>NW_009646931.1:483479-519634 GCF_000708025.1 Charadrius vociferus | reverse complement strand
AGGCATTTGTGCCATCATTCTTGCTCTGCAGCAGAGGGGAGGAATTTCTGGGAAAGATTTGTGTTGTTTGACATTTTTGCTTCACCTAAAGAAAGCTATTCTGGTCAGGCCTACAAAGCCCAGCTCTGTTTCCTGAATTTTGAAGGCAAAACTTCTCAAGAGGATAAACAATGCACATTTAAGCTGGGGTCTTTAAAAAATTCATAAGAGGGAATAAATGTTGTTGCTTGTGCTTTGTCTGGTAAAGCTTGGGAAGTTTAAGACAGATCTCAAAAGTTACAAGGGATGCTTAGGAACAGAGCTAGGTTCTTCTGTTATTGGTTGTATAAATCAAAATAAATAAATGAGACGTAAAGAAATTATGAGACCTGTAAATCAGTGCCAATACTGGTAACAGAACAGACTACATTTTTAGGTGCCTCTAAACCTCTTAATACCTCTCAAGAGTAAAATTTCCAAGGATGTGTTTCCCTGTGGTGATGAACTTTGTTTCCAACATGATGCAACACATAGATTTGGTATGCTGTGCTGATTAGGGACTTACATGGCTTTTGTAAAGGATAAACGATGAGAAAGTTTGTCCTATTTGAAAAAGGGCAAAATAACATACTCTGCACATTGTGAAGTCATGTTTACAAGAAGAAAGGTATTTGCATGCCACTTTCACCAAGGGGGGAGAGAATAATACAGACCAGGGGATGCCCAATTCTTTCCTGCTGCTCTGAGGGACCAGGAGCAGCAATAGGTCCATCTGACTAGTCTTCACCGTCGTGGCTCTTCCCAGTTTCCTCTCAGGAAAGAAGCCTAAGGGAAGGCTGGGAGAGACTGAGAAATGTGTTCAGAGATTCTCTGTTGTTCCCCAAATACATTTTCTTAGCTAACTCTTCAATGAGCGTTTTTTCAAGGACAACTTTAATTCTTCATTAGCTTGACAAATTCATTTCTTCTATGGTCTTCCTGAAGGAAAAACTAGCTTCTCAAGTCCAACTTTCACTTTTACAGTCAAGATTTTGTTAGCAAAAATGTCTTGTTTTTTGAAACTTCGTAAACATTAGGATAAGCACCAGGCACTGCTCTGCAAGTTTAAAAACCCTCCAAAAAGTTTATTGAGTTTTTATGCCCCAAATCCAGATTGTGTCTAATTATTCTCCTCCATCACGCAATGTGTTTGAATCCTGTGCTTCCAGTAATCACCTCCAGAAGAAAGCAAATGCAGTATTTGTTCCCCAGGAAAGCTGTTACAGATGTGCATTATGTAGTTTCCTTTTCACTTTTGTTAAATTAAAGCAATATTTTAAATATCCTGCATATGAATTTTGTTTGCCTCTCGTATTACAAGGCCTGAAGGAAAAGCGGGAGATGGTCTTATTTCCTTAGCAACAGAGTCAGGTGTGATTTATGCCACCCTGTGTCCCTGCAGCTGTCTCCAAGCAACAAACCAAACTGCAATGCCAACTCCGGTACACACAGTACATAGAGGGGACTGCAGGAAGACTCTGGAGCCCAAAAACCTGTCCCTAGCACCAAACAGGAGGCAAGACTGAACAAATGGGATTATCGTGGAAATGGAAATCAATCAAATAACCTAAGCATCTCAGTTCAGCCTGCCAAATGTTGAGGGATATTAGTTGTTTAGCATAAATAAGTAAGTTTTAATTAGAGTGAATTACTTAGGATTATACATACGGTGTGATTTGTGCTGTTTGCCTAGCTTTACTTAGCATGAGTAGCTGGATTTGCTGAAGACTTTAGGCCGCGATAGAGTTATTTTTCTTAGTAATTTTCCCAGCAGCTGGTACAGTGCTGTGTTTAGTCTTTTAGCATGGGGAAAGTGTTTCGGTATCACACAGGTGTTTTGGTAGCATTTTTCCCATGTCTGGGACTCTTCAGTTCCCCCTGTTCTGCCAGCGAGTGCGGGTGCACAAGGAGCGTAAAGCAGAAGACAAGGAGGCTCCAACCCTCCACTGAGACTACAGATCAACAAGATAAGAGCCGGCCTGCCGGGACACAGAAAAAGAATCCAATATGATGTTAGAAGACCCCGGACCAAAAATCACCACTGGATTAGTAGATGTGTGGACAGCGAGTGAAGGGCACATGAGGGGCGGATGTACTGATGACAAGGGTATGGTTGCCCAGGGATTTCTTTGTTCAGGTTCCCTCTCTTTGGAGGCACCCAGCCCGGGCTGTCCTTGCTGCTGTACCTTTCAATTAAATTAATTATTTTATAAAATCCAACACCTGAGATTCTGCTGGGGGAAACCTAGGGTCAAGCCTGAAGAAGGAGGAAGCGCACATGACAGTACGTGTGTGTGTGTGTCTGTGTGTGTGTGCAACACCACAAATGGTGTGCGAACACTCGGGCAGCAGCTCCTCCTTGGACACCAAATGCTCAGTACGCAAAGAATAATCTATTTTAAATCAGTCAAGCTTAGCTGACAGCTGTAGATGTGTGTTAATACTTTACCGAGGCTTTGCCTTAGCTTATGAAGGTGGTGCGGCAGTGTCTGCTGTCCCCCGGACTGGCTCAGCAGGAGTTCTCACGGAAAACAGAGTAATCGCGTAGCAAAAAAATATTTTCAGTAATATTTCACTATTAAAGTAGTTGCCAAAGTTTGCCAAACTTCATTTGCAGTTTCAAAGCTGTTTCCTGTTCCAAGTAAAGAGACTTGCATCTACAACTGTACAGTGTTGGCAAACACTGTGTTTCTAAATAACAACTGTAAAGCTAGTGAGGCTTGCCAAATGCAATCATGACAGATAGCACTATTTTCCTGAAAAAAAAAAATTACTGTTTTTGTTAAGGTGAAATTTGCTTTGGAAGCTGAGGTTTGGCAAGCAAAAGCTTCTGTTTATGAGTCAGTCTTCCTGAGCCAATGCTTTTTAGGTGGTTTTCGGGTGCAGAGCTAACACGTGTGGGTTACAAAATTCAGGCAAGCAAGCACTCTCTCGTGTCAACATTTCTTCCCCACCCCTAGTTTATTCATTGAAAACCCATAAAACCTCTGAAATACCAGTGTTCATTCCACTGCTGAAAACGCGATGGTTTGTGTAGGGAGTGCCGGCTCCTGCAACACTGAAATCAAGGAAGATCTGCTGAAGATGGAGCATGGAAATGGTGGGATCTCCCCAGGGGTCCCCACTGGCTGGCGTGGGAACCAATGCACCCGTATTTCACACCCTGAGCACAAGCTGCCCATGCCAGGCCTGATGCAGGGGCAGAGCAGGCAGAGAGCATCACCTCTCCCTGGCCCTTCCCTGCCACGTCGGCATTGGCATGAACTTCTGCCCCATGAAAATGGTTTTCTTTCCGTGCTTTGCGAGATGGAAAACCCACCCAAGCCAGCGCCTCCCGCCCATGTGTCTTGGGTGCAACGCCAGCATCTACAGCCTGGAAATACCAGTAAGCAGAGGGGAAAGACTTAGTCAAGAGTGTGAGACTATCCCTTACTTTTAGGGATCCAGCTCTGAAATTGCAGCAACGATGTGGGAGTGTTAAGGTCTCCAGAGAGCCGGGTGGCTGGGGACAGGTTTGTATCACTGCTCAGTCAGGGTTTCTTCCAGCCCGGCTAACCACAGTGAACTGCCTTTCCCAGGCGGGAATTCATTTACCATCATCCTTTAAGCTTTCAGCTTCTCACTTCTTGGAGTGCCACCTAAGAGGTTGTACTCTGAAGCCCACCTGCCTAATTTCAGCACGTTAGGCAATAGCTGCCTTGCCTTCTACTTGCAAAAGCTTCCAGACCACTTGGGTTTTTTTTTTCACTTGCATAGGTTTGTGCTAAATGGTTTCCTCCTTTTTTTTTCTTTTTTTGGCTTTTCTTTAGGCCTCATCCCTCTAGAAAAGTAACAGTGGAGTCTTGTTGCAGAGCATTTCCTAATTATTAGGGCATCATCCTTTACCTCATAATTTTGTCCTGATTTTAAAAGTTATCTTTCTGTAGATTTTCTCTAACAGAACTCTCACTTAAAACTTTTTATGATAATCTACCAAAATTCTCATCAGCTGGCAGCTGTTTCTTAATTTAAGAGCATAAAACTGTAAGGCATAATGTTGAAAATACTTTTTATAACTTTCTCCCTCAAAGTAGTAAATTCTTGCAGTGATTGAGGCCTAGATTTGTGCAAAATATTGAATAAAAAAAAATTAGGATTTGTTACTTGACTGCATGTATACGCTTCTGTTGATACTGCTTCCATAGCTCAGGTCTCACTGCAATTTTGAACATTTAAAAAGAAAATACAATTTGTCTTTGGGATCTAATACAGTACTAAAATCAGGCTTGTTCTCCCATTCCCCCTTTTTAACCAAACATAATAAAACCCAGATTTTTACATGAAACAGCAATCCCTCAGAAGTTCAAGAAACACTAGCTGTCTGTCTCACTACAAAATAGTTAGACATGTGTCTAATTTCTTTTATGAGTTACAGAAGAACTTTAATTATGTGAATAGTATCACCAAATCTGTGGGACTAATTGCATTCCTGGTGCTATCAACAAGCTCAGATATCCTTTTCTTTAATTTGGGATGCAAATTCTGATTCAGTTTTATGGCATGCACCTGTCTTCTGCTCTCTGCAGAGAGGCACGCTGCCTCCCTCTGTGAAGTGGTACAATGTGCTAAAATAGAGAAGCTGATCCTCTTTAAAACAGAAGGAAACGCTGCCTATGTCCTTCTCATCTGGGCAGCCAAAGGCTCCTTAGGTCCTTCTAGAAAAATGAAAAACCCAAATGTCCCTCTTGTATATGGAAGCAAATAAGGTTTCTCTGGTATAAAAACTCTGCAAAAGGAGAACCAGACTTGTGGAAAATACAAGCGCATTTTAGTTGTTTAATGCTCACCTGATTATTATTTGTATATGTATTTTTACAAATTTCTATGTGCCTTTAAGATGAGGTTTGAAAGGATCACAGTGGAAATAAACTTACGTAATTTATGCTTTTCCTGCATTGCAGCTTTTTATACGTGACAGAGCAAAAAAATAGTTCAAGGCACCCAATTTTATTTTTTTTTTGCTTTAATACCCCTTCCTTATAGGAGTATTTAAAGGATGAGCTAGAAGTGCCAAAACTTTTACTAATCATCAGCAGTCTGTCCTTTTTATTAGCCATTATGCCTCATGTGCACTTGTTTGCTTCTGGCAAGCTCATTTTAAATGGCACGACTTTATTTCAGTTTGTTATTTTAATTAAAAGAAGCAGACTGCGGTTTTTAGAGCGAAGTTTTTGTCTTAATCTTTTACCCTTTAGCTTGTTCATAAATACCGATTTCTTCAGCATCCTAGTGAGGCTGCTCATGGTTTTTCAGTGTATGTTTAGTGCTGCACAGAGAAGCAGACAGACTATGGGATAATAAAAAACTGATTTCAACACTGCCTTGCATCAGTCTCAGTAAAACTAATTGAATTCAGAGGCAAAACAGGCTGCCAGTGGGTCCGCATGTTATGGTTCCCTTAGAGGAGTTGGAAGCAGTCTTTTCCATCAATGCTCTGCAATATCACCCCAGTTCTAGCAGTAAGTGGGTGCAAAATACTAATGACTAAATCCATCATCTGAGAAGCCTGAGAGGAAGACGAGTATAAAGAAAGGCAGGCGCATCCATGGGGTCTGTATGGAAATTATGGCGCAGGGCTGGACAGCAGCACCTGGGGACCTGAGCACCGGCCAGCAACTACAGGTTGGCGGATGCCCACTCCAAAAGTGCGTGTTCTCCGTACCCCTCCTTCTCCACTCCTCAAAACTCCTGAAACAAACCTAAAGTCCACCAGACACCCTTCTCTCCCCACAAATCCATAAAGCTACAGTTTGTTATGAAGGGAGAGGCCAAGAGAAGAGCACAGCCTTATGTCCCCTCTCTTCCTTGCACCAAAAAGATCAGATGGGATGATGGCAGACAAACGCTCTCCCTCCTGGAGTGACTCACTGCACCTCAGGGAAGAAACAGTGAACAGGCTGCACCACTGGACCCTTCAAGGCAGCTCGTCATTGGACTCTTTATGTCCTGAATTCTACACTTTCTGCTTTTCCTTCCTTTCTTATTGCCACAGAAATGGAAAAACATCTGTGAAATGTCTATGCTTGACGTTTCTGAGATGAGTTTCCAGCCCTGGTGCACCTCTTTCAGCAGCAGTTAAGTACGTATCTGGGAGTTTGTTAATTTTTTTTTCTTTTTCTTTGGCTCCCATTGAACTGTGTTGCAGATTTGCAAATTTCTCTCAATGAAATACATGTTCTTCCTGAACATTTTTCTGCGGCCTATGTGACTTGAAAAAATGCCTAATGAAGTAGTCTTCTGTGCCTGTACTCTGCATCATAAACACACATGTTCGCCCTAGAGGTACCAAGTCCCAATCGTCATGCAAAACCCACCCGTGAGAAGTTCCTGCTTATTTACTCACTATCTAGAAGAATAATTTCTCATTCCCCGATGAAGCTTTAACCAGTAAAGGTTCACAATGGCTCCACTTAAAATTTCCCTGAACAGCAGTAAAATATTATTAATCCCTGCCTCCTCTCTGGTCCCAGATCACTAACAGCCATCATAAACATAGCAAACTGAGCTATTTGTCTATGCTTCAGCTCATGCAGGAATAATTTTCTGTTTGATTCTTCAATCAGATCTGCAGACTTTCCATCAGCTGCCTCTTTTATTCTCAACCCACACAAGTCAGTAAAATTGTCATCTTTTAAAAGCAAATATTGTACCTTCCCAGTTACATTTTCATTTAAAAAATAAATCAATAGAGTTTGCAACTGATAACCAGATTATGATTGCTTTTAAGATTCTGTTATCTTTCCCATGAGATAATCTGACAGCACAATAAAACACATCTATTTATTAGGAGGAACACTCACATATTCAGCCGGCCTGTTTTAAAAGAGACCATAAATGAGATTTAGGATTTTAAAGAGACTGGATGACTTCCTCTTAATTTCCAGCTGCTTGATTTTTAAAAGTCCTTCTTCCCTGAGAAGAGTTTTTAAGAACTATTCAAGACTTTTATATATATATAAACATATATAGACATACATATGGACACATACACACACCCCTACCCATATAGCAAAGCAAGAAACTTCTTTTCGTTCTTCTTTCACAGAAACTGAAAGGAGGCGAGCCTCTTTGTTCTCTACAAAGCTCATCTGAAGATGTTCCTCTCTGCATTGTCCCTGTTTCCTCTCTACAACCTTCACCCCTGGCCCTAACACAAGCACTAATCCCTGCCTCAAAAAAACTGTTCTGCAATCCACCTGAAAGCAGAGGCAAAGCACATCACTAAAATAATTATATCCAATAGTGCCCCTGCACTGTTTGCCTTGCAGTGGGGGGCCGTTGTCTTTTTGCAATACGGGGAAAATGTTCTTCTCACTCTGAAGTTGGAACTGAAAAGTGAAAGGTTTGCCTCGTCTGCCTGGGAAATACTGAGTGTTATTATGCTCCACGAGGAGCATAATTACTGCCCAGGTGACTCTGGGGTTATGCTTCATTATTAGGAACACGCACAGAAAAAGCAAACCAAAAAATTACTGAACTAGGAGCAGCGATGGGGGAAAAGCTGTCTGGGCTGTGACTGCGGGGTCGTGGGCAGCGCTGCCCTCGTGGGGATCATGAGCACAACCCCTCATGGGCAGGAAAAGCAATCCCAGGGGAGAGACGTTCCCTGGGTTGGTAATTTAAAATTTGTAATCTTAATTAATAATTACGCTGCTTGGTAATTTAAAATGGTTGCACTTAATGGTTAAAATCTCCATGTAATGGAGGCAAGCCTTTGGAAGTGGCGAGGTGAGATCTCTGGCATCAATGCCCTGGAGGCTCCATGCAGAGAAGGAGGGTCTCTGCAGAGCAGTGGCAGCCCCATGGCCTGTCTCAAGCAAAGGTGCATAAACTTGTATGCTGATGGAGAGCAGCAGCAGCCAGCTTTTCTAAGTATTTAGGCTCTTCAGAGTGGGAAAAATCCACCAAAACCAAGCTTGAATGCCATTACCAACACGTAAGCAAATAGGCAGCAGGTGCTTGTGTGCACCTAGGTGTGATAGTTATTCTATGCCAGCATAAAACCATAAATAAAATAAAGCAAATATTACTGGTATTGCCAGATTAAAATGTGTTTTGCGTCCTTATTCCAAAAGGCCCCAATGTTGTGGCTGTTGCATTCCTGTTGCATTGGAAATCTCAACACAAAATGGAGAAAGGACACCATTGCTTTTCAGCAAGATAAACCACTCATTATTTCATTGAGTTTTTCAGTTTGCGAAGTTGTAAGTGCTGTTAGATGAAGTAAAATAGTCACACACAACTTTCTACTGATGCAACTTCAATGACAGCCTAAAAAGTTAAATTCCTGTTAGTCACACATAAACAAATTCTGACAGTGATGTGAATTTTTAGTTTTTCAGATGACCCTGATTTTTAAGAAAATTTTAGGGCGTTCGAGATTGCCATCTAAAGCAACTGTTGGACTTGCAGGCAGGCCCAGGTTAGCAACTGCCTAATGCAAAGGAAAATTTCAAGAAACAGCAGCACTTTTACCATCTAACACCCAGGTCTTGCCCAAAGTGCCAGCCTTCACCCCAGTCTGGTGCATCTCTTGAGTGAGTCCAGGAGCGCTCTCAGCTTCTTCCTGACCACACCTGGGTGTCCTTCAAAGCCCTCCAAAAAGGAGACAAGCCACTTGACCGTGTCCTCTCTCCTGGGCACCAGGATGCATGGCCAGCAGCCACTATCCCTTATCTTCTTTGGGGAGCTCCACCTTGGTGGGGCCACCGACCCTGTGGATGCATGGGGCGTGCGTGACACTGGGATATGAATGCCACAGCAGAGCTTTGAAGGCAGGCAAACGTTGCAGCTGAAAACCAAAGTGGGCTGCTGGAGAGCCCACTCATGGCTGCAATGCCCCGAGCATGCAGCTTGCCATTACCAACACGTAAGCAAATAGGCAGCAGGTGCTTGTGTGCACCTAGGTGTGATAGTTATTCTATGCCAGCATAAAACCATAAATAAAATAAAGCAAATATTACTGGTATTGCCAGATTAAAATGTGTTTTGCGTCCTTATTCCAAAAGGCCCCAATGTTGTGGCTGTTGCATTCCTGTTGCATTGGAAATCTCAACACAAAATGGAGAAAGGACACCATTGCTTTTCAGCAAGATAAACCACTCATTATTTCATTGAGTTTTTCAGTTTGCGAAGTTGTAAGTGCTGTTAGATGAAGTAAAATAGTCACACACAACTTTCTACTGATGCAACTTCAATGACAGCCTAAAAAGTTAAATTCCTGTTAGTCACACATAAACAAATTCTGACAGTGATGTGAATTTTTAGTTTTTCAGATGACCCTGATTTTTAAGAAAATTTTAGGGCGTTCGAGATTGCCATCTAAAGCAACTGTTGGACTTGCAGGCAGGCCCAGGTTAGCAACTGCCTAATGCAAAGGAAAATTTCAAGAAACAGCAGCACTTTTACCATCTAACACCCAGGTCTTGCCCAAAGTGCCAGCCTTCACCCCAGTCTGGTGCATCTCTTGAGTGAGTCCAGGAGCGCTCTCAGCTTCTTCCTGACCACACCTGGGTGTCCTTCAAAGCCCTCCAAAAAGGAGACAAGCCACTTGACCGTGTCCTCTCTCCTGGGCACCAGGATGCATGGCCAGCAGCCACTATCCCTTATCTTCTTTGGGGAGCTCCACCTTGGTGGGGCCACCGACCCTGTGGATGCATGGGGCGTGCGTGACACTGGGATATGAATGCCACAGCAGAGCTTTGAAGGCAGGCAAACGTTGCAGCTGAAAACCAAAGTGGGCTGCTGGAGAGCCCACTCATGGCTGCAATGCCCCGAGCAGTGCAGCTGGCGGGCTGCAGCCTCCTGTGAAACCAGCCGTGGTATTTTGAGCTACCACTGTGGTGTGTGTGAAGCTGAACTTTGCTGTCAACATTTTTGTGAATATTAAGATACCGTAACAGCATGAAGAGCAAGACAGCAGATGCGTGCAAGTATATTTTAAAAGTTTCCCTGTAACACTTCAAAGTACTTCTTGTTCACTGGTTGTTTCTGCTTGTCCTAAATCTAAGGAGATTCACTGGAGATTTTTGTCATTAAAAAAGAGTTCAGTCTGAAGAGCATTATTTTTAACACTTTCATGCTACAACATTTCATTGATGGAGAGACTCAAGTGGTGACCTTATAGCTGTGATTATCTCCTGCCGTGGCCACGGAGCAGCTGAGTTGGGGCATTCATCATCACACCAACACGTGGCCCGTGAACCCCCGGTTCCTCGAGCTCCCTGGCAGGGACGAACGAAGGGGGTCACCGCACAGCGCCGAACTGTGCCCTGGCACAACACAGCACTTAGTGTTAGCAAACAAAGTGAGTTAACCTGCTGACCTTGCTGGAAGGACAGCAGGATGATGTTTTAAAGGGATAAAGATAGGAAAAAATATAGGGTAGAAACTCTGATAAGTTTTCTGTCTTTTCCTTTCTTCCCCTACATTTTATTCTGTTTTCATGACTGCAGATATTACTACAGGCACCTAATCAAAATCAGGTCAATCCCATTACAGTGGGAACAGTGCTTTAATGTCATAAAAGGCCAGAAAGCTGCCCTTCTGGAAGCAGGAGATTTCCCTGGAGCGAGAGACAGCTTTAATGCCAGAGACTCGGTGACCCCAGAGTTAAGCCACTTACGTCCAACTCCCCAGCTAGAACAGGGGCGCTCAGAGCACACTCTTTGTTGGTAAAAATTACTAGCTGTATGTATTAAAGCAATCCCAGTGCTGCTGCCCGGCCCAAGTCAGCCCCTCCGGTGGTAAAACCCAGGGGAAGGCAAAGGCAGTGTTGCTGCCGGCTCGTCCCCCGTGCCAGCGACTGGGGCTGCGCGGGCACTGGCCACGCGCAAGGTCAGAGCTGCTTTTACATCCATACTTTCTCAGAACTGGTCCAATCAAGAGGTGAACGTTAAAGCTTCTTCAGTTTTGGTACTGCTTGTTTCTGGCAGTTTTTGTATCAGTGTAGACTTGGACCCGCGGTGCTTTCTAGCACAGGGCTGCGGCAGGTCCCACTGTTGCACTGCCGCAAGCCCCACGGGCCGCGAGAGGCATCTCCCTGACCAGGGACATGCTGGTGAAAATGGAGATGCACTCAAGCTCCATTAGCACCTTTCTTCCCGTAACTTCCAGCACTTGTTTTACCTGCTGCCTTGGCTTTCTGGCTCCTTAGCAGTGTTAGGTGCATTTCACTGGTACTTAGCAAAGACAAAGACACACCCCCACCATGCTGGGTTTTGTGTATCTAACGTTTCATAAGGCTCAAATTATGCCAGACTGACTCAAAAGCCTGATCTACACAATATTTTCAGGATGAATAATGAAAATACCGTACCAACACCCCAGAAGAGGTCTTCATTCATGTTGTCATGCATTTTAGTCTTGTTCTCTTTTTATTTTCCTAAAGAAAAGTTGATTCATGTTGTGAAGCTATAATTATATGTGAATTTTCAACTGCTAAAATTCTTCCAACTACTCTAGCTCTTTCACTAGATTTCATAATTCTTGATAATGCAAGGATGCATACAATGTCTTCACAAGATTAAATAAGACTGAATAACTGTGTTAAGCTACATAACCACTTACAATTCAATAGCTGCTTACATAAATGTAAACAGCATATGCCCTGTCTCTAAGAAACTTTGTATTTGTGATATGTCAAAGCAACATTTAGATGGAAATTGGAAGTCAGCTAAATTACATGCAGCAGAATTTAAGAGTAGTTTTATTTGTTAAATTGCCTTGAATTTGCTGGACACAAAAGAAAAAATAAGCTTATCAAATCATATTCTACATTAAAAACTGATTTATTAAGAAATACAATGAACTGAACAGATTGCTCCTGGTGACTATGTCCTTCAAGATTTTAGAACCAATAAATTTCACTTCCACACTCTGTTTTTATTCATAAACTGGAAAACAATGCTGCCTACTTTTTCTGCTCCCAGCTGGCTTTTCGTTTTTGCCAGAAATCATCTTTGGAAGAATTGTTTGAGGAAAATGGACTAGTCTCTGCAGATGCAAAACAGGCTATTTCAATCTAAAGTTGGTTCATAATTTCAAACAATTTTTTTTTCAGGTGCATAGCAAGTGCATAATATCTCAGGTAGTGTAAAAGACATTGCCAGCTCAGATTATTGCCCATAAGACATTTTGACAATTAGACCTATTACAAATAAGAGCTTCATTCCTGTAGTGAATCTGTCTAGAATTGGAGATGACAGTCTAGACCATTTGGTAGGAACTATGGCCAAATCCCTGAGATACCAAATACTCAATCTCCCGTTGAAATTAGAGGTAGGTTAGGTGCCTTGTCACTGCTGTGGATCTCGTCTGATCCTTAGCTTCCTTTAAAGAACTTGGCCTTGACAGTACAACACTGAATAATACATTTTTGTGTGTGGCATACATACATACACGTACATATGCGATGCTATCAGGGGAATAGTCCCACTCTTGTTCGCCGTTGGGAACGAGTTATATACATTCTTTGTACTGAACATGAATTCAGGAGGCTGGTGCACAAGTGACTGTTGCAATCCAATATAATTCTGTTCCTTTTTGGATGGTGTTATGTTTCCCAACAAGCTACTATACTGTCATATCGTATTCTTAAAGAAAAAATAGTAAACATGGCACTTGTAACATGCTGCATGCAACTTGATGTGCTGAACAGTTATGTGCTCTCTGACAGTGCTGCCTGTGCTCCAGCTGCAGCAGTGACAGGGCTTTACCTCTTTCACTGCAAGCAGTTGTTATTCTGCCTTTTCCCCTCAGTTTTATCCTAGCCCATTTCACTTCTGCAAGTTACAGCTTCTCCATCTTCAAATTAGTTCTCCTGCTATTAAGTAACTTCCATTTAAGACGGTGAAGAGCCCACTGCAGATAACTGTGCATAGCACTCTTATTAGGTTAACCCCTCTGCAGCAGGAAGGCTTAGATCAGACATTGGCCCTTTTCAGTCCAAATGTCATTTCCAAGAATAATTTCCCCTGGTTGCTTAGCAACTTCTCTTAATCTTTCCTTTCTCTCATTCATATCAATATCCAGTCCCTCGGCCACATTGCAAAGCCGAGGCACGCTGCCTCTGGCTTGCTGTTCACAGTGCCCTGGTAAAAACAGTCAGAAACTCACTGGGACCCATTTTCATTGTTTTGCTCCCCAGTATAGTTGCTATTATGGTTGCTCTGTCCCAGGAATATACAAGACATAAGATTTGCAGGCAACAAGGAAACAGATCTGTTTTGTGCATTGGAGAACAGGGATGTGACTCAGTTCAGCTTTACAGTCCTTGAGGGACCTCAGGCTGGGCTGAGGCTGCCTCTTGCCCTGTTTGTAGGCAAGCAGCTGAGGAAATCTTCACACCATCCTGTAGGGATAAGCTTCAAGCTCCTAGAGAGTTCCTGTGCCTTTTTTTTCCTTTCCTGTTTTCTTTCCAACAACCTTCGAGAACTTTGTCTGAAGCTGTCAGAAGACCACTCGGGAGGAGGATGCTCAGAGTTTAGAGGAGTCACGAGCATCAGGTGTACATACTCTCTTTTTGTTTGTGAAAGGGGACGCAGGCTGCCAGTCAAAATACATAGCACAGTCTTGCACAGTTGAAATATAACTTCATTTCTGCAGAGTAGTTTTGGGTCCTTGATGTTTTATATTCATTTATGCACAATTCTTTCCCTTCCTCTTCTGTGCTGCTCAAGACCATGCCTCACAGACACTGCTGTGGTATCACCATTTGCTTACAAAATATCATGGGTCTAAGCTTTTCTCATACACCCAGGTGCAGCTAAGAATTCAATGAAGGTGGCATCATATAAACTAAAATCAAAATTGCCCTGTGTATATCTCAAAAGCAGTTATTAAAATCCTTTCCTCTGAAGGAAGTATTTTCTCTGAAGGCTATTCAGCAGTCATTGTCCAAATACAGTGTTGTGGTTTGGGCCAGACTGGCCACTGAAATGAATGGTAGATGCTCTCTGACCTCTCTCCATTTAGAAAAGGGAGACTATCTACCTTCAGGGAGGGGAGGAAGAGAGAGAAAGAGACTTATGAGTTTAAAAGAAAGCTAAACTATTTTAATGAAAATATTAATAAAATAATAAAAGAAAATAATGATGTCTACACAATATATACAAAACCGTATTGAGCTCCAGGATGACGATCACGTCACCGACAGGCACAGGGAAAGTCCCAGACTGGGAAATGGATTCCAGATCTGGATTCAGGAATATACAGATCAGGACGCCAGCCATTGAAGAAAAAGGACTGACCCTTTGATCCCTCAGCTTTTATACTGATCATGAGGGAGATGGGATGGAATAGCCCATTGGTCAGTTTTGGGTCACCTGTCCTGTCCACTCCTCCCCACAGGTGGGACTCCTCTACGCTTTTCTGCTTCCAACCTGAAGGGCAAGTAACAAAGTTCACTGCCCTTGGGGGTTCTAGCAATAAGTGTAAGCAGGATCCTCTCTGCATACGATGCCTGGGCATCGACTACAAACATAGATCTTATCACTCTGGAAGTGGACTGCTGTCTTAAAAACACACTTAATTTCGGAGGGTTCAGTTAGAAGAGGTTTAGCTGCAAAGTAAAATTAATGAAAGGGAAATTGGTTCTGTTTTACCTCAAACCAGGACATAGAGGAACTTCCAACATTTCTCATCTCTATGATTGCACCGGTTTCTCCACTGACAAGAACAAAATAAGAACAAAATATCACTATAGCCTCATACGGTTTGATTTTTAACTCTGCTAGCATCTCTGTGTTTGCTTATGCATAAAAAACAAATATGTGCTCTGCAGTTTTGTGTGGGGAACCCCACTGGCACCTTATGTTTCTCAAGCTGTAGGAAAAAAATTGTAACCTACTTGTCCTCAACCATACCACTGAGGAAACTTCAGCTGAGACCTTTATCAGTTTTAAAGTCTCCTTCAACCTACAAAGCTAGTCACATAACAGTGTCGGTTGAGATCAAATGACCCTTTCAATAAAGTAACTGAAAAGTTAAAATAAAGTCACTTCAAGTTCTTGGTGATATTCAGGACTTTCTACAAGACTGGATTAAAGCCACTGTTCTCATACATGCCCCAGTACTTGTAATCCTGTGTGGTCCAGACTGGAGACTGCTAGTCAAAGATGAGAATGATAGTCAAAGATGAGAAATAGAAACAGTTTTCAGCACAGCCTGAGACATCAGATGGTTACTGGGTTGTTGGCTAGTCAACTGCCAAGAAAGCTTTCCATGAAGAAGCAAAACTCAGAAAAACAGGAGGTAACCTGATAGGCATCCTATGTGGCGTGAAGTAAGCATCAACCAAGAGAAGTTCTTCAGCTGTATCCAGATTAGAGACAAGCATTATCAGTACCGAGATTACACACCATTCCTCTTGGTGGCACAAGAACAAGAGGATAGTACATGCTGTCTCTTTTGAGGAGGAAAGCACAAATCCTGACTTTTTTACTTGTACTACAGGAATTGTATAGAACCATGAAGACATCCAGAAAACTGCTGCTGATGATGATAAACCCTGGGACCAATATGATATCAAACAAAACTAGACAGATGAGAGAAAAAAAACTGTCTCCATTTTTTTCTGTCCCCAGGAGTGAGATGAGAACAAGATAAAAATAATGGAGACACATCATTAGTCGTATTATCAGAGTTAAATGTCGGGGGGAGGGCATTCAGAGCCTTAAACAGAAGCATTTTTGGAAAGACTGGGTGACCAGTATTTCCTGTGCTGCAACAATAATTATTGGGAATGGAGGCAAGCAGAGCAGTGAGGGAAGGAAGTTTTTTAAAAATATAAGGGAGTATGCAAAGGAGACAAATGTAACACAGACATTAACTCAGCAAATCGTGAACAAATTGACCTACAATGACAGAAAAAGTGAAAAGAAATAGCATTACAATTGCTAGAACTTGCAGTAAGTAGCAAAAAGAACTGGAAATTTCTCATTTACAAGAAGACATTTAATATAATTGGCATTACAGAAATCTAGTGGGAGGATTTGCATGTCTGGAATGTTAAAAACATTGCTTTTAACCTGGTTCAGAGGAATAAAGCAGGTATAATGTAGGTGGAAGAATTGCACCATGTGTCATGGGCACCATTGCTCACCTTAGGGACTTGAAACTACAGCCCAGAGCACAAATAATAATAATGATAATAATTTAAAAAGACTGAGCTGCAGCCACCTATGATTTGATTTACTTTTCTTTTTTTAGCTCTTTTTTTCCACGTTTGGCATATACAAGTATATTGAACATGGTAAACCAATTACAGGAATATATATATGTAGATGATAAGACTCTTGTCTTAGTCATGTTGCTATTCTGAAATGTGCATCTTTGACTTGGATGCTACCTGGCATGCTGCTTGTTCCTATCCTTTTCTGTTCAGCCCTTCATACTACTGACTGGTGTTTCTGTGGGGTTTTTTTAAGCTTTCCGTAAATGTTCATAAATTTTAATTTAGTGTGAAAAGATCATTAAACAAAGTTGGGTTTTTTCTCCCTAAAGTTTCATTATTTACATTCCCCCTTAGAAGTCTTTCAAGGTTTAAAAATTTTACCTGTTCTAGTTTCTTTCTGAATCCTGTAAGGTAAGATTCATGGGTGGATTAGCGTCAGTACTGATGAAAAGGAGACAGTTCTTTTCTTGTATACGAGGAAAGTTTTAGGCAACTTCATGTGAAAGAAAAGATCGGACAAAAGAGAAGGAATAGGAACGAGTATTGTAGTTCTTCAAGAAAAGTTTTAGATGGTCAAAAAGCTACTATCAAGGCAGAGAACATTTTTTGAGCAAAAGTTCCTATTGGATAAATGAAGACCAGATAGAAGCTAGGTATATAATAAAGAAACGAGGGGGAATAGGTGAAATTAATATGATGTCTCGCTCAGAGTAGAGGAAGGTGTAATAAGAGAAGTTAATAATGTTAGATAAAAATCTGTGGCAGGTAGGACAAAGAACAAAGGAACTTCCATTTAAGTGTTTTAAGAAGAAAAAAAAAATAACAAAAGCAAGATGGGCACCCGTTTACTGAACAGCTTTCTGCCCCATTAGTAACAGCCTTTCTATAATCATTTCCTGCTTTACATTTGGAAAAAGGCAAGACAAGAAGTATTTTCATGAAAATGATGAAATGATTCCCAGGCCAGCACTAACCAAAGAAGCAGACCAAGCTATATATAGGGGATAAACACTTGAGTAAACAAGGCCAGATAACTTTTTCATAAGTCGCAAAATAAATTTCCTGAGGAAGATTCTAGACAGTTGATTTTCCATATGAAATAAATTTTAGGAGAGGCCAGAGAAAATACCCGATAACTGGAGAAGCTGCAACATTTTCAGGCAAAATAGTGGGAAATCAAATAATCAATTGTAGGAGATTCAGCCCACAGAAAATGAGCCATCTTACATCTGCCATGGCAACACGTTTGCCACTGCTGCTCTTTATTCTGCCCAAATGTTTAGTGAAGGTTTTTGCTCTGCAGGCAAGAAGAAGATACAGCTAATCTCAAAAGTTAAGGCCTTTTTGGTCTTACCCCCGGCTTTCTGTCTTTTCTGTGCTCCTTGCCCTCCTTTTTCCTTCTTCCTGATTCAATGCTTCTTAGTTGTAGCTGGAGAAACAGCTTATTTATTGAACCTTCTTTGGCTGCTATTAGGTAGAGCCTATCTATCTCATCTATCATAGGGGTTTAAATGATTAAGTATTAGAGGAAGACAATAATTAACTTGAGTCAATGTGATTTTATAGAAAACAAGTCTTGCCAGACAGTTGATTTAATTTCTTGAGTAGCTGAAGGTAACTGGCTTGAAGTCTTGAATGGTGGTAACATGTACTTGACTTTGTTCTTTACAAAGTCATGACTGAAAAATTAGCGCTCTAAAATATCTTCAAAGCACATGAACTGGCTAATGAGTTGAAATGTTTCTTATAAGATAATAGGGAAAAATGCTGTCTGAAATTTGAAAAACCATCATCAGCTGTAGTTTCTAGAGCTCCAGTGCACAGCAGCTTGCTCATAACCTAAGCAATGAGCTAAAACATGAAACAAACTCAATTATGCAGAAAGTTTGCATGGTAGCAGCAGAAGACTGTAAATAAAGAACAGTGCATTTGAGAAATCAGTAGAGAGCAGATATGCACAGAAGAACCCTCACCGAGATAATCCCCAAGCTGAGCAAATTCAATCATAGAAGAAGAAATATTCACTTGACCTAACTACAAATGTAAATACAGACACTGCCAACGTTGCATATGGGATATGACCTCTGTTGCGCGCCGGAATCCAGTTGACTTTTAAAGACTGCTCACACTGATGCACCTAAAGAAGGGAGAGCATGTTGGATAGTCAGAGGTGTATAGAAAAAAAATAGTTAAAAGAATGACTGCTTGCAGTACTTGAGAAAACATCTTAAGTTAACTTCTTAGCTTGTGAGAGAACCATTACTTAAAAAGGGAAGTTTGGAGATACGGAAAAGTGTGGCATGAGTGTGTCACAGCATGAGTCAGACATCAAGTGGAAGAAGGATTAGCAAGGGTTTCAAAATATAAACTTCAGTTAAAAAACAGAGTGAATAAATAGATAAAACTCTTACATGGATAGGACTGGAAGAGACTGCATGGCTTGTCAAATTCAGCACACCACAATTCAAGCAAATAGGCATGGCACAGAGATGTCCCTGGACTCTCTTCTAAAGGGCTTGAGTAACCCAGACTGGAAGGGATGGCAGGAGGTCCCCAGTGCAACTGCCTGCTCAAAACAGCAGCAGCAAGAAGGTCAGACCATGTGGCTTGGGGCTTTCTCCAGCCCGATCCTGAAAAGCTCCAAGAACACAGACCGCACTGCCTTTCTTGGCAACCTGCTCCACTCTGCACTGTCCGCACAGGGAAAAAGTTTTCCCTTTATATATAATGTGGGCTTCTCCTGTTTCAACTTAGACCCACAGTTTCTCATCCTGTATCTTGAAAAAGACCCTTTTAATAACAAAGAATATCAGGCTGCTACTGATCAGGGATTGAGACAATTTTGGCTGGATTTGACTCTCACCACGTCTTCTGGAGCAGAACCTAAACTCATCAAACTTCCACAGAGGAATTAGAAGGATCTGCTTTCTTACTTGAGAAGCTGATCAGTCATCCTAATCAAAGTACTGCCGGGGGTGGGGCAGCGCGACAACAGCCAAAATCCAAACGACCCCCCTATCTGTGATTATTCATTGAAGATTTTAAAATAATTTCACCTGACTACAGCAAGGTCTCTTTGTATTTGTTTCTGTTGAACAGAAACAGAACAGGCTTCCCAGGAAAGTGGTAGAATCACCATCCCTGGAGGTATTTAAAAGACACATAGACATGCTGCTGAGGGACATGGTTTAGTGGAGGTTTTGGCAGTGTTGGGTTGATGGTTGGACTCGATGATCTTCAAGGTTCTGTGATTCTACGAATACTCTGTTCAATGAATTTACTTTATGATTTGACATGGAAAGCACTAATGTGGACTTGTTTTGAGTTCCAAAACCTTTGGCCTGGCAACTTACACGTAAATGCCATGCAACATATGCATTAAATTAAAACAGCTCAAGATAATTCCTTTTGAAGACTAGCTACCCTTCAATGCAGTTATTTCAAAAATACATTTAATAGTAAATAGTAAATCAAGTATCACTCCATTCCTGGACAACAGAAAGTGAAAATAATTGTTGTTGGGATTATATGTCATCTTCTCCAAGTCACACGTGCAAATGTCTATCCCTGAAATATCAGTTTCCCTCCTTCACCTCTACTTTTTATACCCAACCCAAAACACTGTCCACATTGTAAATTGCTTCCTAAAAATTTGCTTCAAATTGAAATAATTAATAATCATCACCATCTTTTATTTTTGCAGTGTTGGAAACAACATAAACATTACAATAGAGAGGTTAAGTTCCCAGAATACATCCTCTTAAATGAGAATCAGATTCATCCAGAATTAATAAACAATGATAGGTGGGATGCACATTGTGCTCAGAGAAAGTGGTTCTCTTCCGCTTTGAAAGGGGCCTTATTAACTAATTACACAGTAATAATCAGAACATGCTGATCCCAGGGATTAATGACCAGAAGGGTGTGATTGTTTCTGTGCACACCTTGGCCCATTAGCTCCCAGCAAGCCCGTAGTTATTCATCCTCAGGAAATTGCATTGTTCTTATTGGCATATTAAACTGCATATGAGAGCAGAGCCTTCAGGTTTATGGATAGCTTAATTTTATTGGCTAATGTAGAAATAGCTAGTGTGTACAGCAAAGGGAATGAATGTCACTTATATCAAATTAATTGGGAATAATCCCTGAACTTTCTATTTGCCTGATAATTGCAACAGATTTTCCAGTAGTAACATGACTGATTTCATTTCACACCACTGTACTTACTACCGGTAACATTTTCACATTACCACGATTTGTCTTTTTTTTTTTTTTTAAGTAGTGGTATATACCTAATTTGACAATTTTGGAGCTTACTGATTTCAAAATAGTAATTGCAGTCATTCACAAAATTACAAAAACTTTGAAGAAGGGAAGGAAAGGAGGGAGCTGAATTTTTCCTGCTGCCAGCAGGGCTTGCTTTCACACAGAGAAGTGACTCCCATTAATTAACAGCAGTGAGAACCATGACCCCAAATCTCCCAGAGACCGGTGGAACAGCAAGTCCTCGC
This sequence comes from Charadrius vociferus, assembly GCF_000708025.1. Classification (NCBI taxonomy): domain Eukaryota; kingdom Metazoa; phylum Chordata; class Aves; order Charadriiformes; family Charadriidae; genus Charadrius; species Charadrius vociferus. The sequence continues at coordinate 498,892 of NW_009646931.1, read as the reverse complement.
AGCTGACAGCCCTCTTTCCTGAGGGAGACAACCATTAGGAAAGGGCACAGCCTCTTTCCAACTGAGTATGTTCTGGCTTCAACATAATTTTCCACAACATAAAATATAATAGAACTGCTTTATTAAATCCCAGCTAGACTAAGTAATTTCTTACAATATGATTTTCTAAGACAAAATGAAAGGAGTGGAACATCTCCCCAGACTTGAGACACACTGCTAGTGCTGCTACATGCAAAACTAGATCTAGCGGCTTTGTTTTGGGATAAGCAGCATGAGGGGGTGGTTTCTTTGTCTTAGCAGCTTTTTCAGGATCGGCTATTATTTGAGGTTTAACCAGGGCATGGACTGCTACTGGCAGCAGTGGCTTCATCACATTTGTAAGTACGGCATGGCACCCTCCTGGTAACTTTTCAAAGAAGCACAAGTGGGACATGTGCTCTGGACTTGTGCCATTTCATAGAAACAATGGCCTTCTCATTTAAGCATCTAACATGCCTTCTAAAGAAAGCAAGGCTGGGTGAAAAAAATGGGAAAGCTGCTACTCTTTAGTCAGGTGTAGAAATATAACAATGTGGAATTTTATGGTCACTTTCTTCCAAGCTGCTCCAAGGGCTTTAATTAAACATATCTTGAATTGTTTATTCAAGATATGTTTGGTGTTTATTACACCATTTGTAATTTTAGAAAATAATCTTTCATATTCATGCATTAAGTTTGATTTTATCCAAGTAGGACCACAGATTCAGAAGCAAATGGTATTTTTCCCATCATCATATTATCTCAGGCCCTTAAAATCATTTGGTAACATAATCTCATTTTATCTGGATAAAAGAAAATAGCAGTATTTCAAGCCACCATTTTGCAGATGAGATAGCAAGGTCCAGAAAGATTTAAGCATTGGGCAAGAGGATCCTAGAGGTAAAGCCTGGGGGCAACACCCTAATCAGAGGTCACCCCATCTTCCTGCTTTCCTGGCCCATTTCCTTGTCCTGCTGCAGGGTGTGAATATATGTATATTGGAGGATGTTAGGTGTCTTGTCCTTTTTTTTAGCATGCATTAGAATCACAGAATGGCTTGGGTTGGAAGGGACCTTAAAGATCACCTAGTTCCATCCCCCCTGCCATGGTATTGGTATTAGTACCAATCCCTGGTCTTAAAGAAGATTGGGCTGTACGCTTCTGTGTCATCATAGTCAGGCTTAAGATCAGCCCACTCTCCACTCTTTCTACAAGGATACTCAACTGAAGATGCACTGTGCATCTCAAGCAACGAAGAACCTGTCCCGGATGTATTATGTTCCCTGAAGTATGGAGCTTTCCAGAGAATTAAGTCCCTTAAGCAGAGAATTCATCATTATTCTAGCAATGACTTTGTAGATGATGATGAAGATTTTGATCTCTGTTCTGAAATTGAGGGGGATGAAAAATGGTTAGCAAAGCACAGATGTGAATTGCTCGTGTGGGCCATCATTGTTGATGAGGCATGTAGCTGCATGCTGTACAATCTCAGGCTTCCCGTAGCGTTCATATTAAGAAAGAGGAAAAAGGAACTGTGAGAGGCTGTACCAGATATGACAGGAATGTGGATCAGTAGAGAGTTCTGCTTGCTCAAGAAAAGAGAAAGTTTCTGGATGACCTGCAAACTCCCTGACCAAAACACAAAACATGAGCACAATGCTGTACTCCACTTTGGTAGCCTGCTTCAAGGTGCTCAACGTAACGGTGAGACTAAAAGATGAAGTTGAACCTTTAAGTGTTTCCTAATACTGGTAGAAAACTGTTAATGCTCACATATGTCTTGGCTGGGTAAAACTTCCATCAACTTCTCTCTGCCCATCAGTTCAGACTTTCCAAGCTCTGAAATTTCTGCAAAAAGAAAGAAAGGAAGGAAAACCATTGCTGCCTCTATGGAAGTATGGCATAAATGTCTTGTCTCACAAGCTCCCTGAGGATGAACAATGAAAAGGAGGGAACAAAGGGAGAGAAATAGAGCCTGGGTGACTCACGAATATACAGACCTACCTAGACAGAAGTATCTGCCTAACCAGGATCCAAAAAGTTATACCTCTGTGCATGGAGGTCCACAGGTCCTCATATAAGGTCTTTAACACTCCCTGATACCAAAGTCCTGCCAGAAGCCTCTCAAAGCATCTGCTCTTGGTGCCTCCAGCTTAAGGCCAGCAGCAAGCTGCCTGTGACATCAGCAAACACTCATCCAAAGGCAAGGGATGAGACCCTGAGATGACCGCTCCTTTGCACGGGCTGTCACTGTGGCAGGGGTGGCAGCCTGTCTCTGGGCAGCGGCAGGAGGTCATTTGAACCAACTGTATATGATGACAATTACAGATTTGCAGATGGCAGGTATGTCACAGCTTTCCACAGAGGCGTTGGTACTCTTGGTCACCCAGGCCATGTGGCCTCAATGCTGTGGACAAACTGACACCACAAGCAGCCTTCTGGGTTTAGTTATTTTTTTTTTTTGAGAGGGAGGGTCTAAATTTCAATAAGGCCTTTTATTGTGTTTTGTTACCTGTAAGCAAAAATCACTCTAATTTTGCCTTGGAAACAAGAAGAGAACCCCTGAAAGCACAACTGACAGCCAGGACTAATTTACCCATGTATCACACAGAGCTGTTATAGTCGTTAGGATTTGTCTGATACAGTTGTGCCCGGGAGAGAAATTATTTATGTACCTGTTGTAATGGCAACACAGGAAAAAGTCAGGAGTTTTCAGCTGTGCTTAGTCTGAGTCTGAATGAGTTTTCTGCAGAGATGCTGATCTCTGATCTTTGTGTGTGTGTGTGTGTGCTTTTAATATACTCCTCACAAAACAATGAAGAAATGTGGGGCCATTGAAGAAGTGCAGCTGGGTTTGATTGGGCATGGTCAGAATTTGTAGTATTTCACCAGTGTATCAATGTGTGTGAATTTTCTTCTGTGTTGTTTGGAGATGCTCAGGTCATGTTTTTCCAGCAATGTACTGTCTCAAAACTTTCAAAGAAAAGGTCAGTTATCTGAACTGTCCTTTGCTAGGTGATAGTTCTCCTGTTTCTGAGGTTTCATCCTCAGCCAAAGATAAGGGACAAACTTCTGATTGTGGCTAGATAATCTTAGTGTAATATGTTATATAATTAAAAAATTACTCAGTGGGGATATATATTTTTTGGTTGGAAAAAAAGCATAGAGCTTCCTAGAACTGCAGAGCTCAGAAGGTGAATAAGGGCTCCTTTTGCTGCCTGCTGAAATACAACCATCGGTAAAGACAAGTCATCTCTGTCGCAGACTAAGAATAACAAGAATGGATGGCAGACATCTCCACCTAAGAGATATGAGGACGCAAAGTCTGGCAGATGAGGATGCTGACAGCTGGAACAAAGCACCAAGAGACTTTGATGTTCAGCCATCACTTGGTCTCTCCAAATCAAGACTGGGTATCTTTCTGGAAAATAAATCATAGATCAATGGGCCAGGGTGAAGCTTTATAGCACATGGCATATGGGTCAGACTAAATAACTAGAGCTGTCTTCCAACCTTAATATCCATTAGTCAGCCGATCAGACCAGTGAATGAAAGATTGTGCGTTCAGTAAGAACCACGGGCAGGAACAGAGGTAGGCAGGGGATATAATCTCCTGACATTACAGTGGACAAATCACTGCTCATTAAATAAAGAAAGTCACAACCTGTTTTATAGGAAGGTGCACAGGGTCTTGATTTCACCCCTATGTGGTGTGGCATTTTTCCCTAGGAAAATTTCTGTTTCTTTCCACACTTTTCCTTGTTGTTCTTCTATTATGAGACAAAGGATAGGAACAGTACACGACTTTCTTTTGTAGCTCATGATTTTATATCCTGCATCTGAAAATGAAATGTAGCATGAAATTTACTTTTTGTCCTAATGTGAAATTGGATCAAGTAAAAGCAATTTCTGTACTCTTAGCAAGGAGAGCTCCTTAAAAATGGCTGAAAAGGCCTCCATTCAGTTAAAAAAAAATAACTATCTGATTTGTACCTCGGCTCACAATGATTTTATTACCATCTGATATGAGACTGATGATATTGAATTACAGATGGATCACCATATCAAGCAACAAAATTATGAGATTTTCCTTTTGCACTAATGTATTGTTCGAATCCTGGCTCTCTCTGACTCAATAAAAAGCGCCAGTCTTTATGCAGCTGCAGCTAAAAGAACTTCTGCCGTAAAACATTGGCTCTGTTTGTAACAACTAGGACAATAGTTTTTGGTTTAATAACAGTGTTCAGTGACTCATGTTAATAAAGAATCCTCAAGAAATATAGGCCTGGAATGCTTGAACATTATTTTTTTTTTAATTATTCTCCCATTTGAGTGTGGCAGTACAGTTCAGAAATCTCTGGAAAAAATCATATTATTACTATTATGGTTATTCATCCCCAGGCTAGCAGGACAGATCAGCTTCCTGGGAGGTTGCAGCAAAGTGGGGGGAAGCGTGAGGGCTCACAGCCTCTTCCCTGATGGCTTCCCTGTGCACTTGGTGCTGCTGCAGGAGCCAGGTGACACACACGGGAGCTGCCACACCACTGCCCAGCTCCCCCCACACAGCCACCCTACAGCACCACGCAGCAGCAGATGCTCTGCCACAGCCCTCGAGGTACCAAACAGCCCCGGGGTGGCAGAGTTGCAGCCCATTCGGCGCAACAAGAGATGCTCTTGTCAGGGCTTCTGAGAGAAGGTCTTTATAGACCCCATCAAACAAAACAAACTTCATGAAATAAAACAGCTCTGAGACCTGACTGGTCCTTAGAAGTCCTCCAAAATACCCTCCTTATATTGAAAGTAAAATAACATTAATACACATAAGTTGGCAGAATGAGCAAAATGTGGGCACCTCCACACATCCATAACACCGGTAGCCCTGTGCGTAGGGAAAACAAACCCTCTTGGAGAGCAGCTCTCTTCTCTGCATTTCACATTGCCTTGCAAAGTAGCTAGAAATACTGCTGAATTCAAAAACCTGTCCCAGTTTGTAACTAGTATAACACAGAATGACAAAATATAATGAAAAATGGGACCTTCCATAACGAATTATTTCTGACACAGCATTGAAGAGTGATTTGTCCCTGTACACAAACAATGCAGGATAGACAGCAAACCATAAGAACTTTTATACATCAATAAATAAAAATTGTCTAAGTGGAAATTACGCACAGACACACACGCCCGTATGCATACACAGAGATTTCACTGACAAAATTACTCTCAAGCTGTTCTTCTGAAGCCGCAGAGGTTGAATGACCAAACTCTCAAACAAGTACTCATGTGCTGGGCTTCACCTGCTCAGGCAGCCCTAGCGTGGGGAAGGGGTCAGCCACAACTAACAGCTTAGGCAGGTGCAGGGTGGTCTCCCCAACGGCAAAGCTGCTATCATTTTGAGGAAGACTGTTGCCATGGTTTCTACAAAAATATTCCAGGTAACACTGAATCACTTGCTCGTCCTATTTCAGCGATATTCCCCCGGCTGATGGCGATGGTGCAACAAAAATCCTTGCCCCAGCATCCATGCCTGTCTACCAAAGAGTTTCCAGCCCGTGGCAGGCAGCTATGGGCTGAGCGCCCCATGCTCTGCCATTTTGCAGAAGAGTTGAAGGTGCCCGGTTCACCATGGCTGGACTGGTGCCCATCAGCCAGGGGAACGTCTCAAGGAACAGCACATCAGTAGAGCCCCAAAACTACCGACTTGCCACTCCAGGATGCAGAATCACCAGTTTAAACCCTGTGACTCCCTTCTCACCTGCCATGTTGGTTCATCAACACCCTGTGTCCCCGCTGTCCCCTGGAAAGACCCTGAGGACTCCAAGGGCCTGCCCAGATCCCCATAGCAAAGGTTTCCACAAGGAAACCTCACAGAGGAGCGTCTGAGCCCACAGCACCTGCCTGAGTGCCCAAAACACCAGCTATGGGCTCTCCTGGAGCAAAACTCTGTGAACACCACTTTGCAAGGGACAGCAAAATAGTCCTGAGGACGGAGAGAGGGTGAATGTGACCACGCACAGAAGTGTGGTCAGAGCTCACATCCACCAGGCTATGGGCTTACCTCATCCAGTGACTAACATTAAAGAATATTGTTGCAAAATATAGAAAATGAATTGCTAACGTAATCTGATTTTTAAATGCAATGGCATACAATGAAAGCCATTTGTCTGCAGTACAGATAAATGTGGACTAGAGCAGACACATATCAAGATGGGTAAGAGCAGCTGCCTGGTCCCTGCAAGGGCATGAAACGTCCTGGAGCAGTTAGCTGTGGGAACCATTGGCAAAGAGTGGTGGGGTTTTTCTTGTGAAATACAGTATGGGTAAACTAAACACCAGAAAGAAGAATTATTAAGGCCAAGAGGTGTGTTTAGCACCACAGCGAAAGGTAGAAACCGCCCCTAGCAGGATCAGGCTGGAAGCGAGACGAAAGTTCTGGCCACCAGAGGCTCTGGAGCAGCCTCTCAGGCTGCACAGTGGGCAAGATGACATGCTGAAGAGGGGCTTGGTAGACATGTGAATGGGAAAAGATGAAGTGACGGAATGGGATGGTGGGAGACTAGACTCAATGGCTCAGGAAGGCTTGGCTCCTATTTGCGTATCGGCAAGCAGAAAAAGTTCAGTCTGAAATTTGCAGTTATTTCATGGTGCTGATGTCAGGCAGCGTGACGAACAGTGCTTTCACCATTGCCACCTCTGTTAGAGGTTCATTCCCATCCTCACACAAGACCCAGCCTTAGTTTCACAGCTTTTTATTATTGCCACCAGAATTGTAGCCATGTAACATTAATAGGGTCTGAAACTCGAAAAGGTTTAAATTCAAACAAAAATATTTCTAAAATAAAATGCTCTTCTGCAACTACATTTTTCCCTCTGAAGACATATTGCAGAATGACCTGTGCCTGACTGAAGTACCACAGAAATCCTTCAGATAATACAATGACGGGGGTTCTGTAAAAACCTGTATAAAACCTCTACAATCCCAATTAGATATGTGTACACAGAAGGGAGAAGTAAAGTTAACACCATTCATTAGAGCCTCTGCAGAGGTACACTCTAAATAGCTTATGTGGTGCCTTCTAAAGTTTATTCTCTGTTGTAAATCTAAATGTAATTGAGGAAATAACAATCTCTGTTCAGATCATCTGGGAAAAGATTGTTTAATGTTATTAATATTGTATAAGAATGAATTACAAGCCCACTCTTGTATAAACCGGTCAAACTCTGTAGACTCGAGGTCTGTTTGAAATATTTTTGGAGCACCCATAGGCCTCTCACAGCACTGTCCTCACAGCCTGCTCTGGCCCAGCACTGGGCACTTCGTGTTTGTTGCTAAGTGGATGTTCACAAAGAATGAGGATGTCCAATGGGACCAGCAAAACCCGGGTATTGATAGCGAGTGAGAAAGCTGCTGTTCAGCCACGGTTTCTAGGGCTTATAAGCATAAGCTGCAGAGAGCATGTGCCTTTGTGTATGGGAGACTAAACAGCCGTGCAGGTATTTAGGTGATTTCGAAGAATAAACAAATAACCTTGGGCTGCATGCACTGCCTGGGTAGTCCAGAGAACCCTTCATTTTATACTGGTGACTCCAAAGTCTTTGAGTGACGGCACTGATCTTGTTCTTCACAGCGCAACTGCTGCATGTTCTGAGTAGAAAGAGGGAATTACATTTTAAGGGTTACAAGCATATGCATCGTAGCTCCTGTGTAATGAAAGGCTAGCCTCAGAGGACAAGAAAATTATTCTTCTTGCAGGGAGCGAATGTGCAGGCTTCCTGTAAACTGGGAAGATTGACAAAAACATTCCTAACAATTCAGATTGATTTGATTTTGTTTATGGACAAGACAAAGCTGTCCAGAAAGACCTCACCTGGCACAGCGAGTTCTGCTGTTTTAAGACACAAGAGTCCCACGCACACGTGGAAGCAGCCGCGTGCCCCCACGGAGGATGCTGACGTTACAGACCCACACGCTTCTCATTTAGACAGGTGGCAGATTGTGAAATGGGTGGCTTTTAACAATCCTTGGTCACAATTTCTATGCAGGCTCTGCTTGTAAAGAGTCCCTAAACGATGTGCCAGGCTCCTGTGGCTAGCATTAGAGATGGTCCTATGCACATCTATGGTTGTAGAAAAATATTAGCCGTGGTTATGAACAAAATTGACCTATTGGATTTCTTTATTAAGGTATCCATGATTAATTCATTAGCTTGCCCATGGTAAAGTGCTTAAAATTAAAAGTGTAATGTAAAGGAAGGCTAATTATTTCCAAGCTGTGTTTTCCAAACAAAAAATCCTTCCCCACTGAAAGATAAAACGTCAGTAGGAAATATTGTTCTGAAAAAAGGACAACTACGGCCTTTGACACAGCACACCTACCTGCATGCATGGACACAGACACGTCTATACAGCTCCAGGCTTTGGAACAGTGGCATTGCCCAAGGACTGTCTTCTTCAGATTTGTCTCTTTGCTGGACCAGCTGCTTTCACTTTCTCTCTGACCCTGCTGGCATTTCCAAAAAATATTTCCCTGACAGACGAGCTAGTTTGGTCTTTCACCTTCCATTAACCAAAACTGATCACTAGAGTTTAATACTCCTGCTGTACACTGCTCCAACTGAGGAGGAAAGAGCTCAGCAGCGAGGAGCTGACGAGCTATTGACTGACCGGGGGTGCAGATATTGAATCAGTGCTTTCACAATATTTTTTCTTGCAGTGAAGCTTTATTTTTCACCCTTCTACCATGCATTAAACTGCTCCCTCTCTTCCTTGAGTCTTCAGTGCTGGCAGGATCCTCTTGTCATCTGTTACTAAACAAATGGGGAAAAAAAAAAAAAAAAAAAATTGATTGGGAGTGTTAAGGGGCTAAGAGGGATTCCATGGTGGTGGTGCCACCTGGGAAGCTTCACAGCTTTCCTGCATGCAGAGGAGGAGTCTTCTGTGCAGAGCTGGCAAAGTATATGCAACAGCAGCACAAGTAGTAATGGACATACCACCTGATTTACATCTCTTCATAGTCCTGGAAGTTGTAGGTGCTGCACCCTAGGCAAGATTTGGCTCTCAGTCTGTGGTTGTTTGTGTATGAAGTTTTCAGAAGAGAAATTCAAACGCTGAGTGCAGAAGGATACAAAAAGAAAGAACCTGCTTTTTTAGGACAGGCCATACTCTCAGGTAATGTCACATCACATTCTTACAGAAAACCTTAATTCTCTGAATACTCAATATTGCCTCAGTGTGCACACCGTACTGTCAAAATTACAGATTTTTTTTTGGTCAAAACTGCCGGATTTGTCCATCCAATGGCATTTGTCTACACGTGACTTGCAACGGTAGAAGTTTCAACTCCACAATCATGTCTCAGGCAAAGACAACACACTGCTAATGGTCAGAGAGACACCGCACAGTTAACCAAGCAGCTTTTTTGCAAACAATTCCCATTCTGTGAATACTATATTTCAAGCTATCATAGGCCCAGTTGTATAAGTTAGCATTTTTAAAGAGAAAGTTTATTGTCAATAAAAAATCTTCATTTAAATAGAACTCTGTGATTTCACGTATGAACACTGGAAAAAAGTGCAGAGCAGGTAGATACAGGAGGGTAATTTTAGTCACAATAATACACCTTTTGTAAAAACTCACCCTGGGCTAAAAATCTTACAAAACAGCATTTCTTGCTTTCCAGAGCTATTTGCAGGGCAGTGGACAGTGGTATTCAGTACACACAGGAATTCCAAGCTAGAGGGACTGTCATGAGCACAAGGTGCCAGGCAGTGAGTGTGAAGCATAGAGCAGAGGGACCCCAGGACATCCACCCATCTGCCACGACATGCTGCGGACCACAGAGCATCACCCTCTGCAACAAACTCAAAGCCTATGATAATAAACCGAGATCCACCCACAGGAAGAGAGCAGGAGGCCAGGGACATCACTTACACCACTGGCTGTCCAATAACTGCAAGTTGATGTGCTATTGCAAAACCCTAAAAAAGTAATAATCCTAGATAAACCAACAAAGCAGACCATCATCGTGCTACCAGAGCAAACGTGAGAAGCCCTCAGTTGTCCCTTCTTGTCTATATGGAGTTCTGGTGACAGGTTTAAGCAGAGCAGGAAAGAGGACACACACTGAGACTGCTTTGAAGTGAACCAATGGTGCATGTCATCACCACCCTGGTTCACCAGTGCATGGGAGGCCAAGGAGACGTGTCCTTCCTGGCACCCCAGAGAGCCCAAACACAAGGTAATGATGGTACAAGCACAGAGCACAGGAAAACAGTGTCTCTTCAAAAACCCTTTGGATTGAATTCATTGCTCCTAAGGTCTCACAGCACAAACATCATCCTTTTTCTCCAAGGATTCCTCCCTTCACCTACTCTGCCCCTCACGTGGGGCTGTGAGGCTCCATCTTAAAACAAGCCCAAGTCCCCACTTTCCCTGACTGAATGAGCTGTTCCGAACTTACCTCTTCAAATACACAGAAATTATCTTCTAATTTACAGCATAAATTTATTCGTGACCGATATGTAGCCATTTGATCTTGAGCTAGTGTTATCCTTCAACTCAAAGAACTCTCTCTTCTCCCCAGCATTTACCACCCAACGTATTTATTAAGAGATACTACATCCCCTCTAACCTTTGGTTGACCTGGCTAAGCGAGCTAAGCTCAGAGGAAATGTTACAATTATTTTAAAACACAATTACCAGTTCTGCTAACGAGAGAGAACAGAGAGACTACAAAGACAGAGGGACTTCAGTAGTAACAATTAAAACATGAAGGTACCTGCCTTAGAGATTTTAGCTGGATACAATCATTAATTTCCCAAATACATATTTCCCCATGAGGCACAGCAATGAGCACGTCTCCTACTAAAGATAAGGGTAATTCACTTTACACTCCACGACACCAAACCCTCCGAGCATCCAGCCAGCCTCCAGCTGGAACAGCTCTTTGCACATCTTCTGGTCTTTGCCAGCGTGGGTCTCAGGAGGTCGCTCCAGCCGCAGCACTGGTGGCAAGTGCATTAGCTGCGGTGAGAGGCAGAAGACTGCCTGTGCTGAGGGGTGATCAGTTCACACGTTATTACTGAATTTGTTTTCCACTTACATAGACTGTCAGACCCACTTCGCTTCATTTCCAATCAAGTCTTTTTTGAACCTTTTATTTGAGAAAAAAAAAAAAAATCCCTTCTTTTCTTCAACCAAGTTGTGATTTTAAGATATTTGTGTTTTCACTTTGACATGTCTGAGGTTGAACAGCAGGTAAACAAACCGGGAAATTTGGCCCCACATTAGGGAAGAGACTTCTCATTAGACCAGGAATGCTCAATATGCCAAACACTCGATCTCTGAGGAGGAATAGCAGAAAAACGGGTCTCCAATTTTAATGACAGTCTTGTCCAAGAAGTCAGTGGCTGAACAGACATGAAGCTGTGACTGGGACACAACACTGCTCACCAGTTCATGCAAATAGAGTCTCTGGGAGGGCATCCTCGAGGCACTTGTCTCCTTGTCTAAATTAGAGCCTCACAGGGCTGAGGGGCACTTCATTAATACAAACCTGCGCCAGCAAGAAGGATTAATCAACTGTTGAATCCTCTACCTGCGCTGGCTCACTGCGCTTAAATTCTGATGACTCCTACAGAATCTCTAAGTGTCCAGGAATTATATTATATGTAGATAGATACATCTCTATAAAACATGCTTCCATAAATGCTATTTGCATAGAGTAAGAAAAATGTTCTTGCCCTGCAGGCTGATAAAACTTGTAAAAGCTGTAGATTATTTCTCTTCCTCATCTGCAGTTCATTTTTCCCAAAACATTACTTTTTCCTCCATGAGCAAAAGCATGCTAACAGGATACTACAGCTGTTTGGTAGCAAACCACATGGTTTACACCCTGCATGTGGCCTTATGGGTATTTGGTGCAGTCCTGGTGCACCTCAGGAAGGTCAGAAGAGAGCAGCATCTGGCAGAAGCTGGAGGTGAGCAAATGGCACCAGATGACACCTGCAGGAGGTGCTGAGACGCTCGAATCACATAAGAGCCTGGGGCATCTCTACAGAGCTGCCTCCTTTATTACCTGCCTCATTTATTACCTGCCCTACTGCCCACCCAGGCGGCACACCAGGAAAGGGAGATGTGGGCAAGATGTACTCACGGACACTGCCTGCACTCATCTGCATGGCAAGTGCTTTTCCCGTTGTTCAGGCTGATTTAAGCCTGTTTTTTCCTAGCTTTCCCGAAAGCTGGCTTTGCATGTTATCACATAAACACAATTATTATTTTTTTTAGTAGCTGACCAACAAAAGAGATGCAGAGGTGCTCAGGAATCGTGCCCCTTCAAGTGCTGGGACTGCTGGACACATCCTTGGTTCCAGCCACAGCTGAGGACCACAGATTTGCTCTGAACACACGATGGAGACCATTCCTGCCTGGCATGGCATTGAGCAGTGTTCGAGGCAGGCTGCGGGGACGCAGCACCCGTCCTCCTGGCACCAACTGCCTCCTTTGTTACAACTTCAAAAGACTCAGAAATTAAAACAACCCCATTGTTACTTTGCTACATGGCTGAATGTAGGGACAGCCTTAATTAGGGTAGATAATGCCACAAGAATAAAATCCTGACATAACTTAATGTCTCTTGGTGGTGCATAAATGTCAAGACATTCATGGAAGACAAGTGTTGCAGCAAAACAAATGCCTGTATTTTCATTATACCGAGTGATGGATGAAGATGCAAATGTCACCATATGGCTGAAGGGTGCTGTGCAGATGAGTGGAGGTGGCTCGCTCGCAGCGTGCTGCCCGAGCTGCTGTGCACCGCCGCTCCCGGGGAGGGGACACCCCGGGAAATCTGTGCTAGAGCTGTTCAGGAGGGCATGCCAGGAGCAGGCTTCAGTCATGTATGTTGTGGGGTACATGCCTGCAGCTCTTCCCTCACTGGATTAATCCTTTCTCCACCTGATGCGGTATCTGCCTCGCCCACAAAGCACGCAAAAGCAAGAGAAAAACACAACTTCTTGGAGGAAGAGATGGGGAGAGATAGGGAGGGCCCTTTTCCATAACCCTTCACACGGTGACGATTTGGGCTCCGAGACACATCGACAGTACAAGCAACAAGTAGTAACAGGATATAACGTGAACACAGGACTTTGGTTTGAAGATGATATGACTATAAATAGAATTAGCCTTTATGCTCCATTCAAATCACACTCTAATTTCTCACACATTTTCAGAAGTCTCCAACACTACAAGCAGCAGAGGTAATACATTAAAAATGCAAATTGCAGGTGAACGGTGAGCTAATAAATGAAGAACAGAAATTGTTTTCTAACAGGCAGTAAGTCCTTTCCTCTTTTTGCCTCATTTTTACTGTTGGCTTTGAATGATATTTTGCATTTCAGAGTTTTTAAATGTGGACTCAGGTTTCACCAGCACGTGTAGCTCCAGCCACTAAACGCTGCAAGGCCCCCGCGTCCTTCTGCCACCCATGCAGCCTCCTGGCACCCCGCCGCAACGGCAGGAGCCCGGAGCCCGAGTCTGCCAGGCATAGCACATGAACACGTGTGAGAGGTTCACAAGCACCTAAATGGTTGCAAAAAACACCTGTTTGGCTGAGGCTGATTTTCCTCCCCTTTCCCTCCTGCTAAACAAGAGCCCAATAGGAGTATGAAGGGCCAACCAAGGTCTTGCAGTTGGAAGACGTTGCGATTTTATACAGCTGCCAAATCCCTGAGGAAATACCCTGGAGTAGGGTAAAAGGTCTCTGCTTTTTCTTCAGCCACAAAGGAGTTCACCTGAGAGGTGCTACAACAGAGGAATACCCTCCTGATGATGCCAAGAAAAATGTTGAGATACAACTTAGAGAAAACAGACTACAACCCCAAGTTACTCAAAGCCAACTCCTGTGAAAGGCAGAGTTTTCATGAGCAGCCAGCTTAGGCAATAAATGAATGATTAAAAACATCAGTTGATGGTTTTCTTCTAAGAAATGACAGATTAGACTGGAAAACACTGTAATTTAGACGTGTTAAAACAGACTCTAGAACAAATCAATCAAACCTTTTTTTTATTGCACATTAATGACATCCATTCCTTCAGCAAAGGATTTTTCCAGCAGTGCCCCACACTGTGGGGAAACAGCAACAGATGAATCTATTTTCCAAGTAGGTTATTTAAAAGCAGTATTAAAGCAAGACAAAGCCAAATAGTTAAATTTCTTTCCTCTAAAGGACCAGAAGTCAATCTTCCTTACTGTCAACATTTTAGTCTTTAATGCATTTATTTTCTCAAGATTTTTTTTCTTTTCAAGTCAAATAAACCTTTAGATCGGATAGTCTGATTTTTGCAGCTAATGCTGCTCCAGAAGGCAAATCTTTTCTACCCTTTTCCCCTGTCCTGGTAGGTCTCCTGTGGGGGCTGCAGCCAGTACCATCCCGCAGCACCTGCACAAGAACATCTCTGCAGGTTGTGGGTGCAAGAGAAAAGGTGTTAGTGAAATCGTTTCAGTGCAGTCTGTGCGCACGTGCACGCACCCCACCGGATGGGAATACAGCTCCAGTTTTGCCCATTTCCAAGAACCTGAGTTTATCTGCAGAAGTCGCCATCCCACCCATAGCAGAAATGGGGTTGTCACATGGATCATGTCCCATCAGGCACATTTTGGGCACAGAGCCAGAGCTCACTAGGGAGCGCAGCAGGTTGTGGGAAACCTTGCCTTCACCAGACATCTAAGAGGTTGCGGCTATGGAGGCGGGGTTAGTCCTCAGCTCATCATGTGCTTTGGAGCATCCTTACAACATCTCAGAGTCAAGTCCAACCTCCGGTGCGATTTTCAGCAGTGCAGAGCTCCCACAGCTATTGGTTCTCCGGAGGCTGCACTGTGTTTCGAGTCCAGGTGCTCACCTGCACTCCTCAGCACGACCCTCATTGCAGCTGCCCCCTTTCCACATCAAGTATGATCGCAATTTGGGAATGTGTGTGCTTTGGGTCTTTAGTCGCATGGAGTGAACAAATCCAGCCCTATTACAAACATGCATCATGTTTCAAAATGAATTAATTAGAAATCAAGGAATATTAAACAATAACTTCTTTATATTTTTAAATAGTTCTGTGCATTCATGTTAGGTTAACTTTTGTAGCCCAGCTAATAACTTATATATCTTAAAGTTCCACTTATAACTGAGTTTCAGTGAGTTTTTTTAAACCTGTTTTACCACACCACTTTTTTCTTACTATATTGTGCCCACTGTAACACTGTTCAGAGGAGATTTGTATTTCACAAAGCCTGTTGTGAATTTCTCTTACAGATTTCCATGGTTTCTAGGAGGATTCTTGACACAGTCTTTTTTTTTTAAAAAAAAAAGGGGGGGGGGGGGGGGAAGTGAAACCAGCCCGCA
>NW_009646931.1:480927-483379 GCF_000708025.1 Charadrius vociferus | reverse complement strand
TGCTTTTTTTTTTAAAAAAAAAAAAGGGGGGGGGGGGGGACGGACATGCAACCAGCCAGCAAAAGCTTCAGAAATTGTAAATAACTGGGCAAAATTTTTTGTCATGTTGTTTCTCACTGATATTTCCTATTTTCTCTTAAAATATCTAAATTTATATCATTGTGCCTTAGAAATGTAATGGGAAATGCCAATCCCACCAGCTGTGGATACACAGAAAATACATCTTGAAATCTAGTAACTAACAACTTCCCCAATTACTTAGACTAAACAGATCTCCCTCAGAAAATGAGAAAGAGCTGTTGTGGAGCCAGAGGGAAGAGCAGGTGAAATTCAACAGTGAAAACTGGAAGGGAGCGAAACCAGCACAGCAAAATTAGCACAGTATGCCAGGGGATCACTTCGTGGTAGGAAGGGAGCAGTTAAGCCAGCTATGAATATTGCATAGAAATTTAATTTGCTTCCATCAGTCATCGTTAACAGCAGATACCGTCCTACACGCCACTGGCACCTATGAGTTGAGATGGCAACTTCTGTGCTCTGGCTGTAGCATGAATCACTGCAGGACAGTGCCTGCCACCACAGGGTGCTGATAAGTTGTGCTGAACCCCATCTACCTTCACATGGGGCGCCAGGAGAGCAGGACCCTCTCCAGCAGTTCCCAGTCCTTCTTGAACTGGGGAGCCCAGAACTGGACGCAGTACTCCAGATGTGGCCTCACCAGGGCAGAGTAGAGGGGGAGGATGATCTCCCTCGACCTGTGGGCCACACTCTTCTTGATGCACCCCAGGATGCCATTGGCCTTCTTGGCCGCCAGGGCATCATATACTGAATGGGATGCCCGTTTGCAGAGAGGTCAGGCAAAGCGTCAGCATCTGGGGAGGGCGAGGGCAGCCCGGGTGGTCTGTCTGCCCGACAGCCTCAGCACACCACCCGGCATAGGCTGTCTGCCCAGAAACCCTCCTGTCGCTGTGCTTTTCAGTGTCAAAACCTCGGCTACTGAATCATTACTTCAGAAAAAAACAAAAGGCCAGAGTTCTGTCAATGTGGGAAAAAAAAAAAATAATTGAAAAGCATTTGTTTCCCTCCCTTTTGGGAGTTGATCAAAATCCCTCCAGCACTGCCCAGGGAGAACTGCAGCATCTTTTGCTCGAGTGTCTGCAACTACTTTCCACCTGACTCTGCCCTCCAGTCTGCCCGTGGAGGAAGCCTGCAAGAAGGCACCAGGAATTTGGCTGGGGAGAAGGCAGCTCAAAAGCTGCTGCCTTGTCAGGCTATGAAAAAAAAACCACTTTCTGGAGAATACATAGAAGCTGCCCATTTTATTTTGTAAATACATTGAAAGTAGACGTTTTAGTCACACTGAGCAGGAATATTTTGATTTTTTTATTCTTAAGTGGCTTTTCATTCTGATGGGTTTTATTTTGTATTGCACCTTATTAAACAGAAAATCTATTACATTGAAACAAAATGTTCTAAATGGTTGATTTGAAATTAATTGCTTTTTATCGCATTTTGTAAAGGAAACTTTGATGCTTTGGGCTTTCTTTTCATTTTGCTATGAAAACAAATAGCAACATTTTGGAGATTTCCCAGGAAAAGGAATATTGAATTTCAACCAGATCGTGTTAAAAATCTCAATTGTTATATTCACAAGTGTATAAATTGCAGAGTTTTGTCTGTATCTTTACAAACAATGATTTTTTATTCAATTTTTCCTGGAGTTAACAAAGATTTGTGAGCTGGGGGAAGAGGCTGGAGAAGAGTCTAATTTGTTGCTTCTTAATAGTACAGATGTAAAACATTATCTACATCCGTATTTACAGCTAATAGCAAGATAACATACCCGAGAGACAAATCATAGGCTCTTTAAAGTGCTTGTTAGCTCAGAAACACAGTACCCCACAGCATTCAGCAAACAACAAAGGCTTGCAAAGGCATTGTTAAGTTTATTGTTAGAGAGTAAAGATGATGTGAATGGACACAGGACTATAAATAATATGACTCCGTGAAAGGCCACCAAGAGAAAAAATTGAAACTGGCACTTTTGCAGCACGACCAGAGAAGCAAAGAGGGGTGAAGCCCCGCGGAGGGTGATGGAGGAGGGTCCTGGACCAGCTGCTCTGAAGCCGGTGGGAGGGCGTTCCACCACTCCAGTGACCCTCACTAGAAGGAAATAACTGGTCTGAAATCCCATTCGTTTGCTTTCAATAATTGTTCTCAGGCTTTTACCAGGGCTGCAGTTTCCCTGGGGAGTATTTATTTTGCTGCTGAAGCGTGTGCTGGAGAGGTACGAGACCCTGGAGTGGCAGGGTGGGGGGGGTCCAGGCATGGCTGAGGCGGGTCAGTGCCCAAAAATCAGGCAGAGCGGCTTTGGCAGGGCTGAAGGCTTTTGGCTTTGGTAAGGGAAAAGAAACAGGATTTTTTTTTTTAATGTTTCCTGCTGCGAGGAGTC
>NW_009646931.1:468858-480905 GCF_000708025.1 Charadrius vociferus | reverse complement strand
GGAGTCTCGATTTGCCAGACTAGAGCACATCTCTCCCATGTTATCTTGCAGCAGACCAGACCCCTTCTCTGCTAGAAACCTCCTTGCTGATAATTCAGGAACATGCGCCTCTCCCCGTGCCTCATGCAGCACTTCCCTCTGGCCCTGCAATACTCTGTGCAACATGGTATGTCCCAAGAAACAGACATGTAATATCCGCATCTTGTTCCTGGGTTACTCAAGGACTTCTATCATGGGCAGCCCGGGAAATTGTCTCGAACAACGCTGTGCTGTACATCCCTTTTGCCATAAACATCAGAGAAATAAGCCTGTTGTAGGGACACGGGTGGAGGCTGCACCATCCCTCGTGGCTGCTCTCTCGGAGCATGTTTACTCTCATCAAAAGAATGGTTGCGTTGGAATAAACTGTTATTGTGTTTGATTTACCACGCCAGGAGAGTTACTGTGTGATTTATTATGAAAAAAGCATTTAATAGGGGGAACATCCAGGGGGTCAAACCTACTTTACACTCATTAAGAGTTGAAGTGAAGATTAAGCGAAAGCATGAACTTTTAATGATTCTGTCAGATGGGAGGTAAAAGAAATAACCTTTCTGGTAACAGGAAAACTACCACCATCAGCCAAAAACTTCCTTTAAAACAGGTTTCATGAGACTTCTTCCAGCCATGGGCATGGGCAATGAACAAACTGTTCCTGACCTTGGGAGTATGGCAACCACTCCTCTCCAAAAGTTCATCTGAATTTTAAAATGAGCTGGTTCTCCTGGAGATTCTCACATTGTCCTTTGTTTTCTATCATACCAAGATCCTCTGGGCACTATTCCAGAGCCTGATTAAAAGCCAAAGCCCCAACCAAGTACACACAGAGCATCCTCATCCCACGACCCGGCCCCCCAGCAGGTCCCTGCCTGCAGGCTCATCTGCCCCATGGGCAGCAGTGGCCTCAGGCTCACAGCAGCACCCCCAGCCCTCGCATCACGCTCATTCCCCATTTGATAATCAGAAATAATTACTTTCACCTGCCCAAAAATGATCCAGGGGGTGTAATGCACGTGTCCACTACTGAAATCAGTGCCCTGCCAGCACTTCACATGCTCTGTAATTGTCCAAAACACTAATTGCCAAACTTCGTGCTCTCTGATTACCTAAAAACCTCTGAGACTCGGAAAGTTGAATGTTTGCCTGCTGCCTCACTGTTCCCTCATTTTAAGTGGCTGCAACAGCAAACCACAGGATTTTCAGGCACTATGGCTCATAATATGATGTGTGGTCCCTTTACCAGGACAGGTAACAAGACAGTGACCTGGTCAAAGAGATGATAAATTATCCGTAAACTGCAGCACTTCCCATGCCACTTAATATCGCTGTAACATGTTTGACTGCCATCCTCTCCCCCTTTATCTTACACTCATATAGATGCACACATGCGGAGGATCCTGAGACTATCCTGTTAGTATCTCTAGAAGAAAAGGTACAAAAAATAATATATATATCTTGTGCCAAGAAATATATTATTTTTTTTTTTCCTCACACAGGGCAAAGGGTGAAAAACAAATATTGTATATGCACATTACTGAGAGGGAAAAAACTGCAGGGGAACAGGGTGGGAGAGCTAACTCTGCCTGTGCTTTCCAGAGATGGTTCTCAGCTGCAGGGATTTTTTTGTTTACTGGGATTAGCAAGTATCTCTGCAATCTTACTTTGAACCACTTGAACAGAAATAAGAGCCCTCTGCTTTAAATAATATCTCTGCCACAGCTCCATTTCATGCTTGAAGACCTCCACTGTTTTGTGATGCCCCCAAAAAACACAGCTGGCGGAAAGGTGCTGGTGGGACCCTCACAGCCTGGGGCAGTGGCAGAACCCTGGTCCCACATTGCACCAGTGAACCATGCTCTGGCGAGGAGGTTAGACTGTCGATTTAATTCACCTAAGAGGACATAGCAGCTTTCCTTCTCTGGGGTCCTGAGCTTTTGTGGCAGAAACCAGCTAAGAATTGACGTTTTCTTCTGCCATTTCAGCCTGTTTGGATATTACTCCTCCATGGGTGAGGATGTGCTGAGTGCACCATTTCCAGCTGTCTTTGCAGCCCCCCCCTGACATCACTTACCCCGGGGATTGCACTGTGCACCAACCTCCTCCTCATCCTCCTCCTGAAGTAATACAGGTGACCGACACATTCCCCTGTAGAGACGACAGTGCTGGTTTATTCAGCAAACCAAGTTATCTTTTTCTCATTTTCCACTTTAAAGGTTCAATATAACCAGTAAGACCCATGCTATATTCATTCTTACTGATGAGGGCATCACCTGCAAGTGTGTGTGTTGGAATTAGAGCTTGTTTACTCTTATCTGCCCCTCAGTAATTATACAGATGAATGGCTGCTGCTGGGTTTGATTTGCCCAAGTCCTCTTGAGCTGTGAAGCACTGTGTGAATGTATGAAGTTTGGAGTGCTACATGGCAAGAAAATCATGGGAGAGATCTCCTCCTCCAGCACTCTTTCTTTACTAGATTTTTAGAGAACCTCTCAAATTAAATATGGTTGTTAGATTATATTATTTTAAAATTATTTCTAGATTTTACTGCAACCCATCTCAATACTTGAAAGCCACAGGCTTAAAGCATTCACTGTGACTCCATGGTGAGAGACCTCACCTGGGAGCAGTAATCCTGGGGTCCCAATGCCACAACCTCACTAAATTAATACATGTGTAGTATTTAATGCTTAACTAGCTAGACCTGCACTGGGCAACCTCCACCCTACACGTCCGCCCCAGCTGGAGCATCATGCTGTGCACAGCAGTGTCTTGTACTAAGAACTAGTCTCCCTTTGGGGCAAAACAGCCAGCTGGTGCCAAAATTTGTCATGTTAGAAGAACTGTTCTGTGTATGAAAGCCTTCAGATGTGCCCCATCCAAGCCAGGGTTCAGCACTCAGTATCTCAGGGAAAAGACACAAAATCTCCGCAAAACAGACTGAAGACGCTCTCCTTTTCATGCAACTCTGCACAGCATTGATCAGGCTTTGAGACGGGGATTAACGGTATGGGGCAACTGTTGTACCAGCAGTGGCATCGCACATACTTCCCAAGTCTCCCGTCCCACAGTCACTTGCTCCGTCACAAGGATGTCCGTCTGTCCTCTCCTGCACAGGCTGTAAACAAGTGTCCTGGGTGCAGGCAGGTCCTGCCCGGCCACACTCTGCCTGAGCCAAAAAGCTCTTCCAGGTCAGGATGACTGTCATCTTCCTCCCTCCAGCCTTTGCCTCCAAGCCCATGCTCCCAGAGCTCTCCAAGCACGTGCTTATATTTGTTTAGATTCGAAGATATGCTTAAACTAAACATGCACTTGTAGAGATCACCCAGAAGAAGATCCCATCCAAATCAATGGCCACGGGCAGTCACCTCCAGTGGGTGGGTTTGCTGCTCCAGGACCAGTGATGCCATGGTGCGAAGCACGGGGCCGTTTGCCTGCAAGTTCCCCATCTACTGCGCCCAGCTTTTACATTTGCTGCTCCCTGGTCCCTCTGCCCATTTCAGCTCTGCCATGAAAATAACCTGCCACACAATTAAAATCCCCATAGAAACAAGCTCTCATGTGGATACGTTCTCAGAGGGATTGTTTTGCTAAGGGTCAAACAGCCTCTTAGGTAGAGATATAAAACAACAGTGATTTGGATAATTAATTACCAGCCGTGACCTCTCCCACTTCTGAAATGAAACCACCAGTGATACTCACCGTTTCTCAGTGACTATATAGATTACCTCAAGGTTTTTGTCTTTGTTAACATATGGAGATTTTTTTCAGATTGGATGAGTTTTGCAGCTCAACCCCCAAACCAGTCTGTGACGTTTTCTTTGCAGCTATTGACCTGCTGATGTACTGAGAATCACTTTCCTGCACGACAGAGGAAAGCACTTTGGAAATTATAAATGGGTTTTTGCGAGGCTGTGGCTTATTTTATATTGATCTGCAGCCTCTTCTCCTCACTGCAGCAGTTAACATGTCCTAAAAATGCTGAATTGCTCTTAATGATAACATAGATACGCTGTTGCAGACTAATTTCACCATTCTTCAGCTTTATAGCTAGAAGATCTATGCAGTTGGCTCCCCCTCCCTCCTGGCCCCCCCAGGCTGTAGGTTGCCTGAAGAAGAGAAGAATCTGAAAATGTCAGTATTAATCGATACAGCAGCAGAGGATCAGCAAATACCAGTCCGTAAGCCCAAAGAAGAAGGATCTATCAGCAATACTATGACAAGCACCTCTTCATGGAATGGAAAGTTTCAGCACTGGTTCTGCCACGCAGGATGGAGAAGTGGTTTTGTGCCATTTCAGTCGCAGATCTTAGCCCTGCCTTTTGCTCCGAAGAAGTCCTGAGCCTTTCTCAGCCAAGGCAGATGACGTGGTGGTACAGCCCTGTCCCCTACTGCTGCAAGCACAGCCCATACAATGAGCATCTAGGACCTGAGGAGAGCCGTGTCCAAGCCTGATGCCTTCCTCCTCGCTCTGGTGGGTGTTGCAGCCGGAGTATGCCCAGGGCTTGGGCTAGCCAGCCCCTGCTGTTCAGAGAATCATGGAGTCATTTAGGGTGGAAAAGACCTTGAAGATCATCGAGTTCAATGGTTAAGCTAGCACTGCCAAGTCCGCCACTAAACCATGTCCTTAAGTGCCACATCCACACATCTTCTAAATACCTCCAGGGATGGTGACTCAATCACTTCCCTGGGCAGCCTGGTCCAATGCTTGACAACCCTTTCAGTGAAGAAATTTTTCCTAATATCCAGTCTAAACCTCCCCTGGCACAACTTGAGGCTGTTTCCTCTCATCCCATCACCTGTTACTTGGGCAAAGGCATCAACCTCCACCTCACTACCACCTCCTTCACTAAGATGCGTCCGCTTCACAGGAGTGCCTTGTTTTCATTTTTCAAACACAAGCATCCATGTGATCTCGAAGTTGAAATGGAACGAAAAACAGAGAAAAGCCCATACCACGCATCTCTGTTTTTTTCCGGCAGGAGGTACATCAGTAGCAGCGCGCTGGACGCAGGCCGGCAAGCCGGACACAGCAAGGCTCAGCAGTAGCTCCCTAACACCGTTCCCCAGCACCATCTCTGCCCACGCCACCCATCACAGCCACGTTTCTACCTTCTCTCCTTCACCCCAGAAGGAGCCCAGGCAAGCAGGAAGACTGATGACATTCGAACAGTGTTCCGTAGGCAAAAGCAGCTACTCCTTTAGGATTAGGAGGGTGCCAGAGGGATGAAGGCACAGGTGATGGGGTTTATTGGAGCAAATGCAAGATGGAACTAGACAGTGATGACTGGCAAGCCAGAGTGCCCGATTATAGCTTTAAAGTTTTTATTTTTAGGGATATTTATTGGACAAGACAGCTTTGGCAGCTACAGCCTTGCACAGCTTGCTTTATTCTTGGACAGATCTGAGAGAAAGTGTTAATTGCTCATACAGCCAGATTTTCCAAATGGGTGGGGGAAGCACTGTTTTGCAGGATATGGGCATCAGATCCAATTTATAGTCTTTATTCACTCACCATCTAAACAGATGAGACTGAATTTGTCCTAGAATTAATGTATACTTTCTGTAGGTGGTACCAACGTGCTGCTTCTGTGGCTTGCCTTTATTTTTTGGGGGTAACACACAAGTTTGCTTTTCACATCGCTTTTGCCCAGTTTATGCAAATTCTCCTCCTGGCTGCAGATTTTGTGCTTCTTATAACATGTTTTCCCTGCACTTACAAAAGTTTTCAATTCCCTTTTCTACCTGTGTATTATGTACTTTCCAGCTGACAGAACCAAAGGGAATACTTAGGAACTTACCCAAAAAATAAAAGTAATTAACATAGGCACCTAGAAGAGAATTTGCTTAATTTAGGCAATCTCATCTCCAAAGGGGAAAAATCCCGCTCTGTACCCTGCTGAGGTGCCAGAGCACCACACTGCTCAACCTGCCACTTCTGGAGGTGCCTTCACGGCTCTGTTCCACACTTGCCCTGAAACACCCGGCTGAATGCAGGTACGTGCCTACACGCAGGGGAGCCAGAAAGGAGGGGAAGCAAGCTGCTCACACAGTTTGAAGCCTGCGTTAATAAAACAAGACGTTCTTCAAAGGATAATTCAAGCCTTGCCACTGCTGGGTGAATGACTTACTGGATGACCATCCCCTGCTCCTTCTTGACTTCTCTTCACAGCCCCATAGCCCACGCAATGCTTTCTGCAAAGTGAGCCGGTTTCCCCGAGGCAGCGCCCTCACCTCGCTCAGCCCACGGTGTGGTGGGTTAAGTGCTTTCCTGGGACAAGCCAGACGTGCTTTGAATCCTCCTCAGCAGAGTAAGGAACTGAATGAACCACCACAGCCAGCCTCCCTGCTGGGTGAGTACAGGGAAAGAAGCATCACCACCGTTTTTTAGAAGGGCTGTGGCTGTGCCACTTCGGTGTGGAAAACCGCACAAACCTGCACACCTGGTGGGACCCTTCAGCAATCAGGTGGATGGACACCACCTTGTGCATCTCATACAGGCACAGGCTTGTGACAAACGTAATGACTTGCACTGCACCCTATGCAACAGCAGCAGTGGCAATGCCTGAAAGCACTGCAGCAGATGCAGTCGAAGCATCTATCACAGCTTTACACAAACTTGAGTTTTTCTCTGGACTGCATGCTCAGGGGACAGCTTTAAGAGCATTGAAATAGAAATTCTAGTTTTGGACTCTAATGCTCCCACAAATAAGTAATGTTCTGCTTGCTTCAGCCAGCCATTACAATAATAAAATACAATAAAAAAACATATGTACCATGGGCAGCAGATGGAGAACCCACTGGCCCTGAAGGCAAGAATTTCTTCCATGCTCTCACTTCTTCCAAACATGTACATTAATATGTGAACCAGGCACAGAAAATTTTTGCAACACAAACACGACAGCTTTTACCTTTGCTGGAGCCTCAAAATCTGTTACGTAAATACATTCAGGAAAGGAATATCCCCCCCCATCCCCTGATGTCTCCTGAAGTTGTTCCATTAAAAACTGCCACACACCCTGCAGGGCAGGTATATTCACAGCTAAGACCCCTGGTCTACAGGAGCAGATGGATGTGGGCAGAAGAGGGGGGGGGTCAGAATACTGCAATGCATCCAAGAAATGATGAGCTATTGTAAAACAGGCAACAACAGGAGATACACAAGGTATCACAGAACTGCTCAGATATGCCTGTAACCAACTTTCTCCTCTTCTCAGAGGAAAACTTTACCTTCTATGTTCATATGAGTGGATTTTGTTGCTGCAAGACTGGTGTATTATCTCAGTGGTTTTGGCACTTACCTTGTACCCCCCCTTCACAGGGGTGACAGACACTTGGATTTTAACCACACATATAAATTACTGAAGAGCTTCATTTCAGAGTGAATCATCAAGGTTTTTTATCTAAGCCTAAACGTTTTGGGTTTTTTTTTCACATTTATCAACCTGCTTTCCAGTGATACCAAAGATAAAATGATGCAATTACACATTTACTCATGACCTTACAACAGGTATGGAAGGATGACCCCACTACACATAGACAAGCATTTCCATCACTTTGCAATCATCTGCTTTATCATTCAACAGGTGGTTAATGGAATTTGTCTTCATGTGTCATCTAGTACTATTTTCAGAGTGTAGCCACACAGCTAACATCAATGATTAACATCTCAAATGCTATCATTTCTACAGTAGTTTTAATAAAAAGGTAAAAAAATCACTTCTCTAAGGACTATGTAGTCCATTATTTGACTTGATTGAAAAACAAGTAATTACAAAAATGAATGTGATAATTATGTTTGAGACGCACCCAAGAGAGACATCAATGAGAAGGAATAACATGGAGAATCCAGCTGATGATACCTGAGTTTCGAGCTTCATTATTGCTGTTTATCTAATCCACCCACCATCAGCCAAGATCTTGAGGTTTTTGTGTGTGCTGAGGTGTGACGTGCTGGTGTGAACACTACCTAACCTTATACTGCTCCTAATGGCAGAACAGGATGGCATGAACAATGGTAAAAACAGATGAAACCTGAGATTTTTAATCTTTATTTTATTGATTGTTTTGCAAATACATAGAAGGACTTCGATGTTTAGTTTGCAGAGCTTACAGTACAACTACATTTTCTATAACATTTCATTTTTTTTACTTTTTCAGGAACAAATGTGAATAAAATATAAAGTAAAATAAGTCCAATGTGATAATACAGTAGAATCCCCTTCGTCAGGACAGAGTATCAACTGTCCTTGTTTTGTGAAGTGCTGCCAAGTGGAGGATAATCTCAGTGACATCCCAATAAGCCTTCATGCATACCATCAACCACTGAAGAGGAGCAAGCTCTCATCCCTCGAATACCAATCATCGCAACTACTGCTCAGAGCATACCTTCCCTGTGAACCACGCTTGCGTCCACAGAGAGGAAAATACTTTGGAGTGCTTTAATTTCTAATCCTACTTTACAAATCAAAATGTGGAGTCACAGCTTGTTGCAATTAGCTTGTGCGGACACGTGACGTTTTCATAACAATACCAATATTCTACCACAATATATTGTCCTCAAGATAAAAAAATTCAAGTGTGACATACAGATATTTGCACCACTGTTGTATAAGGAGAGAGCCTGTTCTCCTTTCTTCCCCAGTTTTCAGCATCATACTGAGTTTTGCTCTCTTGCATTAACAGATACAAATAAGAGAAGACACAGACATCAAATATCCAGCATGCATGACAGTCTTCAAGTACTCTTCCACACTCTTGATCAAGTGTGGTCTCCAAGCTGAAGAGAAAAAATAACCTGTTGCACAGACCTTAGCTGGTTATTCCTCACAACATCCCTGTGAGGTAGGAAGAAAAAGATCCCCTTTTCCAGCAACAGGAGACAAGGCAGAGAGCACAGATGGCATTTCTCAAGGCAATAAGTGGAGAACTAGAAAAGCTGAAGCTCAGGAGTTCTGGCCTCCTAATTCTTTGCTTCAGAAACCAAGGTGCTGAACTCCCAGACATTATCACGTCATTAGTCTTTTTATAGCCATATATTAATGACAACAATGGCTTCTGTGCGTATGCCAGCAAAGCATAGTTCTATGGCAGAAGCAGCATACACCTGATGCTGCCCTCAGACATTTTTCCTGTACTTTATATATGTCAATAAATGTTCACTGTAATTAACTCATCAGTCCTATAACTAATGTAGCATACATAGTTTCAATAGATCAACATTTCATTTACAATTTCTTTAGGACTTCTCCAGCTCTTTAAATATATATATTTTCTCTGGCTAAGTTACTATTAACTCCCTTTCCCTGTATAACAGTTCCTATACTCCTCCCCCCAAACCAGCACCCATTCTGGGTACTCCGTAGCAGAGCTTTGAGTGATGATGAACAAAACACCTTCAGGGATCACACCGATCCCCTCAGAGTAGCTCTTCACCCATCGTTGGCCCTGAAGGCAAAGATAGGCACCTTTTGCTGTGTACAGCACCACAAGGGTCAGAATTGTCATTGAAGTGTCTTTATGGATTGGGGAAGAGGCCTCTGGTCTGCTCTATCCAAAACCGTTCCACACTGAGCTAAAAAGACAACTTCTGTTGTACAGAGACTTTAAATCTGCAAAACCTCTGTGAGAAGAACTTCAGTCCACCTCCACAGCAATGGAAATCCCCAAACTTTAAGGAAGTAACTTGTGTGGAATGAGTGAGTAACACAGGGAATACGCCTAAATAAAGAAAACAGGTGAAAACTAAAGCTAGGTAAAAACTAACTTGTGCTAATCCTGGGATAAAGTATTCTGAAGCACTTTGATCAATGTAGTTTCAAGTCTTTCATGCAAATTATCTATCAACCAAATCCCTTGTATAAGCTTAATCATTAAATTAGCACTAGTCTTCGTACAACGCTTTTCTACACCATGGGCTCAGCATCAGGTCTTGCCTACATATTCAAGCTATGCAATGGCCTACCACCCATTAGCACCCCTGCGTTCAAGTCACGCAACTTAGTATTAGGGAAGTAATTTTGTACTAGCATAACGGTGTTTACAAAGGCATTTTGTTTATTCCTTTGTGGGAAACAGGATAACCTATTCTGGTATTGGCAAGAGATTATCAAAGAATTGCTTAGAGTACTGCAACTAAACAAAATAATCTCTCTAATCAAAACAGTTTTACTGCTATAAAATCCATGCATAAATCAAGACAAATTGTATAACTGACCCACAGAAGAGAAGCATTTCTTATTTTAGAACAGAAAAATGCAGTACAAAGGCTAGTACAATACTGCAGGATTTTCCCATCTGCTTCCCAAGAAATGTGTTACATTCCTTCCGCAACGCACACTATGGTGAATACCTCATCCATCTAGTATTAGAATGCCCTTCTATACCATATCCTAACACTACTCATCACATGTATGATAGGCATATATATATATATATATATATATTTATTTGTGCATCTACATGTTACATGTTTTTCAGTCACTTAATCTGCTACTGTCCTGATGTCAAACATTATGTCAGGAATTATTTCAACTGAAGTGTTTTACGTGGTCCTATTTGTACAAATGACAGAAACCATTATACTTGGACAAAACACTGTATTTTAGTAAATGTGGATTTCCAGTCAATTCATGCTCTGTATAATAAAGACATACTGTGCTGATTTAAGATGTGAGATCCAATGCTGTCATATTACCTATCTGCAAAAATAACAGCGATTTTGTAATTAATAACAGGGAAAGGAGATCTTTATTAAATAGCATTGATTGATTGTCTCATGTCTTCATTCTCACTATCATGAGTTTGGGTTCCAAACTCTTTAGTTTTTGTCAATGCCTGGATAGGCAAGTGGTGCAAACTTACTGCTTTTACCCTTAACCAACTGTATTCCTTTCCAAGTGCCCACAACATTCTCTTCCCCTATTTCTCTATGCAACACTGGAAGGACAGATCTCACTCCAGAAACAATCTTCATTTGCCTTTGAATGGGGAGAAGAATTACAACTGGAGAGTAAGAGTAGTTCATGTAGGAGAATTGTGCAGCTACCAGTTGCCTGCATGGGGAAGGAGACTTCTTAATCGTCCTCCTTCATATTAGCCCCATTCTAGTTTGCATGATTTAAATAGAAGGGGTCAGATTTGGACTTTGGGAGGTGTAGGCTTCTTAATGACAACAGATACACACCATGGAAACAGCAAAAACATTCAGGGCTAAGGACACAGTTTCTTCCACTGGTATAAAGTTTTGTCACAGACTCATTAAAAGGTTGAGGAAAAGGGAAGTCCGTATTCCTCATGTCTCTCTACAGCTTCATACATTTGCCATAAACCACTCCAGAACAGCCCTCCCCCCCCAACTTTTACAGTAGAATGGACATGGTAAGTGCTGTAGCTCCAGAGCAACAGAGTGACTTGTAAGTTTAATGACATCAGGAAAAGCAGAGACAAGTTTTGCATGGTCATTTTCTGCATCTGTGTAAAAAATGTAGTATTTGGCA
This sequence comes from Charadrius vociferus, assembly GCF_000708025.1. Lineage (NCBI taxonomy): Eukaryota > Metazoa > Chordata > Aves > Charadriiformes > Charadriidae > Charadrius > Charadrius vociferus. The sequence goes on along the minus strand of NW_009646931.1, from coordinate 469,371 downwards.
GAGATACTACAAGGCATTTTTTGACAATGTTCATTAACACTTTAGTATAACATTATTCAAAATTTAGGGAATAAATCCACCCTTCCATGAAAATTGGTAATGTTATGAAAGTAAAATACAATTTATTCTGATAGCCACAGTCTGAGTTTAACTGTCTGGAAACTACTTACAAAGCCCTTTAAAAAAAAAAAAGTAAAATTGCAAAACAGTCATCGATTCCTCTTCACTGAGCTCCCATTTGGAAACAAGCCTTCTGGCAAGTTAAGCCCAGTCTGTATTTCACGTTTAAATCTGCCTCATCGGTATTAGTTTTGGCGAAACCTAGCAAAAAGGAGGGAAAAAACACAACAGTTGGCATACAGATATAGCAATACAACCCACTGTTCACTTCCACCTCTATCAACTATGTGCTACTGATGATTAGAGACACCGTATTTATTTAAACTGATATATTTGCAGTATTTCAGAGATAAACACTCCCACAACTAAATTTTCTGATGCAGGAATGAACGA
>NW_009646931.1:467215-468843 GCF_000708025.1 Charadrius vociferus | reverse complement strand
TAAACTTCATTTATTTGAGTTGGGTTATTGATTTAAGAATGCAAGCAGATTAAACTTGGACAGCTGAATGTGTACTTGCCCATGCTAACAGCATGGTCTTCTCGGATGGCTTCCAATGCCAGCAGAAGGGACAGCTGAACTCAGGTGAAGCAGCTCCTCAATTACTGTGGAGCATACAGGATGGAGTATGAACGTAATTCAAAAATATACCGTGGCTTAGTTAATGCACTGGTCCATAAATGGTCATAGTTTACGTACAATGGGGCTGCACTTGCTATGAACAGCAATAGGAGAGAGAGCTGCCGATGGGCAAGAGCTTCAGCCATCACCTTCTAATCCATTTGCATTCATGCATCAATACACTGAACGATGCAGAGGCAACAAAACAGATTATATTCAATATACGATTGAATCACCATTGCAATATTAGCACTCCGAGGAATCTTAAACTGATGATTTCCCTTCTTTGCTGAATAGCCAAGACCATTCTGATTTTCTTCCCCACCCATCAGGAAACTGGACGCTGTCTGTCAGTGCTGGGTCTGTACAGAAGTAGTCAAATGAGTTTTGGAACATACACATTAGCAGGGGATACACAATCAAATGTACACATACATTATACACATACTGTACCTATAGTATATGTATACATTTGATTTGATTATTTGTTTGATGATTATATAATTCAATACTTCTAATCTTACATATTTTTTTTAAATTTGCCTTCTTCCATTCACATTCATGTGACTTGTTTGATGATGATACAGTTTAATACTTCTAACTTTACCCTTTTTTTAAACTTGCCTTTTTCCATTCACATTCATTTTTGTGTGAGGACAAACATGTATTCTATTGATTTAATTCTGTATACTCATAAAACTCAGTGATATTATAAGAGATCCGGCAGACCAAAAATAAAGCACAGTAAGCCTAAATAGGAAACTAGATGAGGACAGAAGGTGTAAATGGGAACAATATGGAGGAGACTTTGAAGAGTAGCAATGGTTATTATTTGGTTGAACCCTAACTGCAGGTCTACACAAATACCCTGAGGAAAAGCTCTCCACAGAAGATCCAAGCCTCTTTAAATATCTCCTGTTCCCAGCCCTATTTAAAACAGGTGCCCCAGAATGAAGATCAAAAATAACTCATGGAATCTTACTTGTTCAGGATGAAAAACAGTTCCACAGATAATCTGGCTGCTAGTTGATTAATGTATCCCACTGAAACATCACATACTGTGTTCCTTCTGCCTCCTTATCCCATCTTTTTCACTTAACAGGACTGAACAAGCTAGCTCATGAAAGAATGACATATAAGGCATTTCCAAGCATCAAAGCCTCTTTCTTTTAGAGGTACGGGGCTGTATTTCCTGCACCAGTTAAGAGTTCTGTGTTATCCTTCCTCCAGCCACCATATATCATTATTTATAACCTTATGAGAATAGCCACCAAGGAAAGCTTAGTTCCCGAATAATGTGTTTACTGTATCAAATGTTAATGAAATGTTTTCAGTGGATGGAAACTGTTCATTGATTTTTCAAAGTTGTGCGTGAACCAGGCTAATAAATAGATGTAATAGGTACAAGTGCAGAGGAGCTGGAGAAAATCCTGGAGTGCACCGGCATT
>NW_009646931.1:426660-467192 GCF_000708025.1 Charadrius vociferus | reverse complement strand
TGTGCTTCACTTAATTTGGGCCTATTTCTACCTGACCCTGGGATTGTTCCACTGAAGTAAAGGCAAAAACTGGAGGATGAAGATAGCACCATTAAAATCTGCATTCTGCAAAAAAATGACAACAGACAATTACTGAAGGAGATTATTGTTTTTCTGGTGTCATAGATTTTGGTGACGTAAAAACCTCAAGTGTTTTACATTTGAATGAGCATATTACGTTAAATGTAATGTCTGCGCATCTGATGCTAACAGCTGTCATTTGTGTGCACCACTATCCGCTTCAGATGGGGTCGGATCCCCATGGGTGCTGAGGTGCCACAATGCCTGCTGAAGATAACAGAGGTGGTGAGAGCCCAGCACCACTCAGAACTGGACCCAAATACAACTGTTTGCCCTAAATAAAAATGTGATTAAATGAGCAGGAAAATGCTAACGTTAACAAAAGGGTTGGTTTGTGCTTGGAAAACAAGGAGTAATCAAGTCCAAAATGCAGAAAGCCCCCTGAGCCCACTGCTTTAAATCCCAGTATAGTCAGTCAATTTGGTAACACCCTGTGCTAAGAGCACAGCATTTGGTAAAGGCTGAGCGTACTTAATGAAGGCTATTTTACAGTACACAGCCGCAGAGTTGCTACTTTCTTACAGTACCTCCTAAGCAACACATCTTCATGTTATTTCACTTACAGGAAGAATAGTTTATCTTGGAAGCTTCAAAATCTTTTGCTAACGTTGAACAGGTAGGTGTACCGGGAGCAGTTTGCCTGGGCAGTCCTGTATGCAGACTCCGAAATGGTAAGAGGACACAGGGCCTCAGGGACTCCCTGCAGTTCAAGCTCGTTGACGCTCTGATTTCCAACCCCAAACTAACCTTTCCAGGTACACAAACGGCCCTATGCTTATTTCATTACACTTCTTTATAGCAAGCAGTTCTTCCAAGGCCTGACTCTGAATGATGCTGTGTCCTAATAACTTCTAATGACCTTACCAGGTGTGCAAAAGCAAGTTATTGTTCAAAAATATAAAAACAGCCACTCAAAAGAAAAAAGACAACCACTGTTAGCATATTTGTTAAAATAATAAAAGTTACATATCCCTCATTAACTCCTAACTATTTGAAATTGCAGATAAAAGCAAACCATAATTCCGACATCAGCTTTTGTATAAAAATCTGTTCCTAATGTGATTTTTTGCAGTGGGGGTGATTGATCAGGAAAAAACATCCATTTAAAAATGGACTCAATCCTGCAACATCCTATTTCCACAAAGGAAAATGTACTTCCAGAAAAAAACCCTATATCTATTATTTCGTACTCACTGGTTTGAACATGGACAGTCAAAATTTCTTTTTAAACATACACTAGGCAATTGCTATCCAACTACCCAATGTTTCCTTGGCAGACACTTTTCCTAAACTCCATGTTATCTTTTAAGATAATTTTGTACAACTGAGCATTTACACTAAGAAAAAAGAAGCGCAAGGGGGGGGGGAGGGATGGGGAATTTTTACGAACAGACTTATCCTGATTATTTTTATAATGAAATACATGGGTGGAAGTATGGTTCTCAGTCTGTTCTCTCATGGCTTAATCAACAGTATAAGCCAGTACAAGCCCGAACAGATTACCTGCCAGGCTGATCTATATGCTAGGCTACAGCAAATCTGATTTAAGACTGCAAAATAAGCCAACACCTTGTCTTCACAGCACAGTAAATCGAGGGTGAATTGTTTATTTTTTACATGATGCCAGTCTATAATGCAGATTGTTGACTCTAAATCATGTTTTCTCTGACTTTTTTTTGGTCACAAATGTCCTTGAGGAAATGTTTTTCCATATAAGTAAGCAGGCTGTGAAAATGGGACTGCATAGCCAAATGTGTCTCAAAGAAAGCCATATAGGCTATAAAGTTCTCCTCTCCAAAAAGGAGTAGTCTGCATGGGGAGAGATAGTTTTATGTAAAGGTACAGCCATCCCTTAAAATCTCGCTTGTAATGAACCTAGAGAGATGTTTGTTTTAGTTCAGATCATTCAGTGGATCCACTGAAAAAACCTGCTAGAAAAGGGTCAGCTTCTCATTTTCCACCCATTAGCTCTGTTTCAGACTAGCAAAACATATGATCCAAAAAAACCTGCTTTTACTGTAGCAATACAATATCACTGAAGTTCCTGTCACCAATATAAACAAGAACAAGATGTCTCATTCAGTGAACATAAATAATCACAAGCACAACTGCTACTCTTGCAAGAGAAAGCCTGAGGCAGAGTCTTGAAATGTGGAAAAAAAGGACCAAGGATGCTGCTTTCTGAACAAATACCTATCGCAGTGCTCAAATTTCTATTTTCTGACCTCCAAAACTAAGGGAAGGAGCTGTAGGTGTTAGCTGTATATGAAAATCGGGCCCCCAAGGGTCCAATATTACATACAAGTGACCCAGTCTTGCTGTCACTGATATCAATAGAAGTTTTGGTAAGGGTTTCAATGAGAGGAGGACTGGGTCACTGCGGCCTGGGAACACTCTAAGGAATAGCCAGTGCTCTTCCATGCTGCAGCTTTAACAAACAAAACATTGTGGTTCATGCTTTCCATCTGCAGTGCTATAGAGATTGCAGGCACTTTTGGAAATACCAGTCAGTGAGTAACGCTGACCCCTGCACATACCTCGGCAGAGGTACATGCTTTGCAAGCGTTTATGCGAGCCATGTGCTTTCAAGATAAATACATGAAAGTGCATAAACCAAGCAGTATCTACATTTTTCATGCCCACAGCTCCTTTAGTGCAGTTCGTGATTTCATGCATGACCACAGCAGGCATACAAAACAGACTGCACTGGAATTCGCCTTCAGGAGAACTAAGAAATGGTGCCTGGGAAGTGTCCCTTTCCGATCCTAGTAAGACAGATCCCAGGGACCTAGACGATGGATTGCTGCAATACCTCTCATCAATTGCTAACTTCAGGCTATCCTAAAGATTCAAAATTTATACCATTCATTTGTAACATTTACAGGAAAGCACTAAGGGACAGTGGGTGGTACTAATCTTTTCTTTGGGCCTAATAGTCTTGCCCTATCATACCCACTGTGCTGCTGCAATGCTTAATCTCATAGCCCATCATTTTAAGCTTATCACTTCGTTTTCTGAATTCTTTGGTTGCTTCTGCTTTCATTGCCTTGAGCATAGGTTCCTGGACTTTACTTTGGGTAACACACGCTCAATTAAATACATATATATTGGTCACCTGAACCAGAAAGGAAACCAACTCCTTCCAAACAAGCAGGTTTGGAACATGAAAGACTGGTGTCCTCTGACAATAAAAGTCCTTTCCTGTAGTTTCAGTCTGTTTAAATGCTTACCAAATATTGCACCTTCAAATTCGTCATAAAGTTAATCCCCAACCTAAATATGCAAGAACAAAACAAAGTGACTAACCTACAAGGTTATTTTTGTGTTTTAATTTTGGATGCTAGCTGTTTGACAGGCTGATCAGCCAAAGAAAAAGAAGTCCTGACATTATTAAAGTTTTAAAAAATTGATCATTTTTTCCTAAATCACAGTCAGAAGCTAAATGAATAATTTCTTTTGCACACAGAACTGCTGAATATGGAAGGTTGCTTCTGCTGTAAATTAAAAAATAATAATGATTTCCATAAAATGTTACATGGAAAATTAATAATGGAGCAAAGTGATTTTGCAGTAGTTTCCTGCACTTTGCAGTTGCAGGTCACTTGTCTTTAACCAAACAATTTTTCTTAGATAAACGACTGTATTTTCAGAAGTGAACAGCTCTTTATTTAAAATATTTAAAACTCCACAAGAAAAACATACACTATCATACTTAGTTATCAGAAACTCCCTCTTATGGACACAGGAAATGAATGAAACTCCACAGGCTCATGGCTCAGAAAGTTTCACCTTCTCACCCCTGTTGAGAAGACTCACAACCCCACCTAAAGATAGCAAGAAAACTTAGCAACAGAGAGTTAGGTAAATTAATTTATACAGTGGAAAAATAAACATTCATCCACCTCTCAGATATGAACCAGATTCCCCCTGCAAAGCATCATAAAAGTTCCCTTTCTACACTGTCCCTTTAGTCATTTCTCCATCTCTTCTGTTCTTCCTAGCTCCTAAAGCTTCCAATATAATGATACTAGGATAGTCCTAAATTATCTTCTTATTTTCGTTGTAAACCCCACAGAAAATCTACCCATCCCTCACCTTTAAGGAGGAAACTCACTGCATCTACAAGTCTTCATGTGATGAGTATTTGTGAAGAGTATTTCTTCTGACACCAGACTAACTACATTTGTTTGTAAAATGACTTACTGTGAAGTCACAGCCAGTGCTTTTCTTGATATCATCCACTGTCAGTCCTTCCCAGATTTCCACAAGGGTCAATCCCTTCTTCTTGTCCACATCAAACACAGCCTGTCAGGTTCAAATAGCACACAATTAATTTTTTATTATCAAAGCAGAAAACGAGGATGTAAGTAGTAATATTGTACAAAATGGTGTGCTGAAGTAGGTAGAGTTCCCTCAGTAACAAAAGATGCCATTATCAAATGGTTTCACTTTTCACTTTTCTGACCACCAATAAAGATTTCTGCTACAGTTATCTGTACCTGAAAGAATCCAAAATATGAGAGGTGTTTTGTGGGAAAACATGCAAGTGGTCTTCATTGCATGAAATGAGGACCATGCCTCCTGCTCCAATCTGGTGAGAACTGGAGGTCCAAAGGCTGAGACGTTCTTTGCTGCAAGACAATCCTCACCAAGAGATCATGAAGGAAAACAGGAAAAGACAACGTGTCCCTCATTCTTCTATTTCATTTTAAGGCCACTAGTGAAATACAGAATGGTTGATCATCTTTGTCAGATTATAAGCTTCTCCAACAGCTATTGCACACCCAGGGCAAACTTTAGTATTTTCAGAAGCTAGCCATGAAAGACAAGATTTCTTGTTTTATTTTAAATAGAGAGCCTGGGAGGAAGTGGCTGAAGGAGCAAAGCCTGTTCTTTCTAATATCTTCATTAGATATGCTTTCCACTTCCAAGGCTCACAATCACATCAAATAAAAACACCTGTAATGGTGACTACCAGAGGGAGATACACAGGTTGCAAGCTAGTTGCCAGGGAAACCATAAGGTCTATAGTCATTTTCTTTAAAAAAAAAAAAAAGTAAATAGAAAAAGACCAGTGGAGACTGAATCTGAAACGAAAGTGATGTCTTAAGCTTATCACAGAAGTCCTAAAGTTCAGCTCTCCTCTGGGCACAAGACTGATTTATGGGACTGAAAAGCGATAGCTCTTCTAGGTCTTAAAAGAGAAGCTGGTCATGAGGAATATACACACTAGGAAGACAGTATGGAAACAGAATTTGCAACACTATCTCAGTACTGTTGTGCACCTGTGTCATCTCCTAATAAAGCAACCTGACCTGAAAAGTGGTGACTCTTAGAAAAATTTCTGCTTGTTGTTTATTTTCTGTCAGTCCTTGTTCACTCTCACTTTTTTGTACCTTACATTTATACATGACCAGTTAGTAGAAGACTGGAAAAACTTCCACATTTTCATTTATTTTACCTTACTTTCTGGATGAAAAAAACCCTTTAAATTACGGTAGCAATATACCACCGGGAGAAAGCAAATTCTACATCAGCACCTTTGATGCATTCTACTTAATATGATAGATGGCTCACAGAGGGACTACTCTAAGCCCTTAGAAATGTAAACACTGATAATAAAAGGAGTATGATTACAGTAAAAACCTTAAGTCACTTATCCTTTGCTGAAAAGATCCACTAATGTACTTTGAGCAGCAGCAATATCAGATGCTCACATGTACTTGCACTGGAGGGTAAATTGCTTCACCAATGGAATCAAGTAAGGACAAAAGAAAAGCGCCGCTACAGCTACAGGTTGTGTTTCTCTGAAAAAGTCTGTAGTATACACCAGGGAAGATGCCAACTGCCTGACACATACGTGCTACACAGTTGCTGGTCTGCCGGAAAAAAAAAAAGGAGCCATGATTACAGCTGTGTTTGAGGATTTGCATCTCATACAGCAAATTTTTGGCATACTTCTCATGCATGGCACCTTTGTTCTGAAGGCATCGAAAAGTACAGTCCAGTATGCTAGATGTCAATGGTGAAAGCTTCAAAGTGAAAAATATGAGCCCCCAGACCTCTGGAATTGAACTTCAAGGGAATTACGCCCTTCATTAGCAACAGATACCGAACACGTTCTTCATTTTTACTAATTACTGAGTGTCCCTTCTTAGGAATAGAGGAGGAAAGTATTGATAAGGATTCAAGAAAAGTACTTTACCTTCTCTGTAATGATGCGGTTTACACATTGTTTCCCAGTAAGGGGCAAATTGCACTTTTCCAAGATTTTATGGACATTGCCCTGTGTTTAACAATATACAGACAAATGTTAATTTTCAAAAACAACACAGCTTACTCAGAATTCAAATACGTACATGAAAATCACAGCTCTGGACATTCAGTGTTATCGAAACATTCACTGTACTCAGAAGACTTCGACTTAACTTCTGTGGCAGATTACATCTTTGGCAATTTGGGACAGTTATTACTTAAATCCCACATACAGGGAGATGACTAAGAATCTCACTGTACCACTGAGCGGACTCCCGAGTTTAGAAGTTCTGCATACTTCTGCTTAATAATTTCTGTTTCCTGCTGCAAGGTCAGGATAAGAGAAACATGGGACCTCACTGATGATTGCAGGAAAAACATTTCTCTGTCTTATACTTTATCACAAACAGTATGTGCAGGATTAGCCATACACACAGGGATTTCAAATCCCCAGGGCTCAAGTGCATAGTCATGCTCTGAAAATAATAAACCCAGTTTCTTTACCCACGTTGAATTCCCATTCCCTCCATCTCTCCAAGAAAGCCCAAAAGCAGACTAAGAGATGAGTGCAAGATGCTCATCTTCAAGTGCTACACAGGAGTTACGTTTTAGAGATGTAAACATAGTAGAAAAGAATGTATATATAGAAAATAGGATTTACCTTACAGCACTTCCTTTTCTGGACTATCAAATGCCAGCTACTCTAAATCCTGGGAAAAGTATTACCTAATGAGAAGACATAGCTTCTGGCATGAAGCTGGGCAGGTAAGGTTTGGGTGGTGAGTTTTTTTCCTTATTTTTTTTTTCCCCTTCTTTTTTCTTTATTTTTTTTCTTCAATTTTTTTAATAGGAGTTCACAAATGGCTTTAGATCCTGATAAATGAATGTAGGCTGCAATAGCTCTGGATGTATAAAAGAGATGGATCGCTACAATTTTAGTCAGTATTTGTAGGCGTTTTACAGAGGTAGCATAAAGTGCGCATTTCTCCCATTATCACATGCTTTCATTTTTTCTCTAATTATCAATTTTCAGTTATGCATTTCAAAACTCTTAGAGTATTACATGTCCCATTTAACCATGTGAATGCAATACTTTTAAAATGTACAATCATCAGTTTGCCTTAGGGCTTAATATGAACTCAGGAACCAACTCTCAGCCAGTTTGACTCCTGAGTGATAACCAAATGAGCAAACCATGTGCTTCTGCATTTACCTTTTTCTGCAAGGAAATACTTTTTTCTAATGCTAATTATACTGTCAAGATCTGCATCTGGTATCAAGGCAACTACTCTGATGAAACTTGCTCACTCTTAATGAAAATAATGACTTGTGACAGTGTTATTTTCAATTGATCTACTTATATCTTGTCGATCTTGAGGACCTCCCTGTGCACTTTGCCTAAAAGCCAAGATTACAGTGTGCTATTTGTAATATCTTCAGTAACATATCAGGTATGCTTCTCAGCCATATGAAATTAAGCGTCTCTTCTTGGTATCCAATTGAGACTGAAATGCATAGACTTGCAGAGGTGACAGATTGAACAGCTTCTGTGCCCCTGAGAACTGATAAATTCCACCTTCTTAACACTCAAACTGAAGATTATTGTATTGCCAGTTAGCATTAAAGGTGGCTTTTTCCATCAGGGCACTATCAGAATAGGAATCCAGATGGAACTCCATGATTTTTTACCCTCTGAGTTTATATGGGATTTATTCAGATAAAGGAAGACTGTTGTGTAGATCCATAAAACCTTAAGGTGTTTCAGTCTGCTTTAAGTAAAAAATTCTGTTGTTGGAGAACAAAAATGTCCTTAATCTTCCACAACACATTGAAATCAAAACTATTCACAATGATGGAAAGCAGCTTTCAATGCAGTGCTCCATGTTTCAATCACATCCAAATCAAGTACTTAACACTATCTTCCATTCTATTTTTCTGAATGGTGTAGACAACTCGTTTCGTAACATGGAACAATTACCAGCCATTACTTTACTATGTTTTGCAAAACATGTCAATAATGGTATGGGGGTAAGAACTTGGCGTTTATTTCTCTTAGGCAATATTTAGCAGATTAGGTACAGACGAACAGTGACTGTTTAGAGATTAAATAACAACATTACATTCTATTATTTTTCTTCATGATTATAAACAAAAGACTAGCTTACCAAAAAATACATTAAGAAATACCATAAAGAATGAGACTTAAGGTTCATTTGGCAAATGTTTCACAGTGGCCTAAGCATATGGAGCAAAAATTGAGCCCCCCCTTCCATAGATGTACCCTCCTGGTTCCTGGCATGCTGTGATGTATAGACTTCCTGAGCTACAGACTGCTTCTGGGCAATGCTATTTCATTGTCACTGATGAACTTAACTTCATAAAATGGTTTAGTCCCTTTCATACAGACTTAATTCTTTGAGCTTCTGCATCATCCCCCTCATCATCCAGAACTTCATTAGCCAGCTAGGAAAAATGTTTCTGGTTGTTTTAAACATGCTGGTTGATAATTTCAGTTGGCTACCCCTACTTATTTTGTAAGGCAGTGACAAGCCATTCTGCATCTACCTTCTCCAGGCCCTTATTATTTTGTGTATTTCTACGTTACCCTTCCCCAATAGTGTCTCTTAAGCTGAAGAGCCTTCTACAAAACTAATTTCATGTTGTTTCATCTTTGTTCTGTACCTTTTGGTTTTCATTACAAGTAAAAAATTAAGTAATTAAAAATGTAACTAATTTGGGGCAGGGCATATTTAGTTTTGTTTGTAATATACTCCATATCAGAATTTAAACAGATGAAAATTGCTTGAGTATTTATTTCAGTGTTAAGATAGATACTAGTTTTGCCCTCATAATTATGTGTAAATTATATTTTGCCTGCACTGCAAGGACTCAGCCTATTTCTATGTTTAAGAACTGCATCATTGTACTGAAAGGAGAATGCACTTTTAAATTCTTAGAAAACTTATTTTAATGTTTAACAAGCCATTACTATTACACAAAACAATTGAAAAGGATTAAAAGATCCTTCACAAGATCACAAATCAGACAAAACTGATTGCTAGAACTACCCATAGCAGCAACTTTTGAACATGTCCATTGAAGGTGCTGGGTATATCACATGACCTTCCACTCTACTTCAACCCATCAAATCTTGACTGCTGTTGATTTACAGAAGACTTTGGCATCTAATGATAGATTTCTTACTATTTATTTGGAGAATAAGATGACAAAAATGTCCCTATACTATAAAGCCAGCAGACACAACAGACTGCCAAAGTACATGCAGACATTTTTTTCACTCAGTAGCACTCTGGGCTTTGAGCAGGATGAAGGATTGCTGCTCTGATGCATAGATGTAGATGAAATACATTTGTGAGAAAATCTTTGGTGTAAAGAATTAAAAAGCCATGAATATAAAATTGGCTCTGTAAGAAGCATTCACCCCCAAAAAAACCTCCTGACTTTCAGAACTGGTCTTACAGGTGCTAAATTTGCTTGTGTGTGTATATATATTAAAAAGAAAAAAAAAGAAAAAAAAAAAAGAGGAGCACCTGAAAACTGTAACAGAAACTTTTGATTTCCAAACATTAGATCTCCATATTTCACCATCTTCACTTTGAACAAACAAGAAGAAGCAGTATGAAGACCTCAAAAAGATGCTAACTAAGCAGAAGAAACGGTGCCAATAATACCCTTCATTTTAAAGTAAGAGTAACTTGCAAAATCATGCCCATGGTTTAGTTTTGCAGTGTCTTCTCACAAAAGCAGAAAAAAAAAATTTATGAAAGCCTGTAACTGGCTCTCTACAAGTCCACACCAGGCATACCATGTACATATATGTTATGTATACATATGCCAAAATAGCTAAGTGTATGCCTGGACTGCTTTTAACAGTGAACTTATCTGTGTTTCCATCTTTTTCTGGTTTCAGTACTCCTACTGACAATTAACCAACATGCAAACAACTTCCAAGCACTGTAATGAAAAAACATATTGTTACTAGTATATTTAAGAGAAAAAACTAGCATGAATAATTACACTGTGTGTGGACTGTGAGCTTTAACCAAATTCCACAGTAACTAGAAATTTAGCATAAATGTTTTTTCATTAATACCTGAAGTATTTGTCTGAGCACATGGATAATTACACACCCAGTTTTTGTGAGGCTGTGATACTGATGAGAGTTGTATAGATTAATTTATTTGAATTTCACTTATTTATAGATATGCATGAAAAAAATAGTGGGTGAGACTCAGCCCTGTTACTGAAAATGTGCACCTTGAGATCACAGCTTAGTATAAACTGTGAAACTACTATATTTTTCAACAATTATTTTTCTAGAGTGAAAATTCTTTCTTCATATTTACATATTTACTATGGTTTGCCATGAAAATTCCTTATGCTTGCCCTTATGCATTCTGACAGGGGTATTATCTTGAGCAATACACAACTAATTCTTATTGCAGACACACAACAAATTTGGAATAACAAAAAAAAAAGAAATTAAACAAAAAATTCATTTTTAAACATTTGGTATAGTTCCCTGAAAATAAGTATTTTTGTCCTCCAGTACATTTTTCTCACAGTTCGGACAGTCCTGTTTTAGAAGTTTCAAGGGACAAGTTTCCTATGACCTTCTAAGGGAGACCACTGTTTATATCTATAAAACTTCCCCCACACAGTAGTCTCTAAATTAACCTCTATCACATAGCGATGTAAGGCAGCCTGCATCTCATCATGCCAAAAAGATCTATTCTATTAAGCTGCCAGTACCAATTTGACTGGCAACTTCAAAGGTAAATATCTTTCCATCATAACAAGTATTTAACCATGGGGAACCTAATTTTTCAAATTATTCTGAGGCAAGGAGTAAAACCTCTGGGGTAGCATCTACTGTAGCTCTGGCAATTGCCAATCATTAAATCTGCATGAAGTAACTAAAAAATGTGTGCAGCTTTTAAACATCAAGTTAATATTTCATCTTTTTCCATGGTGAATGATTCACTTAGAAGAGGAACCATACTAACCTAGCCTCCTGTTGCACCTCCATAACAAACAGAAAAACTGTCAAATCCCCACAAAGTAGCAGAATGAATGTAAGATGTCTTATTTTTTTCCTTCTTCCTTTTTGGTACAGCACAAAATTCTTATTTATAAAGAGTGGCAGAGCCTTACCTTGGCTGAGTGCTCCATGGTGACAACCACTTTGGTCTGCGCACTGGATACCAGGTCCATGGCACCCCCCATTCCTTTTACCATCTTACCCTAAAATTAAATTTTTAATGGAAATGTAAATTTTTTATTATTTAAATCCCGCATAGAAAGACCACCTATTTCATCACCACTGTATTCAAACACTAACAAAGCTTCACCAGAGCAGTAACGGCTGCCTCAGTCTAGGCTGTATATGACGGAAACAGGAAAAGAATGATGAGCAGAGTAAGGATCCACTGCCATAGCTGGTGCCCTGGGGTGTAACTTAAATCTGGGTAGTACCATTAGCTTAATGGAAGCCCTGACACTGAGGAGCAATGAATTTAGTTCCAATGGTTCTGACATTAGAAAAGCAAAGTGTTCATTCTCCTGTTGGTAGAAATGTCATTACTTCCTCAAAACAAATCTTTGCTTATGAAATGTAGCAACAAGAACATCTGAGCACTCTCCACCTGCCAGTTTAGAAAGCCATGGCTCATATCACTGTATCAGCACAAACTGACCTTTTTATTCTATTCCAGATGTTAGTGGATGTCATTTCAGAATATGGGCAAATAAATAAATGTGGATTAGTATTCACTGCTGTTTGTCCCTCAAACCAAGCACTGCTTTCTGCCTCTGTGACTTAAAGGGTGTCCAAATTGCACCTATTATCACAGCAGCTGTATTACGGCTTGATGTTCAGCTACTTCTATTTTTACTTTCCGTAACGTTACAGCACTCAACCCCTGCCTGCTTCTACCACCTTAAACTGAACACATGTGATCTTGGAAGGTAAGAGACTTGGCACACTTCCGATGGCAAATGACCCTAAGTACAAAGTTCTATCAATACGAGCAGAGCAGTCATTTTTGGACAACAAGTGCCAGACCCTAAAAACCAAACAAGGCAACAACCTGCTATGCCACTCCAGAGTTGCTGAGGAGGTCAAAAAGTGGAGTGGAACATCAAGACACCTGCATGATAGGGGACGTTAGTAGGAAACACAAGGCAAGGAATTTTACAGATTAAAATAAACTAACTTCTGTCTCAAGTGTTTTGCATTTGCTCCCTTTTGACTGGTTATTAGCGGCAATTAAAATAAATTATGGACAGTAATACAATGGACATTTTGTTATACCTAAAACCTAAAAGTATATGGTTAAACGACTAGAAAACTTCCTAGTATAAAGCTTTTGTCTTAAGCTTCCTTTTATTAGCTAAGTGATTCAATACCTTACTAGCATCAGTACTTACGGTCCATGACCTAAAACATATGGAAAATACTTTTCTTACTAAGCTGACAGGCCAGCAACTTATTAGTATCTTGATCATTATCGCCTCTTGATCATAACGAAGGGAATATACCCCCCCCCCACCCGGAAATTTTCTTATTTTCTTACTGTTTGCACAGTTAAGAATAAATCATAAAATCATATCTTGCTATATCCATAAATAAGCCTTTCGGAATTTGTCAGGTCAGATTAATATTTAATATTAATAACATTAACATTACTACTAAATATTTCTTTGCAAACACAAATCTGAGAGGGATGAGAGGATTCATCTCTGTCCTTAACTTCCTGGCACTGCTCAGATCATTCTCCATCCTACCTGGAAACACAGAGCTCTTACAGAGACTGCAGTGACCTCTAACCTGCCTGCCAGAGGCTCACTGACAAGATAATGCAGAGCAGCTGAAGATGATGGATTGCCTCTCCAGTAGCTCAGAATATGTTTGCATTGAGGATTATGCTATCAATACACCTGTCCTGACAATGCTGTTAGTTCTTTTTCAGGCTTTTTAGTTCTATTAACTAGTAAAGACCTATAACAACTAGGAAATATCTGAAGAAATATGCACCAATGAAGGACAAACAACGACAAATCTACTGCTGGAGAAGCTGTCATACACGACTGAGAGAAAAGACCTCCTCCTGTGTGTGTGCAGAAGCAGGAAAATGCAAGTAAAGTTGAAAAGGAGTTAGGCACCTTTAAATTGCTACATCTGCTCCTCCTCTTTAGGCAAACATCACTGTAGGGTGCCTCGTGAAGCAAATCAATTAAGCATTAACTCCAACTAGCCAAGTAATGACATGCTTTTATTTTGAGGAATATCCAAAGCATAAGAGCCTTATATTACTCTCAGTACATCTACCAAACTCCCACAACTTGCACTTTCCCCCAAAACATACTGGCATAGGGGACAGCTGCATCCTAAATTTGAATTAAAATGCTTGAGACTAAAAGGTGATTCCCAAAAGACATTTTGTTCCTTTTTGCCTAGGATAAGCATGCAGACCAAAACAGTTCCGAGATTTATAAACACTGCACATTTATAAGCAACAAGCAATTTCTGTTTCTTTGCAATTTTAATAGCATATTTAATTGCACTGACATAATTCAGATTGTTTTATTTGAATACTTTGCATGTAATATTCAGCCTGTCATAAAAATAAACATTTTCACCTCCTGAAGACCACTTCCAACAGCCACCTCTGCTGTGAAATCTCTGAAAAAAGCTAAATCAGGTTTGCAGTGCTGGATACTAGCTGAGGTGGGAACTACAGATTTCACTTCAAATAATGTTAATTTTTATTTCTTTTTGATTGAACAGGGCAAATTGCAAAAAGTAAAACTCTTCACTCTTGGATATTCAATAAGGCATTTAAGTGTAATGTAAGAACCTGTACAAAGCTCAATTGTTTTAAACAATTAATAAAATAAAAAAGGAGGTATTTCAAATAAGCAACTGCTAAAGTACATTTGCAGGTTTCCTGCATCTTCTTAGCATGTTGGTAAGGTCCAGGGTTTGCATCCCCTCCCATTGATTTATTTAAAATTATTTTTGTTAGTTCCCAAATACATTGGTGTTGCTAGCTTAAGAAACCAGAAAGAAAGACTTAGTTCAATGGTAGAGCACCGGTAATTTGAAGCACTATTATAACACCCACTTCATCAGCAAGAGCTTGAAGTGAGAAGAAAAGCTTTTTGAATTAGCCATGCGCTTCCTGGGAGGTCCAATGTTGCTAATATTTATACAGAGGGTTAGGTAGAGGACAGAAACAAACTGACATTTTCCTTGTAGCTTCTCAGTTTCCACACAAGTTCCATATTGCTGGGAGGAATTCTGCTTTTCCTGTTGTGCTTCATCAGCAGTTCTTGCTAAGCCTCAGTCCAAATAATCTTGGGGTGCAAGAGGTGGAAATTCATGGACCTAATGAATTATCTTTTATATTTAATTAAGATATTCAGCTCTTCTGCTTCTCTGCTGCCATAAACTCACAGAAAATTAGTCAGATTTCTTACAACGCCTACTTATTGCAAAACAAATTATTTTGCTATTGTGGTAATGGGGCATCTTTAAGAAAATATGAGAGAAGGGTACATATTTTCTCATCTGATATCTTCATATTGGAACATCATTTGAGTGGTCAAAATATAACATTAAAGAGTCTGAGAATGTAATTTAGCCTAACAGTAATTCCTAAACAGATACCTTGCTTGTTTTGGTCACTTGCAGCATCCAAGATAATCTTTGGCATTCCAGCAGAAGCCTGTGAGTACTCCAAGGTGGGCAAGACAGTCCAAGATATTTTTCAAGAGAATGTGAAGGTTTTCCACAACCGTATTGCAAGCGAGAAAAATGCTATAGCAAGCAGGAAACAATTTACAAGAAAATTCAGACTAAAAAGAGGTGGCTGAGAGAAAAGAGGAAAATTCAGGAGCTTTCAAACACTGTTAAGATCTTGAATCCATGCTGGTGTCTTAAACCCTTCCTCTATATTCCCAGGGGGAAGGACTTTTCTTCTGTAACTGAATTTTATAGCTACTCCCAACATCATAGGATAAAATGCCTCTGAACTGATCTTGGTTATGTTAAAAGAACATAATCTTTTGAGACTAACACATATCACATCAACAGTACAGCAAAGCAGATGCTACTGACACGTTCAAGAAACAGTGAAAACTTATCAGTGGTAAACGCAGAGTTTGAAGGATTAGAATGCAGATGGGAATAAAAGCTTGAATAATTCAATTTAAAACTGAGTATCAAAGGACAGACAAGGTGAAAATCTATACCTGTTTGAAAAGGAACTGAGCTGCTTCCCTGTTAAGAGTTCTTGTCTGTGTTGCCAACTGCCCTAATACTGTATTAAATAAATAGAATTTAGTCTGAAATTTGTTTCTCCTTCCATAAAATAAAAGAAAGAATACATATGCCTCACACTATGCTCAAAGTTAGTAAAACTACTATTTCAAAAACTCTTACAGAAGATAATGAATGCTTCTAATTTAAACTACAGTCTTCATGCAGGCTTCCCATTCAATCTGAATTTTCAGGCATCACCTTGAACAAGATACCTACGATGACAGAGTAGAGATTTTAAGAATGTCAGTATGACCACAGAATGTCTGTGGTCTCTGATGACCACAGACACAGACTAGGTGGCAGGTACAGAATCCATCACGAGTCTCAGCTTCCTCATGAAAGGAAATAATTATATCATGCCAGGGACAGCGACTAAAATTCAGAGCAACTGGAACAGTATGAACTCCACAGAGAAAAGCAGAAATGAAGGTAATGCAGTGGATACAAGATACTTCCATCTCCATCATCAATGGCGCTAACTCTGCAGTCAAAAGCATGAACTTAGGACCGCTTCAAAGGTTTCTGCTCTGCCCCTCTCTGCAGTGCTATGTGTGCACTAACACAGGTTACTCACACAGGTCTCCCTCTCCATATAGGTACTGCCTGTCTTCACAGATACGTCAGCTTCAAATGACACACACAGCACAAGTTAAGTTGTATATAGCCCTGATAACCTCCTATTTAACAAAAATATCTTGTCAATTGTTGTGGGGTTAGATGTGATTTGTTTAGGGTTTTTTTGTTTGTTTGGAGGGGTGCCTATTAGCACAGACCTTAGCTTTGCACAAAAAAGATACCAAAAAGAAGGTAATATTAAAACAATATGTATGCAAAAATCTTCTCTAAAAACATAAAAATGTAGATGACAATCCTTTGCTCATTGTTCAGCCCAGAGTCTAAAGGAAAAGTACGTTTATAGCTGATTCTAAAATGAAAGCCACAACTCTTCCAGATTTCACTTTCTATCTCTTCAGTGAAAAAGACTGGATGAAGAATGTATCAAAAAAGACAGAAAAAGATGAAGATTAAGTGTTCTGAGATATACTTTCTTATACTATTTTCCACTGATTTTATGTCCTATATAGGGCACAATTACCGAATTATTTTAATTATACTGTCAACTATGACAGCTAAATTAGATACTACTCTGAGAATATGACCAAGGAACACTGGGAAATCATTAATGGGATTTTTGAATCAGTGAAGTTGATAATGCAACAACACAACAAAGAGTTAATACTGGCTGAATGCAACAAAGCTGAGCACACTCTACATGCACAACAGGGTGAAAACATGCAAAGAAAGTTGGTCAAATTTTATTCATTTATTCTCCCATAAAACTAACTGGAAATAACCATTGGCAACAGATTCAAATTACTGAGTGAAATTCAAACGAATACATCAAGAAACTGCATCTCAGGAGCAACTCAAAACACTCTGTGACATGGTTCATCGAAATGGATTCGCTTTGTAGTGAAGAATGTTATTTCAGTGTAGTGGGACCTTTGCACGCCATTTCCAAAACAAACAGCGTAGCGTGCAATAATTAAATATTACTGCCAACATACTACTAGTCTCACTTGAAAGTGATGGTTCCATATCGTAGTCACAATTGTTACCGCTAACCCACAGACCACGAGTCTTTAGACATATGCTTGCACTTTTGAGACAGGTAGAATTTCTTCAGCTGCTCTCATTATACAGATGCCTAAAGCATAGCTGCCACTTCCCACATTGAAAATTTAAGACAGTATGAATAAAACACCAACAGTGAGCTCCTACATTCCTTCCATACAGTCTGAAGAGAAATAAACATAAACTAAATTTATAGAAAAAGCCCTCAAAACGGTGGAAGTAAAGCTAACACAATGCTCTCCCTTTCTCTTTTGGGGCTCCAGGACTCTTCCTATGGTGTTAATTATGTGCTGCAAAGGCTCTGCAGGGCTTCCAGGCACGTGTTTGTTGGCAGAGAAGCAGTAAGCTGATACATTACTGTAGGCTTCATTCCAAGACATGTATCCACAAAAACATAATCTCTCTTAATACTGAAATAATATCTCATTGAAATGTAGACTTCCAAGGAGACTCTACTTAACTGCAGGTCCTGTCTTTCTCCTTTGTTCAGCTACTGCTGTAAAAGCCCTACTCAGTCATGTCCCAGACATCAGACAACTTCACATTACTACTAAGAGAAACCCAGTAATTTAACATAATTAACCTGCGTATTTTCTCCTCATGCAGAATTTAGCTAATTCGTAGCAACAAGGCTCCTTGGAGAAGACCTACAGCATTCTCAGGCATTCAGGGATAAGTGTCCCTTCTCCATAATTAAAAATTATAATTTCAAGTCAGAAAAGCTCTCGCTGTGGAGCCCTCTGCTGTCACAAATAATAATTAAAAACAAAACCAAAAACAGAAAAACCCACAGTTACATACTCAGCTAGCCTCTGCCAGTTTACTTTCATTTTAAAATATCTCTACCAATGAAAATACAGTTCAACTCATGGTCAAAGTGTCCAAAACTGTGCGAAATCTGTACTTTGAAGGTCTACAGAAAAACTACCAATAATGTAAAAAATCATATTATGAACATTTTAGATTATACTGACCTCTACAGATGGTAAATTAAAAGAATTATTACTAAATTTTAATTGTGTTTCCTCATGTCTTCCTTTCAGATAATCTTCTTTAACAAAGCTCAGAATTTTTGTATCATTTTCTTTCCATTTATTTCATTATTAAGGCTTTAATCCTTTAGGTTTGGCTACTCCAAGTTACAGCATTAGAAATTAAGGCTGCTACTTCCAAAATTCAAGGATTTTTTATTTATTTTTACCAAGAATAATCCAGATTTATGTATCCAAACTGCATCACCCTGCACAAATTACATCACCCTCTTCCTCAGCTCTCTAATTGCATTACCTTAGCTATCAAAACAAGAATTTTATACTCCAGCAGAAGAATATACAAAGCTAGAGTTAATTTTCTTGCTCAAAATTGTATTTGGTTTATATCGTTTGTAGGGAACAGAGATGTTAAATAGTATTGGTTCCAGTATCATCCCTGAGGCTGCTGCTTGTTAACTGAACTACTGGCCAGCTAGGCTTTGAGCCTGGTGGTTTAGGAAATTGCCAGCTTTCTTTGTACCTTTGGATGTATGGTATCTGCCCTTTTGGACTTACACATGTCTAGTTTACTTAATCAGTCCTCTTCTGCCGTGGGTACTACCTACCCTCCCCAAATTCTACCACTAGCCATAAGAGACCACGCCACTAAAGTCTAAGGCAAAGGTGTTGAGTACCTGAGCCTTAATCACAGAATAATTTAGGTTGGAAAAGACTTTGAAGATCATTGAGTCCAACCATTAACCTAATACTGCCAAGTTCACCACTAAACCATGTCCCTAGGTGCCACATCTACACATCTTTTAAATACCTTGAGGGATGGTGACTCAACCACTTCCCTGGGCAGCCTGGTCCAATGCTTGACAACCCTTTCCATGAAGAAATTTTTCCTAATATCCAATCTAAACCTCCCCTGGCACAACCTGAGGCTGTTTTCTCTTGTTCTATCGCTTGTTACTTGGGAGAAGAGATGAATGCCCACCTTGCTACAACCTCCTTTCAGGTAGCTGTAGAGAGCAATAAGGTCTCCCCTCAGCTTCCTCTTCTCCAGGATAAACAACCCCAGTTCCCTCAGCTGCTCCTCATAAGACTTGTGCTCTGGACCCTCCACCAGCTTTGTTGCCCTTCTGTGGACACACTCCAGCATCTCAATGTCTTTCTTGTAGTGATGGGCTCAATACTGAACACAGTATTCAAGGTGGGGCCATACCAGTGCCAAGTACAGGGGGACAATCACTTCCCCAGGCCTGCTGGCCACACTATTTCTGATACAGGCTGTTTTCTGCCGGGCAGCTTTCCAGCCACTCTTCCCCAAGCCTGTAGGGCTGCATGGGGTTGTTGTGACCCAGGTGCAGGACCTGGCACTTGGCCTTGTTGAACCTCATACCATTGGCCTCAGCCCATTGATCCAGCCTGTCCAGATCCCTCTGTAGAGTCCTCCTACCATCAAGCAGATCAACATTCCCGCCCAATTTGGTGTCGTCTGCAAACTTACTGAGGGTGCACTCCCGTCCAGATCACTGATAAAGATGTTAAACAGAACCGGCCCCAATACTGAGCCCTGGGGAACACCACTTGTGACCAGAAGAAGGATTTAACTCCATTCACCACCACTCTTTGGGGCCAGCCATCCAGCCAGTTTTTTACCCAGCAAAGAGTACACCCGTCCAAGCCATGAGCAGCCAGTTTTCCAGGAGAATGCTGTGGTAAATGGT
The DNA here is from genome assembly GCF_000708025.1 of Charadrius vociferus. Lineage (NCBI taxonomy): Eukaryota > Metazoa > Chordata > Aves > Charadriiformes > Charadriidae > Charadrius > Charadrius vociferus. The sequence continues at coordinate 447,132 of NW_009646931.1, read as the reverse complement.
GTCAGTCTTTCCTAAAGTCCAGGTAGACAACATCCACAGCTGTTTCACTAAGCAGGTCAACTTGTCATATAAGGTGATCAGGTTAATCAAGCAGGACATACCTTTCATAAGATCCACAGCCATTCCCTCATCCACTAAGTGCGTCATCTTGTCATAGAAAGTGATCAGGTTTGTGAAGCAGGGCCTGACTTTCATAAACCCACGATGACTGGGCCTGATCACCTGGTTGTCTTGTATGTGCCACGTGATGGTAGTCAACTTGATCTGCTTCATAACCTTCCTTGGCACCAAGGTCAGACTGACAGGCTTGTAGTTCCCCAGATCCTCCTTCCAGCCCTTCGTGTAGATGGGCATCACATTTCTAACCTCCAGTCAACTGTGACGTCCCTGGTGAGTCAGGACTGTTGATAAATGATGGAAAGTGGCTTGGTAAGTACTTCCACCAGGCTTCCTCAGTACCTACGGTTGGGTGGATCCCACCCAGCCTCATAGACTTGTGTGTTTCTAAGTGGTGTAGCAAGTTGCTAACCATTTCCCTTTGGATCACGGGGGCTTCGTTCTGCTCCCTGATTCTGTCTTCCAGCTCAAGGGTTGGGTACACCAAGAACAACTGGTCTTACTATTAAAGGCTGAGGCAAAGACAACATTAGGTATACTGAGGCAAAGAAGTCATTCAGTACCTTTGGCCCTAAACAGGCCAAAGTCTGTCCTCCTGAAGTCCAAAGTAGCTAATGTATTTATAGAAACATTTTTTATTGCCTTTTACAGCAGTAGCCAGATTAAGTTCTAGTTGGGCTTTGCCCTTCTAATTTGCTCTCTGCATAACCTCAAGATCCCCTTGTAGTTGTCCTTAGTATGTTACCCTCTCATTAATGATACGCTTCATAGTTCTACTTCTCATGTGTAATAAGTTTCTGCCTACTGGAGTGTGATGTCACACATTTCATCCATTTTGCTCTTTCAGATTCATCAACATCCAGCTGCAGGGCTCCTACACCATTGGTTCAATGTTTTTTCTGCTGCTACAGTATGTCAGCCATATCAATAGTTATATTATTAGTGTTGTTTAATGGCTAAGGGATGTTAAAAAATGCATATTAAGATGATAGAGGCCCTGGTGTCACAGGGGAACATTTCAGAAGTTCTGGTGTTTTGTTTTGACCAACGCCCAGCCTCTGGTTCATGTCACAATGGCAACCAGAGTCATGTACCTTCCATTAGGGAGGCTGTAGAAAATAAAGCAGCACTTCATAGTAAGCTGTAGCCACCAGAAGAGCATCAGGAAGTGTTTCATAAAATGCTTCTATTCTGAGAGTCTCAAAAAGTCACCTGTAGAAAGGAACTGCAAACAAAGTAAGTACAGGCAGGGAGATGTGCAGTCAATCCCACAACTTTTAAAATCCCAAGAGAGACAACTTAAAATGCCACAGGAGCCAAGACAGTGCATTCTCGTGCTGCTGCTCCGTAGATGCAGTGAAGCTGCCCTGCCAGTAGTAATTTCTGACAGTAGCTTGAGAGATGCCGGTAAGTAAGATACTGTGTCCTTCACTCGTGAAGGGGAATGTGGCTCCATTCAGTAGCTTCCAGAAGCCATGGGCTTCCATTTGCTCTGGCCTGCTCCATGGCTGTCCCCTCAGTGGTTCTCTACCACCTCTCTTGGTCACCTTCTCCCAGCTGCTCCTCAGAAATTTGCCACCTCCCTCTCCCTTCCCTCACCAGAAACTGTCTTGCTAGTTGGAGAAATACCAAAGGGAGGAAGACAAAAAGCCATTAAGTAGTAGTGCTTAATGGAGTAAAACTATCACTAAATGACAGTGTTTAGGAAGTAACTTCTGCCTAAGCAAACAGCATTATGGCACGTGCTTCAAATATTCTCACCCTCTTCTTCCTTTACTCACGGGATTTTCCTCTCCATTAGAAATAAGAAGATAAGAGCAAAGAAAGGGTTGTAATTATTGCAATGAGCCTTCCTCAGCTCAGTTCCTAATAATAAGTGCAAGTAAATACACACATGCACACACTACGCCTCAAGTGTTCTCAAGCTTTTATGGGACATAAAGGATAGCTTCATGATGGTACTTACTCAAAACATGAAATGTAGAGTTACTACTTGCTTCTGAAATCATGGCGAATACCACCATATCAAGAACCCAAAAGCTACAGTGTATAAGAAATACTTAAACCAAACCTAAATGCAAAGCTAAGTGAAAAATGTTACAATAAAATACAGCTTAAAGTTTCCTTACACTATGAGCTTCCAGCAAAGTCGATCTATCAGCCCACACAAATCTTGTGACTAAAAAAAGGTGCTTCTTGCTCATAATTTAACCTAACATGAATGATAATAACATATCATCTTATTTACAGGAAAAGCAGGAGGTTCTGAATGCCTACATGCTGGTTAATCCCATTTTAAAAATCTGTACTGTAGAAGAGTAATAACACATCAGTAAAGCAGATTAAGAATCATCTGACCAACAGATCTCAAAATGAAGTAACCAAAGGGAAATAACTGCTGATTGGAAAGGCTCATGGCTGGATTTAAGGAGTGTCATCAGGCATATTTACTCATAAGTAAATACAAACTCACTGCAAAATAAATTTGCAGACAGCCAAAGGTTAGTAAGACTGGCCAGTGAGGACAGCAAAAAGTCACAGGGACCCATGTGGTGTATGCTAGTAGAAAGGTACGCCTTAAAAGTAACAAAAAGACAAATAAAAGCTACCCAAAATTGTAATTTATATTTTCCTGTTTCGAAAATGTACCTATTATTCATAAATTTGGGGCTAAACAGAATGGAGAGGCATCTTCAGAAGCAAAATAAGCAATTCCAGATATGGAAAATAATGCCCTTGATATGACACAAAACTAAAATCAGCATCTTCTAGAGAACACAAAGCACTGAAGGAAGGAATACGTAAGTCTGCAGTTTTGAGAAAAACTTATAATACAAACTAAGCTTTAGTGTTTCAAGAAATATGTTTGTAAATGAATCTGTTCTATTAATGTAAAATGCTGGCTTCATCTTTTGATAGTTCAGATCTTGAAATACAAGTCACAAAAACTGTTAGTGGAAGAATTTCAACATCATGATCAGAAAAATGAGTTTAACTTCTATATGGCAAAAAGTATTCAGATAGTAAAAAGTACACAAAGCTACTGGAAAAGTCAGTATTACTCAGTCTCTGAAAGCACAGTGTGGTATCGTATTATTTGTGCCTGCAGTGTCTGTGAATGCTGTGCTTTTGTTCAGTCAAAGTCCAGGATAAAAGATAAAGTAGAGCTCTTGGAAGCAGTTCAGACAGTAAAATGATTTGCTGCAACACAGATGTTACTAGCAAGTTGAAAATACCACAAAAATAGTTCTGACAGTCTCCAGTTGTGACATATCTTTGGAAACTGATGCTAACAGGAATCAAACAAGCTCTGGAGAATCAACTAAGCAGACTGTGGAAAACACCTTGATTTTGAAGTTTACCTAAACACAAACACAAGTTGAATTTTCACCTCTTTCTCTAAAGAGAACTGTACATGTACCCCGAGGAAAAATTTAATTTTTGATTCAATACTTAAACAACATCAAAACATACTTTGTTGTATGAAATATAAATACATGTAGTTTATCCAGTTTAGAAAATGCTTGCTAAGCATGAATAATTTTCAAACACAGAAAAGACAGAATTATGAAAAACAAAAAAAGCTGGCATGAGAAAATGGCAATACATGTTGACTTTAATTGCAAGTAAAAAGAACAAGTCCTGCAAGTTTATTTACAAATACTACAATGAGTAACAAGCCCAAACACTGCTTGCTAAAAAGCTCTGGAACACAGCAGGAAAGTCCTAGGAAAAGCCAATGGCAGTGGAGGGCAAAATAAAAATAAAACTGGCAATATAGCACAATGGGCTTCTTTTAAAAAAAGAAAACAAAAAATCCACCCCCAGTAAAATGAAACCAAGCAAGAAAACAAGTGGCAAATTGCTCCAGTTCATGACATTGCTTTTCAAGAACAGTCTAGTGCACAGCTTTTTAGATTCAGCACAGATGCCACTGCATGAAATTTTATATCTTGAGATACCAATATGGTCAGTTGAAATTACTGGGATTTTTTGGCATTAAAATCTATCCACTGATGATTCAGGAGTGCCTTTTCTTGAACATTTCAGCTTCATGAACTATCACTAGAGGTACATTTTTGCTGGTTTACTAGGAATACTTTAGAGTAGAAAACTACTTATTACTTGTTCACTTGGGTATTTTGAAGAATAATTCTCTTGCTGCTTCAGTTTACAAAAGCAATGAAAACACAAACAAAACAATTCTTCCTACCTAAAATTCAATCCACCCTCTTCAGCTTTCTAATAGGCCTTTCAGAAACTGCTTGAGTAAATAGAAGGCTTTACCAGGTGCAGGAAAATTTAACACTGCTTTTTCAGTCAAAAAAGATTGTCAAAGAAGAAAATCTCAGGAGTTAAGTAATCTTGTATATAAAGGGTAGTGTAGGGATACGTTTAAACAGTGACTTTCATCTTGCAAAAGTATAAAGCAAATGTCAGTTTAAGGCAACGCAGCTAAACAAAGCTGGGAATTGAACTGATAATTGAAATAAAAAGATGTATAGATTAAAATAATCTTGAACTGTGCCTATAAGAAAATCTCTAAGCACTATTAAAAAAAAATTAGCTTATACTATAACAACTTACTTTTAAATATTTTTTCTAATCCATCTTCAACATTTTTACAGAGAATATAATAATTTAGAATCATTTTTAATAGCCACTATATAAGCAAGTAATTTCTACTTGTATGAGACATCACAGCCACCACAAGTTAGTGAAGGAAGTGCTTTCACAAAAAGAGAGCTACTTCATCCAGTAAAAGAAAAGAGTAGTTAACAGAATGACATGAAGGAAAAAAATCCCACTCAGCTTCTCAGTGACATATACTTGCAGTACTGGACTGACAGTGTAGATCACTTACATTTATTTATGTCAATCATCTGAAAAAAAAAAATACAGTTTACTAAATGTACGTTTTTTAAAGTTGGCTATTTAAAATATACAAATAGCATTTGGGTGACTTAGACCTTTGAGATACAGAGCCATGGATAAATCAGATGAACTCCAATTTTAGTTACCTGAGGTTTCAACTCCTTGAAAACTTACACTATCATACTTTTTCCATGGCTCAAACATCAAACCTAGGGTAAAAAATGTAATTTCATTTATCTCTTAAGTTTCAAAGTGTGTGTGGGTTCCTCCATAGAGGCTGATTTCATTATTTTGGAGTCTAGTGGCAAGTTCTTGTAATTCAAGACAAAAAAATACATTGGAATTGGATAATGCAAAGCTAACTGGTATTACCTTAATGCACATCATACTTGGACTCCTACAGTATATCTGACCATCAGAGTATGTTTAAAACATAGAGTTCTACCATGAAAAGACATAAAACAGCAACAGAAGAGCACACACTGGATCCCGGAGTGATGCACTAACAGCAGCATTTATTTTCAGACACCATTTTTCACAATATTAACTGGATGACACTGCAAGTAGAAGAGAGTCTTGAAAAAGTTAGCACTTGTATCAGTGGGGATTGAAAAGATCTAGCCAGCACTAGTCCTCCTGTTCTCAGTTGTGCTGTGAGAACATCTAAGGAAGACTTTTCTTATGGATTTCTCTCCTATGTGCCACATTCCAACCTAGCCATACGCCTTCACATTCCCTACAACCACTCACACAGGTACCTGCAATTGTCCTTCAGATAACCTTCCTCCCACATCTGCCTCTACAGACCCTGACTTTGTCCCCTCTCGCTAAAAGCAGATTATGCTCCAGCCACTGCTCCATGACTGGTGCGCTCACAGGCCTGCTGGAGAAGTCACACAGACTGCTAGGCTCAACTAATGCTTCTCTACGCGGCAGGACATTCACTTGGGTTTTTTACCTCCTCCACCCAGCTTTCAGTTTTTGAAGACATTTCTGAGACCTTTAGCACTGCCCAGAGAGATAGAAATATGCCTTATTACCTTAAACCAAGCTAAAAAGAAAATTTGTTTTTAGACATCTCTGATACAAACCACATCAGAAAGTACCACATTGAAAGCTGTTGAAAATATCAAACTTGTAAACCATGAGAAAGATACGTATGTTGCTTAATGTTAAAACATAAAATGTGTTCAAAGAATGGCTTAATGTCATCAGCTGCTTAAATAACACCAGGATTAACTTTTATTGTTATGGTTGAAACCTGTAGGACTATTCGGGTAAATAGAATATTATTGTTTCCTTCTAGATGTATTCAAAATTGCAATCCTGTGATCCTTTGACAGCAACACTGAGAAAAATAATGCAGACCTTTTTTATAATTTTGTAATGAGCTACATGCTATTTTACACCTTCCTTCAAGTTCTTGCTCCAGGTAGAAAAGTTGTCACTCTCAAGAAAAAGCATCAGTCCTCAGGAAAAAAAGGTGCTATCTGAAAGGCATAGACCCAAGAGGAAGGAAAAAGGCTTACATAAATCATGTTTAGCTTCTCACAATGCTTAGCACAAGCATAATTTTAGAGGGCTGACTACTGATAACTGATTGCTTGGTGCCAGCAGTACACAAGAAAATGTGTTAACCTTAAAGCTGCACATATCCTCTATTTTAATGCTCTGAGCTTCACAACCACCATTCTGCTTCAGACCTTTTTTCCTTTGCCTGACCCTCAGCTACATTTATATTATCCTAAATACAGTGCACTGACAGTAGTACAAACACCTACTTACAGGAATCATCCAGTTGGCCAGGTCACCGTACTTAGACACCTGCATAGCTCCAAGCATTGTCAAATCGACATGGCCTCTGGCAACAGAAAGTGTGTAATTAGCATATCATGTTCAAGTAACAGCCCACAGATCTTAACAAGCTTTTGTTCACATTCTCATTACATCAATATAAAGACAGTGGAATACCACAGAGGTAGCAACCATTTTGTCACACGTGTAGCTGGCGTTATTTTTCCCCTTTAGATGTATTGCTAATGCAAATTTTTCTGTCTGCCTACTGAGCCTCAAAAATGTTATTACTTTTGTCTGGTTTTGGTTAATTGCATGCACAGTCAATCAGCTCTGAACTCATACTTCTAAGTGCACTCCTTCACATATTTACATGTGCTCATTATCTTTTCGGAGCCATTAGGATTTAGTGTTTGTTTGCATCCAACCTCCTTCCCGAAAAACAAACAAAAAACAGGTGGAGATGGTGAATTTCCATCAGGGAGGTGGAATGAGGATCACAGTTGCAAGCTGAGCAAAGAGAGTATACAGAGTGCAAGTACAGATTAGATACTTGGAAATGACCAAAAACTAGTTGTTAAAACATAAATGTGTTTATATATGGCCAGGTGGTGGTAGACACGAACATCACTACAGTATCTACTAGTTACAGTGTTTTTCTATTTCCAATGCTAGACCTAATCCTCTGTTAACCATCCCTGATTAAGTCCACGATCATTTTACAGGTTGTTAAATGCTAACCCTATTTCAAAGAATTACTAATGAGTTCAGTCACTGACTCAGTTTATTCTTTTCATGTTTCAAAAGATCAGTGTTTGTGTTGTTACGTACCCTCTTATCATTGCAAATGATTCATCGCTAGAGAAATAGGAAGAACCTGGAAGAACAGTGACTGTCTCCTTACCTGTAAAAGAAATAAGCTACAGTATGCATGTATTTTGTCTCTCTGGCAAACAAAGTCACAGCTATTAACCAAGAAATAAGTTTTTTTTTTTAATTGAATTCCTTTGGATTCTGTACAGCTATGGACCTGATAACGCTTACTATGTCACATATAAACATTAAAAAATCAGAATGAGTTGTGAAACAGTTTTTTACCGTTTTTAATGACAGGATTGCCCACTCTTTGATCACCAGCAGTTCCAGGCAAGACATCACTGACACCAGAGGCTAAGAAACCTCTGTGGACTTCAACTTTCTGCTCTATCCACAGAGAAAGTGAGAGATAACTCTCTTGCGAAACAGAGAAAGAGCACCTTAAGGAGACAGGGACGTTGCAAGAAGAGCAAGTAGACAAGATTGAACAGTCTGGAGTGATAATGATGTAGAATACAGAAAAATAAATCACAGATCTAGTCTACTCTTGCATTGTTAAAGTGCACAAGAAAATGCGCTTCTGTGTGCTGTACTGTTCTATGCCCAGTGCTTGGGTCAAGCAATGGAGCATGCATGGAAGTGTCTTATCTTGAGTCTGTCCAGCCCTCTCTTTCCTCTCCTGCCACCACTTTGAATGAGTCTAAGCAACAACCACGTGTACAGAGTGCCTCTGGAAAGGCGTAAGAAACACAGCCGAAGGTGTAATTATAAACCAAGCATGGGAAAGCAGAAAGAAAAAAAAACAAACAACAAATTAAAGACTTTAGCACCAGATGACACTGTGAAGAAAAAGTCAGTGTAACAACAAAGGGGAAGAAGAATGAGACATCATTATACAGTTTCCAGAAAACAGGGGAAAAGAGACAATTAATTAACTAAGAGGATGGGAAAAGGAAAGCAAACACTGTAGGAAAGTTAAAACAGAGATCAAAGTTACCTGTTTTAATTTATTGAGTCCACTTGATGTGTATTATATGCCAAGACATTGTATGGAAATTAAATTTTGACACAAAATACTACAGAATTAAGGTCATACAAGCGGTCTTGCAGTCTGATCACAAGAATTTACCATGCAAACATCTAGACCCAAGCGGAAAAGACAACACAGCCTACAAGCAGCAACATGGAGTGAGAACCCTGGGATAAAGCGAAAAGCTAATGCAATGCTGAGAAGAAAGAGGCACAGGCTGAGGACCACAGAATAATTGTAGCAAGAGCACTGTATTACCCACTTGAAAATGCTCTCAGGAAGTCAGCACTTGTAAATATTTCTGCTCTAAGACAGTAGTCTACCTTTCAATTACAGTGAAAATAAACTTCATGTGAGACATTCAGGAAATGGGACAAAAAAATCCCCACATATTTCAGAGAAACAGAATTACATTTGCAGACCAAAAATTGGCAAAAGCCCAAAGTGAGACTGCATTTTGAAAACGTAGATTTTGGAGGCTGACTGGAGACTGTTCCAGTCTATAAATACGAACAGAATTAAATCCTATTCCTTTGCAGTTTGGATTCTATTTTCTTCACATTTCTTTAAATTTGGCTGGAAAGCATCTAGAATGGTTTTAATCCAACTAAGTGTCAGAGGGATTTAGCAGCTTCTGTGTACTTCAACAATGACAGCAATAATAATTTTGGTGGTAGAGCTGAGGTTCACCTATCCTGTGTCCTGTTTACTGTTGCTTCAGAGGAAGATGTGAAAGTGCTTAACACTTAAGTACCAATACTAGAATAATCTGATTTCCATGTTGCATTCTAACCTCTTATGTTAGCTTCATCCTTGCAAGATTATATCTTCAAAAATGTTTATCAACTGTAAACAACAATTCAAGACCATCTTGACATCCACATAAAACCACAGTGATTTTTCAGAGTATTTATCAAGTTCTTGGATATTCTCTCCATCGTCACTCTCTTAACATGTTCATTTCTAATGCATGCATATTAGAACTTAAAATCTAATATGCATGCATGTAATTTCATCTTTTATAGTAAATATTTTTTATTCTAAATAATATTTTCCTTCCAATGACACTTTCAATATTTTTTTTTTAAAAAGCACATTGATTTCAGTTCAAGCCGTATCACAGCTCTCATGTGCCTCTGACATTTTCCTTGATACAGCATATCACAACAGTTACCTAGCTACTGGTGAAATGGTGGACTCAATTCCTTAATAATTTCTTATTTCAAATCAGAAGATGGTCTTAAATAACTCCTCATTTAAAACATAATTCTGAAACAGGGGCAATAACGTAGCAGTATGATAATGGTATCAATTAGTCAAGCCAGGTAGCAATGTTTCAAGTCAATGAAAAACTGCTAGACTGTACCTGATACTAAATTAAAAGCTTGTTTGATGTCAGTGCTTAATCTCCTTGGACTTTTCAGTTTAATTGTACTTGCTAAAGCTGAGAAAGGTACTGTCTGTATAGACAAATATGTACATACCCATACATATATGTGTCTGTATGTATATGTATACATAAACAAAAAATATAAAATGCATAGGTTTTCCATATAAAAAAAACAACTCTAAGATGTCAGCTATGGGTCTACAACCTATACCTTAACATCAATGTGAATTTGTAAGGTGCCAAGGCCTGCTTCTGATTGTCAGAATGCAATATATAGGTGTAATTTTACATAGAAACAGAGAATGGGTGCATGCACAACTTTCCATGACAAAAACAGAAATTGGACAGACCCACTAAACCGTAAAAAGTGTAAGTTTTCACACGGCATGGCTGCTTCTGAGGTGAAATGCCCCAAAAGAACGGGCAAAACATCATGTGGTGACTGGCATTTTCCCCCTAATGTGGAAAAGCCGCCTGCAGCAGAGCCCTCCAGTGTGCCAGGTTCAGGTATGGGAGCTCTGTCCCTGTGCCCCGGCTACTGCTGTCATCCAAACGCAAATGAGTTGCATTGCCGGCAACTCACTAGCCAGGAATTAAACAGGCCATTATATACAGGACTGTTTAAAACATGTCCCAAATATAAATAATTGAAAACCATTTTCTAGAAGACACAAGGTGAAAAGCAGCAGGAAAAAAAATCCATATTCACATACAGGCTTCACAAAACAATCCCACTTCTGAAAAGGAAGATTTGACCCTTTAACGCTTGGCCTGAAGGAGGGTTTCCTTCAGTAGCTACTAAAATGCACCAAAGCATACGCTGTCTAACTAGAACACTAAACACCTCCATTGATCAAAACCAGTCTTTACTTAAAAGAAGACAAATACATTAATATTTATATGTCAATAAAACAAGAGTCTTAGTTCAAATATTGAATCAAAAGAAAAATTTTAGATTAGCAATGAATAATCATTTTCCATAAATTACATTTATTTGAAAGATTTTACCTGCATTAATCAGGTCTGGATCTACTTCATTTTCAAGTGGATAAGGACCCTGACAACAACACAAACATATGTCAGCTTTATATTAAAATACCTTTGAGATACAATTCATAACTGCTTTATTATTCTAATGCTTATTACTGAAAAAAAGATTATCAAAGACACATATTTTTTTATCTTTAGCAGAACAACACCCCTGACAATACAAGCCACAATTTCCATCAACTAACATATCAGGACTGATTGACATACTGTTAGAGGCTGTTAGAATTACTAAATCACCAGGAAGTGGGGGTTTTGTTTGGTTTGAATGGCAGACATTTTCCAGAAAAGGGTATGCAGGTGCAACTTCATAAAGCCGTATGACAGTGAAAATAATATTAACTTTAAGCTTTACTTAAAACTATGTTTGCTAAGGCTTACAAGGCTTGGTCTTGCAAACTACTGAAGGTTCTGACTCCTTCCAGCAAAACATGTACTTAAGCACATACTTAGCAACGTAGCACTATAATCCTGAAATGAGCATTTCCTTAAAAACTTCCCTTCACTATAATGAGAATTTTATGATCATGCAATATGGCATATATTTGAATATGTTTTTTAGTAAAATTATAATCAGGTTGGGGATGGGTGGGGAATAAAACCCATGCACTGCCAGGTATCTACACTGCAGTAAGTGACCAAGATATAATCTTACCAAACCCAGGACTCCATTTTCACTCTGTAAATGAACAGTTATGTCTGGACTGATGAAGTTACTGGCCAACAGTGGGATTCCAATACCCAGATTAGCTGAAGAGAATTGGTTAAGGCACAAACAGGAACACACGTACTGCAAACTAGTAAATTAAAAAAAGTTATCATTGTACTATGATTAGATTAGAACTGTTCACTTCACACTCAATTTCATTTTTAGTTAGATGGCTCACATTTGCGATGAATTATTTTGCCATTTGGACTGTCCAACTGCATTCTGTCAAATGCTTTACGTGATAAAAACCCCACAGTGCAAGTAAATTTCATTTCCAACATATGTAAATTTTTCAGTAAATTCTTGCACAACATTCAACTGCTAACAAACTCTGCAGATATGCCTGGATAAAAACTCTAGGTACCTGATGCCTTAACATCTACTTCAAAGGGTGTTAATAAAATGAGAGAATCCCAGGCTTTGGGAAAGACAATGAGCATGGTAATTAACCTGTCTTACACAAAACAGCTGCGGCTGTTATTCTTGTGAGTCGTCACTTTAACTTACAGCACAGCTGAAGGATACCATACATGCCATCTTCAAACTCTAATGCAGCCCGTCTGATGATCCTCTCCCTCACATTGTCTCCTTGTTTTTGTTTGGCTTTTGAGTCTTCAGGCTTTCGGACTGATAAGCGCTGCAAAAGAAGTAGCAATCATAAGAACAGATTAGAATCCAGATTCTTGCTTCTCAAGACACAAAAGCCTGATTTGTGATTGCACTGACATACTTGGTCTAAGAATAATGTTATTTATCCATCTTCTACAAAAAACCCACCTTTTTTTTCTATCAGTTCAAGCTTATCTACGCCAATGGAGTCATCAAATATCCCCAATGATAGCCTCAGAGAAAAATCTTTTTTCTTTGTCTGTATTGCCAAGGCTGAGAGAGTATGTGATACATGGACAACTAGTTAAGAAGGCACCAAGCATTAGTACAAATACTACCAAGTCTAAGATTCATTACCCCAGAGATACCTAAATAAACTTGTAAAATGCCAGCCTAAAATACAAATATTGTTCTCTTTCTGCATTATTTTAATTCAATAGTGCTATTCTAGATTTATATGCATGAGATGGACAAATGCCAGTCATCTAAAGATACTGAGGGCTGAGCAACTAAGTTTTCAAACACAGATCTGTGTAATCTTGCATAAATCTGCCTAAACTTGTTTCCTTAGATTTCCTGGCCTTAAGTCCATGCTTTCCAAATCACATGTAAGTCAAAATGCCATAACATTCAAGAAGTTTATAAAACCATTTTGTAAATTATTGTTTACATAGATTATGCTATTTGCGCATCTCTCCCATGCATATAAAACTGCTATGGGCAACCTCATGTCCTGCACCCCCATATGTCTTCACATCCTCTCCTACTTCAGGCTATAACGAACACATCATGCAAAATTATTCTCTGTTCCTTTTCATCACCAAAAAAGAATTTTTGCACTGTCTTTTTTCCTTATGTTGGGAGTCACTTTCCTCTCAGGCAGTCAGAAACAGTATCAACCCTCTTGAACTTCCGCAACTCTCTTTTTATGCCTTGGCTATGTTCCCTAGAATTGCTTCACTTGTAAATTATGGGAAAAGTCAGAAGAACCACAGAGGGTTTCTCTGCAGCAAAAATAAGGTTGGATAGAAAGTATGACTTGCACTAAAGGGACAACGTCTGAGTGAAATTAGGCAAGAACTGCTATTTAAAGACCGTAAGAGTTATGACAGACTAGCTTCTCTTTATTCTTCATCTCCCCTCTTACCACTTACACTGAACACTTCCCTGTGTACAGTCACTTAACTCATATGTAATCGTTTATAGAAGAATAAATAAATCTGCCATTTCCTTCCTATACTTCTATTAATGAGAAGCGCCACTTCCAGAATTACAAAATTACACAAACCAAATTAATCTTTGTTACAACTTTGCTGTGCAGTTTATTGTAGCTTTCCCCCCCACCGCTACACACTTCCTTTTTTTCTTAAGCATACAGGGAAGGGGGCAGTTGACTAGGTAGGTGTATTCACTTATGCAGACAGGCCAAAGAAAATCACGTGGTTTTGTATAAAAGTCTTCCCTGGACAGAGTTGCCTCTTTGGCAGTCAGCACTGCCAAAGTGCAATAAGAACATCAGTTTAAAAATTATAAAACGGATTTCTCTCATGAAAGCTGAAAACTTTTCCGTGAGATAATTACATCCATTCAGAAAAAGAAAACAGGCCATTAATTGCAGTCTAACACAACATGCCCAAAGAAAGAATAGAGAAAAAGGAAAGAGGTTTGACACATCTGTTTCCAGTCAAATACTCAAAACCATGCAATATGCTTTTGCAGAATGAACAGATGGAAGGAAAAAAAAAAAAGCTTTTTAACCTTAACATTCATAAAAGAGTTTACTCAGAGAAAAGGCCTTGTGTGACTTTCTAGGTGTTTGTGACTTGATTTTAGTAGTCAAAGTTTAATTATTACAATTCCTTGCTGCACCTTTTTTTTCAAGATGTCTTTTTCCTTGTGTCATGTATCTCCCCCTCCACCAGCTCTTCTGATGACATTTTGAATAATTCCCACCTCCACAGTATGGAGACACATGAGAAATACAGACTTTAAGCACATTAACACATCACCAAAATGAACATAGGGACAAATGAGTGAGGCAAAGCTACAGAAGCAAAGAAGAAAAATTACATAATCATCATTTTCTTAGATGCTTTCAGTGATGGAATGCTATTGCTGCAATTTTTAATAGCTATTGACATCTTTTATTCAGACCAGAAATGCCACTGGCTAAAAAAGTTCCTGATTAAAGAAAAGGAAAGCAAGGTTCCAGGAACTTTGCAATGTAACATAACTCAACACACCACACAAAAGGGGCTGAGACTGGCTCTACATGACCGTTTCAAAAGCTCTCCAGTAGAAAAGTATCTAAACATCAAGTTAGCTCTTAGTCTAGGTGTTCTGCTTGTTGTGTCTACAGAAGGTGAACTGAGAAAAGAAAGGATAATGAAGTAGCATTTTCCACCAGATTTTCAACTGTGTTAAAGCCATCCGAGAATACAGGCAGTTGCTCTAAAGTATTCAGGGACTGAACAAGAGAGGCTGAGGTACAAGCTCGGTAAGGCTTAATTCTCAGGTCCCCACCTAATTACTAACTACCGAAGTATTTACCTAAGCTCCAGTACTTAGCAAAACTTCGATAGGTCTTTCTCACACTGTTTTCTCAGTGCTAAGACTACGTGTTCAGAGTAAAACCCCTGTGAATTCTAAAATACACCCCAAACTGAAAATACATTGTGACCAAGAAGCCCAGCCACTTACTTCAATTCTCTTCTCAAACTTCTCTCCTTGTATCAGGCGATCAACATAGATTTTGGGAACATGAATGTCTTCTGGGGCAAATGCTCCTATATCAACAATTTCTTCCACCTACAGAGTGAAAAGGGTAAGTGAAAATATTTAGAAAAAAGTATTCAATGAGAGATTTTATTAGCAATGATGTTTCAAATATTAAATACATAGTGGATCAAATTAAGAAAACTAAGGAATGGGACAAAATAGATACATCCTTTAAAACAGTCTATTTCAAATGCTTATATCTTTGCTCTTCTTTCAAAGGATATTTCTACACACAAATTCAAAGTAGTTCATGTTTTAACAGCCCAGTTTGTATGACCACCTTGAAGAAATATACCATGTACAGTTACATCAGAGTTGTTTGTACCTACAAAAAATTTCCATCCAAACAGAAGGAAACAGTATGCTGATAACAAAATGTCAAAGGACAAAGCAGAAGTATGAATTTCAAGGATACAAGCACAGAAGCTGGCTTGAAGTTTCTCCATAGTGTACTCAAAAATAAAATTGAAAATATTTGCACTGTAATAATTGATTGCAAGAAAGATGTGAAGACTGGCACTGACCCACACATAGTATATTTTAAATGTCACCTATTTGGAACACCACAGACATTGGGGTATTCCTTCCTGCTATGTCTGATTTCAGGGTGGTTTAGCTGGAGACCCTGCTACAGCCAGACGCCTGCAGCACAGACCTTCAGTGATGTCTGGTGCTTTCCCTGAGGAGTCTCAGGCACAGACAGCATATCTCACTCTGCCACAAAACAGACACTACTGTTACATCTGTACTTGCACCTGACTGCGGAGAAAGTGTGTAATGTTAAAGCAACAGGTTAAAGACAAGATCTGAAACAATATACTAAAAAAGAAATTAAATAGTTTCCAAACTGCTTTATCCCCAAGAACTAGTTAAACTTTCAGGAATATCCAAAGTCCAAGAACCCTAAAACAAGTCCCAGGGTATGACGTGTCAGTAGGGGTACATCACTTAGCAGCCATCACCAGTGAAGCAACATTAAAGAGCTTAAAATTCAATTTGACATCCTACTGTTACTGCACAATGTGATCAATAATAAAATCTATAGTACATCTGATAGACAATTACCTTCCTACTGTGCCTTGCAGTGTGACAATAAACAAACAAACAAATCTACCCTAAAAGCAGCAGAGGGAGGGGAAAAATTAACAATCTAAAGACCACAGGATCAGTTTCAGATGATCCCTAAAAAAGCCCCGGCTTAAACGGACAGGAAGAGACACGTTGCAAAATCTGTAGGCAAAGGTGGTAAGGAAGAGGCAATAACAGCCACAGTGACACACCAACCTCAGTGTTCAAAGAGAGCAAAATCACACATCCAGAAAGTCCTTATCCATAAGATAAGGAGAGACAATATAACAACATTTAAAAAATTTGGAATACTATACTCATGAAAAAATGGTTCAATCACATCCATGCCCCATCTCACTTCAAGTTTATTATTTTATACATGAGTTTTAAAATTAATGTAGAGACAAAGTCAAACACAGGGTAAAATCATAGAATCATAGAATCATAGGATTGCTGAGGTTGGAAGGGACCTTTAAGATCATCAAGTCCAACCATTAACCTACTCTGACAAAACCACTTCTAAACCATGTCCCCAAGTACCATGTCTACCCTTTTTTTAAACACCTCCAGGGATGGCAAATCTACCACCTCCCTGGGCAGCCTGTTCCAATGTCTAATAACTCTTTCAGTGAAAAAAATTTTCCTAATATCCAATCTAAACCTCATCTGACATAACTTGAACCCATTTTCTCTCGCCCTATCACTTGTCACCAGGGAGAAGAGGTCAGCCCCCACCTCTCTACAATCTCCTTTCAGGTTGAAGCACACAGCTGAAGCTCACTGCAGTCTCAGTGCAGTGGCTTACTATCAGAATGTGCTCAAAGGAGAGGAGAAACAGGAGACAAAGACTTTTCAATGAAGACACACGTAAGCAGATGATCTGCTACCAGCAGAATTCTCAAATTCACCTTTTCTAATTACATTTGCCTGCACTCATGAGGTGGAAAATTAGGCCTGGGGAATACTAATTGCTACTGATTTGAACTTTCTCATGAAAAGAACTACATTTAT
Source organism: Charadrius vociferus (assembly GCF_000708025.1). Lineage (NCBI taxonomy): Eukaryota > Metazoa > Chordata > Aves > Charadriiformes > Charadriidae > Charadrius > Charadrius vociferus. Next base: position 429,888 of record NW_009646931.1, on the reverse strand, counting down.
TTGCTGCAGTAGCTGAGATTATAAAACCAAAATCTTTGCTGGCACAATTCAACCAACTTCAACAGAATTATGCTGTCAGAAAGCTTGACACACTGTATCTCTCCCCCCATAGAATACACAGAATAAATGATTTATCCAACAGTAAATTGCTGGATTTTGTTATTAGTCACCCCATTCCCTTAATTGGTTAGTATTTTGTCTCTCTGGAAACAGCAGTCAGCTGCTCACAAGAACCATCAACATAATTATTTATTATTTCAGTATATCATCCTATATGAATGTAACACAGACAGTACGTATTCTGTCCTAGGGATTCCAAACGAGCCTAAGGAACCCTGCAGACTGGAATGCTTTTGTGTTCACAGGCAGTCCCCCACTATTCTTACTGGTTTCAAAACGTGTTCCATGTTCTACCATTACGTGCAATAAGCATCAAATTTAGTTAAAATTAAGTATGTTAAAATATCCATATAGCAATAAAATGGAATTTTGAAAAGGGATTAAAAATTTGCATGTAATGCCTGCAAGAATATGTATCATCCAGTTCTGCAAGGGAAATTAATCAGCATGCTTATATCAAAAAGAAAGAATTTGCACAGAGGAAGTAGAAATGTCATCTGATTGCTCCAAGTCTCTCTCCCAACTCTGCTCATGAGGAATTGGATGATACTCCAGCTGAGACACTGCAGATGGGCTGCCAGCAGCCTCCATCAGTACTGCCAGCACTGCTTCCACAGATGAAGCTATGCCAATGAAAAGTGAAACCGGGAAATCTGATGGCTATGGGAATCAGCAACTTAACTTTCTGTGACCACTGTAAGACATAACACAAGCATCTTTCTAGATAAGAATGATAATGCAAAAATAAATAGTTCCATAGCTGGGCATATTCACTTGCCTTTCAGGTTTCATATTCCTTTATGAGTCTTTTCTGTAACACATCCACAGCCTAAGCCTCCATCACCTGCAGACATGCAGGACAGCACTTGTATTAACAATTAAAAGGATGTGTGTGAGTTTTCTTCCTGTTCTGCTCTCCATTTGGATGACAGAAGGAGAAGGATAGATATCCTTCTGTTCTTCCTTCTCTCTTCATACCTTATCTCAGGATTTATTTTGTCATGTACAGACGAATCACTGTAAACATCAAAAATCATCATACGGCATCCCACCCAAGAGACACAAAGTCTGGCAAAGCATAAAGAGGGAAATAATCAGGGCAGACCACCTCCTGCACTTTTGTTAATTAGCAAATCAAAATACTTTGGTACTATTTAGATAGCCTTGATCTATGTGTTCATTTTAAATCTTAACTTCACCGACATGCTAGGAGATAGAAAATGTTTACATCTTTGCTACACAGGTAAAGCTAAAGAATAACTTCAAGAGACCATATGGGATGAGTTCCCTCTTCTGAGAAGGCTCTGATGCACAATTCAAAAATCTTTTCATTGTTTCAAGAGTTTCACAGTATTGCTTTTCTTCCTGGGTATAAATGTTCTTGCAAATCTTGTCTGATTGCTGACAATGGGAGCAGAATGAATAAATTCAATCATTTCTGAATACTGGTTTATCTGCAAGTACACCCAGAACATAAAAGCTGTTCTCCGCTATGATTCACAAGAGCCTTCTGCCACTCCTTTTGGTATCAGCACTCATAGAATCAATGGTCACTTATTTCACAATATCACTTCCTTCTGTAATTTACATCTACTTTTCCATTTTTAAAGTAGTTTGATTTATTTTTGCTCATGGAAATTCAGCTACTCTTCCACAGTTTTATCTGAGAATTTCTGAAGGCTTCCAGAGAGAGAAAGGAAACCTCAAAGGTTTTGGATTTCCAGTAAGAAAGATAAAAACACTGGTTTCTTGACCAAAAATTGGCAAGGAAATTACAACAACACAACTATTCATGACAAAACACTTGACAATAAAAAGGCTTTTCCTTTGACCATTTACCTTTTAACCTATTTCTGCATCCTAGTTAGGTCCTTTATGACACATAAAATATTTTCAGCTGTTTTAGTTTTAAATCTCGGTTTTCCTAAAACTAAGTTATAACCAGAAATGACAATATAATGCCTTATTATTGGAAAAAAAAAAAAAATCACAAATGTGCCTGTGGGTGGGTGAGAGAGAGAAAGAGACTGGGGGAGAGAGAGCACTTAACCAAACCTATGCATTTTTACATAGCTTATTTTTAAACTGGCTTTATTTAAATATTTCTATCACTATCTTAATTATCCTAGTTCAGTTCTTCAAACTGAAATAATAAAAGTAACCAGCAGAACATAAATAGAATAAAACATTACAACTGGTCCAATACCCAAAACAACAGAAGAATGAAATCAGATTTAGCCTCTTAGATGCTCAAGACAAACTCAGTGGAGCACTTCTTCAGTTCACTACTGTAAGAGTCAGGATGTCACTGGAAAATTCATTGCAACATTTATACAATCATAAGTTAAAAAATTTAAAAAAAACACAATAAGGGCTATGAGAAATATTGTATGTCTGGTTCATTCAGGATCACAGAAACTGATCAATCATTCACCGTGGCTAATGACAAACAGGGAAAAAAAAAAAAAAGGTCAGTCTTAAATTATTTAGACTGAATTTAATGAAAAGCTTTGATATTGTAAAACAGTGGAATATACTCTGTAAACAGGTCACTGGAAATTAAGAACACACTACACAAACTTACTGGGCCACAGGCAAGAGCAAAGCAGGTTAATATTTACTCATTTCTGCCTGCATGAAGGGAGATGAAACAGAGGATCTTCTGAGTTCAGTTCTGTCCTTTTCCAATGCTAATATCAGCCAGACCATGAAATTTCTACTCCTCACAAACTCCCATAGTAATGAAATGACAGTCAGTCAGTAGCCATCCTGAAGAGGAGACTTTTACAGCTTTAAAAAGCAATCAACTACCAAGTAGTCTGATTAAGGCACATCTTGGTCAATAATCACCACATTATGCTCACATAAGACTTAGACTTAATGTCTTCGTAAGCATACTGAGGGGGCAGGGGAACAGTAAAAATCTGTAAAGTTCAGATTTATTACACAGAATCACAGCATGGTCAGGGTTGGAAGGGACCTCTGGAGATCATCTAGTCCAACCCCCCCGCCAGAGCAGGGTCACCTACAGCAGGTTGCACAGGACAGCGTCCAGGCGGGTTTTGAATGTCTCCAGAGTGGGAGACTCCACCGCCTCTCTGGGCAGCC
>NW_009646931.1:417401-424992 GCF_000708025.1 Charadrius vociferus | reverse complement strand
TTTTCAGAAGGTCCCTGCTCAGCCATGCAGTCTCCTTCTTCCCTTGCCTGATTTCTTTCTCTTGGGGATGCACTGATCCTGGGCTTGGAGGAAGTGATGCTTAAATAGCAGCCAGCTCTCTTGAGCGCCCTTACCCTCTAGAGCCCTCTCCCATAGGATTCCTCCAAGCAATTCCTTGAAACGATCAAAGTTCGCCCTCCTGAAGTTTAAGGTTTCAACTCAACTTGTCATTTTGTCTACACTTAATCCTGAACTCTATCTTCTCATGATCGCTGCAGCCCAGTCTGCCCCCAACCTTAACATCCTCCACCAGTACCTCTTTGTTTGTCAGTACTAGGTCCAGTAGAGCACCTCTCCTTGTGGGCTACTCCACCACCTGAGTCAAAAAGTTGTCATCAATGCACTGGAGTGTACACGCCTGGCTGTGTGGCCTTCCCAGCAGATATCAGGGTAGTTGAAGTCCCCCGTGAGAATCAAGGCCTGTGATTGTGAGGCGAACTTTTAGCCTAATGAGACTGATGTGGGTCACACTGAAGGTCCATTTAGTCAGGTAACCCTTACTCTTGGCAAAGAACAGGACCTTAAAAGACAGCATGGTACTTTTGGTTATATTCTTCCAGCTTCTAGAAACACGAAGTTTAAGGACATCCTCGGTCAGAGGCTTAACATAGACCATTTTGTGTCATAGCTTCTGATGGACCATGAACTTGTCTAATAGTCTTCTTGGAACCCAAAAGAATCTATCATTGCATTTCTACAATTTAACTAGTATGAAAAACATTTCTCATTATGTTTTGTAATTTTACTGTGTGCTTCATTCTCTTCGCAATACAGGAATAGCACACAGCTGTTCTTTATTTGCCTGTTCCATACCAATGAAGATGCTATGTACCTTTATATTTTTTCCTGGTTTCTAGTAGACTGTTATCCTCTGTGAACACCACAGAGAAAAACAGTGAGGTATGTTGCCAGTATGTCATATCTGGTCATTAGGGAAGCAAAACTGACATAAATCTCCTTGGTTGTCTCCAGGTTTTTCGTCACATGGCTAGAGATCCTCATAACTTTGGAGCCCCTGCTAGATTATACTCATTTCACCTTTGTTTTCTGTGTTCTAAATCTCCTCAATTACCTCCACTTCTAGTTGCCTCAGGCTTAATCTTTTCTCTCAGACTTCTCTGCACCTGCTACCTGTCTCCTTTAACCACCCCTTTCCGTTCTGACCATCTAACCTCTTCCTCCATGCTGCACTGAGAGCAAAGAAGAAAACGGACTGCACTAAATTACCTGCTCTAGGCACTCACGCATAGTCGTTCTGGGATAACAACTGCAAAGCAAAGAGAAAGCACACTTGGTCATCCGCAAAAGCTATCTATATGTAAAGCTGTGTGCATGCATGAAAGAATATGAAAAATTTAACTGCCAGCCTCTGAAAAAGTTCTGTCATATACATAGAACTACACTTCAGAAATTTTTAAGCTAGCCACATTTTAGCACAGCCAGGATACATGATATTCTTAAGTTTCATGATCATGTTCAAAGTCAGAAGATACTGAAATTTCTCAAGGAATAATTCTAAGAAAATAACGTTCTCAAAATAAAGTATTTTCACCTTATTTTTTTTTTCTTATAACTGGGCAGTTTTACCCACCCCACCCCCCATTTAGGCAGACTCACTGAAATCACAATAGAAGTGATTTTATAAAAGAATAGCTACTTTAATAATAAATGCCTACTATCAACCGTGCCTATAAATACATACTGTAAAAACGTATTCTGTAGGTATAAACTGAAACTTGCAGGTTTTTCATCAAGATGTTTGCAAAGTAGATAATGAAGAAAAAAGCAAAATCTGTTAACTATTATTGGTTGCTGAGGATACTCCATTAAATTGATGGAATTGCCTGTTTGACAATTTGCACAAGTAGGTCTATATAATTCTGTATGCATCAAAAAGCAAAAGTGATAAATGATAGCTGTTTTCTTGCTTCACTACATTAATTCACTTGGATTTTACACTATTTTTCTACTGTAAAATTACCTGAATTAAAAGTATGAGAGATTACTTTAAGACCCAGCAATCTAACAGTCCCAGTATTACCAACCAACCCAGCCTCCTGCACCAGGCACACCTAAGGAGTGATTGCTTCCTAAACCCGTCTTAAAATCCGTTGTTTTGATATAAGCCATCAATGAACCCACGCTTGTTGTGATCAGGTTTTGTGACTTGTGCTTTCTTGATCAAATGAGGTGATTTCATAGTGCTCAATGCTTATTTTTACAATACTCAACTGGATGACAGTAGTGACAACAAAAACAGGAATATAATTAAATTATTACCTTTTAATTATAAAGTGCCCAATTTGCATTCAGTACCTAAGTTCTTGACAGAAAATGAAACATAACCATCCACTTGGAATACATTATAAAATTGCCTTCTCAGATCTGGAAAAGGCAATTTTTGGAAAATGCTTTTTTAGATTACATCATGTAATTATTTTTCAATCAAATAATTAACATAATGGCAGAAGAACCAGGAGAAAACAAACAAAAACCCCAGAATCCATGAACAAAGTCTTAATCTGTTGGGGTCTAGCTAATGGCAAAAGAACCTGCTTAACCTGCACTAGGTGTGTCTGCTGAATTAGGTAACTGACCACATCCCAAACCCTTCCCCTCCAGAACAGAATAGCTGCTAACAATACTAACTATAGTGGAATGATATAATTTAACATTTTTCAAACAAAATGTACATTGCTTTAAATACATTATTCCTGCGCTTCACTGCTTATTTTCAAAATACAAATTGATTGGTTAGATTGAAAGTCTTTGAACTGATTAGAAGGTAAAACTAAGTAACGGACATTTTTTATTAAAATTATTCACATATTAACAAGAAGAATCAAAACACAAAAAGAAATTAGCTTTAATCTCAACAAAAGACTATTTTCTTACTCATATTAGAGAAATGGCAAATGAAAAGAGACTGAAAGAGATCTCATCTCCTACGCATTCAAAGAAATGTAGTTTAAAGGTCAGGAGACAAATTTAAGTTTTACTTTCAAATATGAACTAAAAGGTATTTAAATACTGAAGGTAGAAGTTGAAAAGCAAAAAAAATAATAATAAAAAAAATCAAAGATCTAATTGCACCATCCACAAAGGAATTCCTTGCATTTTCCAAGCTATGCAAGTCCAAGTAAACCACCCTAAAATGCAAGGAATACCTCTAACTAAGGATTAGATGAGAGCATGCTAAGCAAGAGACATACAGGAAAGTAATCAGGGTAAAACTGTGTTAGCAGCTATTTTGTAAAAAAATATGTTGCTGGTTCTCTCTGGTAAGAAGAAGCAACCCCTCAGGTATTTCAAGAAAGGCATCATCTCAAAATAGCACTTCATGTGCACACACATATTAGTTATCCTCCTTATTTCAGACGTTCATTATAGGCAGCAGTAGTTTACAAAGACTTCTGAAAATTATTTTACATTGTACCACTTTCTCTTTCTCAAAGAGGGATTAGTGTGGTCCATTTCACCTTCAAAATCATAGCAGATATCCCCAAACCCCAAAATATTCAAGAACAACAAAACTTTTCTGAAGTGTTAAGGAAGAAGGTAGTCAGAGTATGTTTCAAGGAAAGGATTGGAAAAAAGAAAACAACTGACGGTAGCGTGTCATGTGGCTTAGATGTTTTCAACAGATTAATCAGAAACCACAGAAATGTGGGTATCAAGAGACTGTAAGCAACAAATTTTAAGAAAAATAAAACTTTTCTTACACTCTATCATTATCCTTCTTGAAAGCTGCCTGGAAAGGAGAGCACTAGACACGAATGGAAGTAAAAAACAAGAATAAAGTGCTTCACAGAGCCAGAAATATTACTTGACACTGAAGCTGACAGAAACATGTTAAATCAGTCCTTCACAGCACAAAAATAAAAGTTTTTGCTTATCACAGCCTAATGAGGAAATTCTGATTTCTCTTCCTCCAGCAATGGTGAAAAATTTAGCACATCTGGTACTCAAAGTCAGAACAAGTATGACCTCTAATCTCCTGATCATACCAAGTTTTCTATTCAGTCTCTGTATTTATTAATCAGGGGGAATAACCACTGAAGCACATTAAGCCAATACCAATTGGCTTAAAATTCCCAATAGAACTCTTATGCAACTCATTTAAACTGTTTTTTTATAAGCTGTGTTTAGTTTTTTAACCCTTCCCTCCCCAGCCCCCTGAAAATAGAAATACATTAATGATAGTAGTTTTGCTGTCTCTGATTCCTCTGAATTGTTGAAAGAAAAATTCAGTCCTCTCAGAAGCCTTCAAATTCATTTAGTAATTTTTGTTCTTCTTGTGTCTGAAAATCTAGATGTTGTCTTGAAGTGGGTGTTTGGGTAGCCAACTTCATATAACTTGTCTGGTTCTCCCCTTTCCCAGAAGCCTGCCAGCAGCTGTCTAAATCAGATAAATTTGGTTAGCGTATGTTCAACCCTGATGGAATCTGATGGAATCCATCACAAACTGCAACTCATTTCTACTTCTATGATGGGTCAATTTAGTCCCTTAGAGTTTCTTAAAATCCCAAATTAGTTCTAATTTTGAATGAATGAAGCATAACTACCACCACATTTCTGTAAAAGTTAAGACCAAAACCATTTAAAAATAGGTTTTCTCAATGCATGAACACCAGGAGAAACAAAGGTGCTTAAGAACTCACATAATTCACTTAAAAGAACAAGGAAGAACCATGAGACGTCAGTATAACTTCCATCAGTCTGGAATTCAAATAGGCAAAAATTTTGGCATAAAAAAGTGTCTACTTTGAAGGTAATGTGGAAAAAATGGTAGCTGAAACTATTTTTATTTAGAAATTTAGTTTACTTAAAAAAATAATTGCAAGGTTTATTTGTACCTTCATTTGCAGCTCTTAATGCTCAGAGTGTTTGAGAAATTCAGCACTTTGATAGCCTGGGGGCACAAGTGCTCCTTAGTGCATTGCTTTCACAGCCAATTGGCTACATATCTCCCCTGTTTTGATCAGGAATACATTCCAGCTCTCCTCTTTGCCATTATCCACTTCTTTCAACAAGAAGAAAAAAAACGATATAATACATTTGACTTATTCCAAAGGTTAACAAAAAAGAGAAATTTTTATAGAGTGTTTCTATAATAAAAACCCCCAAAACATCTGTTTAAAGATCAGGTTGTGATAAGATTTGTTTAGCTATCGCTTTCTCCAGCTTAATCACAAGTACCAAACTAAGAAACTTAGTATCTAACTCATGGGAATATCAATGGGAGTGCATTTCCACACACTGGACTTCATGAGTGCAGGTTTTCTATAACGCAATTTAACACAGTTTTGGAAAAAATGGAAGACTAGGTGACTTTCAAATAAACACCAGGAAACTGTTTGGGAGACAGAAAGAGAAAACTACTCTGTGTTCCTCGTCCATTCTTTTACCATCTTCTGCAGCCTGAAAAATCAGCATGATTTGAAGTCAAGACAGTCTTGGCATTTCAATCCTTTACTTCTCTTTTAAATCCTCATTTTCTCCACTAAATAATTCTATTCTATAGCATTTGCAGGGGAGAAGGCAGCAAGAGAAGACTAAAATTTGAGCTACTGATTTAAATGATTACTCCAAAATTCTTTCTGCAGCAATAGTTACAAGGCTGCAGCTTTTCAAATCTCAATATTTTGACCACCTGAAAAAATGCAATTGTTTCATGTCAGTAGGCAATTACATTGCGAATTGTTTGTAAGATTTTTCAATTTGAATGTCAAATTTTTCTCATTTTGTACCAGAAATCTCCATCAGAAATGACAAGAAGTTATTAATAGCACAGAAAAAAATTATTGCTTTAAGACACATAAATAAAAGTATACATGCATGTAAATTCCTTGAATCATGCCTAAAACTCTCTTGGCATCATCTTTTCAGTGATATAATCATGTGTGATTTAATATGCAAAGACTGATAAATCATTGGTTGATTGATTAATTAATGAATTTTACACACCAAGCAGGGCATAAGAATTATCATTACTAATTGTACCTATTAGTACATACAATAAAAAGTTAAATCTAGACTATTTTAAATCCTATTAATTTTCAAATTCTCATGATACAGGACATGAGTACTGTTAGTGAAATATACATGAAATGCACAGTATATCAGGCTTTCCACAACTTGTCATGAAGAAAACCTAAATTTAGCTTTAGGAGCAAACAGAGGCTTTCCATCAGTTTCGCCAGCACACTCACTTCCTGGCAATATGCACTATCTACTGATCAACCATGGACTTGCTTTAGCTTGTTCTTTTTGAATGTCATATTTGTTCTTAACATATGTGACAAGGATAAAAGGATTTTTTTTTCCACTGAAGGTTATATTCACATCTGCAACGCATTTCTGAAGCGGAATGCTGAGAAAGCTCATGATATTCATTCAGGAAAGTATCCATTTAGAAAGGAATAAAATATAAGAGACAGATAGAAGAAAAACAAATTCAAATCTACCACCACAATGCTGTGTGTAGGTAAAATTATCTAAACAGTAGTCAGCAACAATTTCATCTGCTATGAATTTTACCCAATTAACATTCACTACTCCAGCAATGAAGTGCCAAATCTGAACCTACATAATTCGAGCCTATATAGAAAAGCAACCATACTAAAAAACAAAACAACAAACCAAACACATAGCTAAATGAAATATTGAAAAAGTTTATTCCCCTGAAAACCAGAAAAATGTTAACTAAAGGTAAAAAGAACTACCTTATGAACTACCTTCTAGCCCAGTCTATTCCGGTGCTTCTCAAATCATCATAAGATGGTCTGCACAACAGCTGTAAAAATGCTTTCTTTTTCTGTTCTGTTAATAAACACATGCACACACAGAAACAAGGAATCAAAACAACAAAAGAGCATTCAAGTCTGGGGGTGGGCTTCTTTTTGGCAAACTAAAATTACTGTGCCAATGGTGCGGAAATGTTTATAGGAGCTGCTTTTCAAAATCAGTACTAGTAGTTCCAACCCTTCTCTGGTTTGTTCTTTAACCCTCTATGACTGGGACCATAATAGCCACCAAACTGCTTTTTAACATTGCTGAATACCAAAGCATAAAAGGCATTAACCACTTCAGCCTTCTTTCTACTCTGGTAATTTTGCTCTCTTCAATGAGCAGTGAAGTATCAGTGTCCTTCATCTCCCAGCCCACTATGAATATACTCTTAGAGAGACTTCTTGCTACTTTCAAGTCTTCTTTATTTTGTACTGGGCTGGAGATTTCTGAATTTGCTTCTATGTGCTTAAGCTTTTTTGTTTGTTTGGATTTTGTAATGCTCAGCCTTAGACATTTGACCTTGGTCTCACTTTCTTTCATTTTTCTTTTCTGCGTTTGACATTACAATGGTTGTGATCGAGGTCAAACTCCTACTGCTCTTCCAATGCTTTCTGCATGCTGGAAAAGTTTATTCTCAAGCTGTTAACACAGACTTTCCCTAACTTCACTTCTTCTTAGCTATATCTCCCAGAAGCCTTCATCTACCAAGTCTTTGAGCTCACAAAATTAGTCTTCCTCA
>NW_009646931.1:383030-417357 GCF_000708025.1 Charadrius vociferus | reverse complement strand
CAGAGGCATCCCTGGTATTTTGCTGTTTTCCTTTCTATGCTTTCTAAGGGCCATGAGTTTGCATTTCATAGTTACTCTTCCACAAGTGTTCATTCAAATATTTCATCTAAGGTTGTAATATTGTAATGTCTACAGTCTACAATTGGGTTATCTAAATTCAGATGCAAAAGTATCTCTGATTCAGGATTTAACCAAAACCTAGGCATGTAAATCCAGTCATGCAGTCAAAAGCCCTGACTAACCACCTAGATGTTTAAGACTTCCATACTTATACTAATAATATACATTTATATATGTAACATATATTTTCATATATTATACTAATATATTATGACAACTAGAATTCTACTGTCACTTGTGACAAAAGCTGCTGGTAAGGTGGCAGGATTAAGCATCCCAGTGTCCATCCTGTGCCAAATGGGATACTCAAACAAAGCATTCCCCCACTGCAGATCCCTGGGACATCCCTTCAGCAACCATCCCCTGAGCACACACAGAGTCATCACTGAGCAATTAAACAATACTGAAAAAGTCTATAGCAACACAGCAGCTCAGTGATTACAGCATTTACACAGAAGGACCTCAATTCTGTATCCTTCTTGGCCTCAAATCCAGATCTGTTGTTTCCCAGCATCACATCCTAATGCAAAGTCTGCGCTCATCCCAAAAGCAGAACCGCTTCCTGTAGCAGGGTTCAGTATCGACTTCCATGGGTGGGGCATCTTTTAGATTATTCTTCCACTTTAAAATAGTATTTACAGGCTTTTTACAGTAAACTGTCACAGTGCACAAGACGTGAAGAATTCCTCAGAACTGAGCTATGCATCTGAGGAAAGTTTTGCCATTGTTAAAGCACTTGGAGGAATAGACATCCAAAAAAAAAAAAGGTTCATTTTCCAGTTTCCTCAATAAAACACAATGCCATGATTTAGCACAGATAACAGCATACAAATAGCTTATTTCGGTCTGCTTCTGTCCCTTAGTGCAGCGCAGTTCATTGTACCTGAGATAATGGCACTCACTGACGTGGCTGTGTTGTTACTAGGCAACCAGAGATAAAATGCAGGGTTTAATGATTTTTATTTAATGCATTTTTATGAGAAAGTACACTCTCTTTTTTCCTCCCTTGATATTATTTGAGGTGGAAATGCTGTTTACACAGGGAGATATATTTAGCCATCTTTTGCAATCTGAACAAGAAAATTATTCAAACTGGATATTCAAACAGCCAGTCAATAAATATTTCTAAACATATTGACTATTAGCACTATCAAACACTTACATCACGGCAGTGGCTGAGATCTCAAACCGCTTCACCAAGGACAAGGATTCAGTAGGTCTCACAGCAGAGAATAACAATGGCAATAAAGCAGACAGCTTATGGACATTTCAGGCTGTTATGGATGTTTGTGTACTCCTCCATAGCAGACAGCAAAAGCCCAAGCCTGTATCACCTTTCACCCCTCCCGTGCTGTCATGACATCCACACCTGGCAACGGCACACCACGTTTTTTCCTGTGGCTTTGGGGTGCCTCAATTCTCTCCAAAAAAAGAGGCCTCATCACCAAAAGCTGCCCCTCTTGGTGAGGCTCTGCTCACAGGAGCCTCTACCGGAAGATGCACATCTTATGCAGCATCCTAGTATCACAGCCCTTGCCCTAGCAGTCACGGCACACATTCAGGAGGCCTCCCTGTAACTCTGAGATGCCACACATTTCATTTCCCATCACTCAATTCAACATGTCTGTCTGACCACCTGCTGAATTCAGCAGATGTGTCCTTCATTCAACAGAGTGTTGGAAATGTTACCACATATATGACCACGTGAGCCCTCACATTTCTTCACATGGCAAGCCCTTCTTCTGCACCTTTACAAGGGCTGGTAGCTCATCGATAACTTGTGACTGCTGAGTTCCTTTTAGATCAGCTGATTTCCCAAAACTCATGTCTTTGCAATAGGAGCAGGAAAGTGTTTATAGATCTGAAATTCAACTGAAAGACTCAGGCTGAGTGCGTGCGTGAGGGCTCACGTCCAAACAAAGCTACAGCTCTGACTGCATACTTAACTCCTGCAAGTTCTGCAAGATGAAGAGCGAAGCACAAGAGTAGAAAAATTAATTTAAATGCAACACTGTAGAAGAATTAAAAACCAAATAAACTCCTGCATCATTTTGCTTTCACATATAGATAAAGCCAAACTAACTAATGCTGCCAATACTGGATTATTTAACATTTTTCTCTGCAAAGATTTCCCTCTAAATAACAGGGATCATGCAATTCAGTTGAAAACTTCTCTCTGACCCTTAATACTGGTCATCTTTAAATTAAAGCAGAAATTCCACTGGACTTGGTGCAGCTGGATCTTTACATGCAGTTATCTGTTTCTCAGCATACATCTTTATTATTGTGAACATTAGCAGGTTCTACTTCCTATCACTTACATAAACAAAAAAAATGCATGTAGTGGTCCAAAATATTTGTGCAGGTCAGTGAACACCTTTTGCATTTCATTAGATGTTTACAATCAATGTATTTCTGATCCCTAAAAGAGTACTGAACAGCTACTTCTGACCATTTGCCTAGTCAAAATAAACAAGGCTGAGCATCAGACACTTTAATCTGAAACATGTTCTAAGCAAATTTTAAAAATCAACAAGTCTCTGCTGTGTGCCACAGACACAACTGGTAACGGTACAGCCTGACTTCCTCCTCCTTCAGAAGCCTCTAGCAAGCAACACTTTGTGGGTTTGTGAGGTGAGGTTTTTTTGTCTGTACTCTTATCCTCCACATCCACAAATGCTGCCAAGTTCTCCCACCTCTGAATTGTTACAAAAATTAAGTGTCTGTCTGCACTTCTGCTAAGAGAGCATAAAATGCCACGCTGACTTCTAACTAGAGAACAGCAGCTTTAATACATTAAAGAAAAAAGTGTCATTTACGGTGCATGCATGTCAGGAGATTTCACAGCTCCTCAGGTTACCTTAGAAGGACAGGCTAACAAATGCAGTTGATTCCCAGTGCACTTCCTACTTTCACCAAGTTCACAGGTACCTTGAGATTGGATTTCCAGCAGTTTAGATTTCCTTTGGTATGGATCTTACTATGCCAAGTGCCACTCCATATTTTAATCAATGATCACAAAACAAAATAAATCTGGGTAAAGACTGGTGAAATAATAAATCCTAAGGAGGAAGCAGTAGTACCAGACACAACATCCGAACTGGGTCTATTCAAATATAACATGTTTCATAACAAAATGCAAAGTTAGACTCTGTGATCAAGAAATACCTGCCATACTTACAGAATGCATGTTGGAAAATCCTGATTACGCATTTCCTTAAGCATGACAGAAACAGATTAACAAGGTGTAAGTAACTTACGCTGTAGGACACCCTGTATAATGATCAGCAAAGCATACAGGTATGCAAACAAGGAAACACCAAGACCAAAGAGTAACTCTACTTTTCAAGTGACAGCAGTGTTATAATGCTGAAGACACTACATTTGGTCACATTTGTGAAGTTTCAGAAAAAAACAGAGCAAGAAGGAGATGGACATAAAAAGGATAGAGGAGCTGAAGAAAATGTTTTACAGTTAGAATCATTAAGACTTCAATCTTTTCATCATATCAACAGCATTGAGAAGTCACTCAGTGGGAAGGAAAAACCCATTTCAGAAAGGTTTTTAATCTAGCAGAAGCGAGTAAAAGCACTGGATGGAACCTAAAGCCAAACCAATTAAAGTAAAGAGACATATTTATACAAGTGAGAGTGATTAACCACTGGAACAAGCACAAACAGAAGGATGGGTTTTCCATCTCTTGTTTTGTTTGCATCGAGGCAGAAGAACTTTCTGATTAAACCTATCTTCCAAAATTCAAGTTATACTCTGATTGAACGTACTGACTGAGCTTAATAGTGACATGAGTAAATGGCCTAGCACCCATCCTCCTAAGGTGAACTTTAACAAATGAAGTTCTGTTCCTGAAAAAGAGATTGCTTCTAAAGGACTGGATAAAACTAGATGTCTACAAATAAGCAGAAAAGGGAAATAAATAGCGCATCAGAATTGCTACAAGGAACAACAACTCTCTCTTTCTGTGTATTGATAGCATTCATTTTAAAGGAAAAATTTCGACAACTCAAAAATCAGAAACACAGAGGGATATACCTCTAATTTTTGCTAGTTACTGCCTCAGCTTGGTGCTTTGTGCTAGCCAAGCAGATGTTGGCATCTTAAGTCTAGTTGCATAACAGATACAAAGTTCCACATCCAAGATCAGGATGGGAGGGCCAGATTGAGAAACTAGAATTCTGCCAATCCAAATTAATCACTGCATGACTCTGAAGACAAGTCTGACCTGTTGCTAGTTTGATGGAAAGGAGCAGAGATGACTTCAAATCTCTACTTCTAGGACTGTCTACTTAAGTTAAATGGTCAGTGGGCAAAAAACAGAAACAGAGCTGGGAAAAGATACCAGAATTCAGAAATCCCTGTTGCTGAGAGAGTATCCGAATTACTACTCTACACAAACTTTTTTCTTCTCTCTGTAAGTAGGATTGAGAATTTCACCCTTCAGCCCTGAACAACGTAAACTAAGGAGTCAGGCAAAACTCTTTTCAGTTGCCTCAGTTCCCTAGTGATGAGCTCTAGACACCTTCAGGCTCATTACTAAGGATGTACTAGATGCCATATTGAGATAACTCCTTCCAATTCACTGAGTTTGAACTCTTAAATCCAAATACAACATTCTGAATTCCACTTTGGAAGAAAGACACATAAAAGTTAAGCCAATGAGCCATTGCATTTGGCTCAAAATATCCATCTGTCCTAAACCTTTCATTATGTCCCTTCCCCCATTAATTTGTCCATAAAAAACTAGAGTTGTAAAGTAATACTAATGTGCCATCTTGCCAAAAGCTTGTCAGTTTTTAAATGGTATTGAAAATGCAACAAGACTCACGATGGACACAGTTCACAGCAGATCTACTAAAGACCATTAAGTGGAATTATATAGCAAGAAGGATATCACATAATTGCTGCTCACTGACAGGAAAATTCTACCCTACTACACATGGATAGAAGAGCAGAAAGAGAGAATGAGATGGAAGGTAGGTGGAAGGCTTTGATCTACTTAAATTCTCTAAATGACAGACTGAACAAAGTATGAAGGGCAAGTGACTGGAAGGAAGGGGAATGATGAAAGATTCTTTATTTCATTTTTAAATGGAAAAATATTTTAAACCTTTCATGAAAATCAACTATGAAAGTTCATGTACTGTTGCTGAACTGTCACTGTAAGTTGTATGACAAATTCTATGGTATTTTTTGCCATAGTTCTGTAATACACAAAGAAATAACTCAAGTTCACAAATGTATTATATAACAAATATATTTTCCAGATAAGATTTTACCAAAAAAAAACCCCAAAATTCAAAAGAAAACCCAAGCTCCAAACAAAAAAACAAACCAAAACAAAAATCCTGAAGAAACACAAGCTTCTTCCATTTAGAATTTACTAGAAATAGCCTAGAAGAGTGTATCTTGATCTTACTGTCCAACCATATTTAGCTTCTGTTAGGTATATAAAAAAAACTTACCACAGAGCAACGAAAAAGCTAATATAGTAGTCTGTTTTTAGATATTGCTATGCCTTAGCAACTCTCCAGTCACCAATATATTTCCAGTGTAGGCTGCTCCATGTTTTTAAACGTTATCGTTTTAGACAAGGAAAAAGGACAAAAAGATTGAAAGAAACTCCTACATCACATAGTCCATCCTCTTTCTCAAGGCATAACCAAATGTCTGTATCTCATTTTGGACTGATATTTATGTAATTTATTAAATTTCAGAGATCATAACCATGACAGCTCGACAATTTGCCCAGTCTATGTTATTATGCATTTATCCTTATTATCAGGAAGTTTTGCATGAGGTCTTACATGAACCTTCTCAAGCACAGCCTAAGCCTACCATTTCTTCCTTCATCCATATTTTATTTAACAAATCTGAAGACTGTTGCCATGTTTCCCTTTCAAAGCCTGATCGCAGTGAACATGAAGCCCTGTCCAGGATCAGATGAACAGTAATAAACTGAGTAACCACGGTGAACTAATCACTAAAACAGAGCATAGAGTTAAGAGTAGGCAATCCAAAGAGACAGGTTAGACCACTGGTCCCTGGTATGAAATCCCCCCAATAAGTCAAGAAAAGGAAAACTCTGTACCATGCAAAACAAAGGGGTTTGTTGACTACACGGGGTGTAGGGCTTACTATGTTTCAATTCCCTACCTCTACCACAGTTGTCTTGGCAGCTTTGCACATAGGTTGGTTGAAGTTTCTTGCAGTTTTCCTGTGAAAGAAAATAAAATTAATAAATATTAAAAGCTGTAATAGTATGAGGAAAGATTTTTCAGAGATGAGCTACTACAAGTATCTCTGTAACATAAACATCACAAATCTTTTTGCCAAGTAGCTAGAGGATTAATAAAAAATAGGAGGGAAGAAAAAGTACTACGGAATTGTGCTAGATGCATATGAAATTAAATCATATTTTGCTACATTAGAAAATACTTATTACAGCTCTTTTGACTTTTAATCAGCACATTGTTTAATTGAAATTGGGTATGCTACTGATATCTTCATTTATTACATCCAAGAGCAGCAGCAAGCTGGGCTTTCTACAATGTACCTTCCCATTATTTCACTGCACAAAGAATAAAATTAATCTCCACAGGGGGATCAGCACAAGCCTAACAACCTCTCAGGTCCCACATATGCCTTCATAATTCAGAACTAACACTTTGCTAACACTTTGCACAGTAGTAAATTTAATCCAATTCTCTTGATTAAAAAAGCTGTGCCAGTTCTGGCACCCACTGCAAGACTCTGGCATTCATCCTAAGTATTCCCATGCAGTATTTCTGTAACAAGAAAAAAGAATCACTAGGGAATAAAAGTATGCATAACCATGCTGGGATCTGCACCCAGATTCTAGTAGGCACAAGGAAAAACAAGGGACCTGCGTCAGTCCCTGTCTGTATTTTTTAGAAAGCAAACAAAACTGCATGGCATAATATTTAAGAGAAACAATGTACACTTTAGTGGGGCTCCACTGATAGCGCCTCAGCATTTTGCTCTTTTAAAAAGTAGAATTCTTGAAAAATTTTCATCAACATACATGAAACTAGGGTTCAAAACAAGTCAAAACCTCCTTTCCCCCCGTCCCCTTTCCACAGACGCATTTTTTTTCTGACCATCCTTATTTCACAATGCTGCTTCCTTTCGTCACCCTTTTTTGCGATAACCATGCCTAGCGCTGTAGCCATGCTGAACTTTGGGATGCTGCTGCCACCTAGTGGCTTTGGGGGAGGTAGGAAATTGAAATGGTCAAATCTGAGATTACCATGCAGTTTTAACAGGATTTCTAGTGCGAAAACCTACAGAATCAAAGCTATACCCAAAGTGACATATTTTGGGGAAATTTTGTTTTATTGGCAATACACAGCAGCTGTGCAGCCTCTAACAGAAGAAGAGACAATATCTTTTGTCCGTGGGTCTCCTCTGTGGCTGTGTAAACACAAAAGTATGTAAGAAGAGGACAGCATGAGAAAAAAAAAAAAAAAAAATCTGAATTCATATTCTTGGCCAAGTGCATGAACACAGTACTAGCTAGTAGTGATTCAGGGAAAACTACCCTAAACTAGGTAGAGTAGAAAATGAGAAGAAAAACAGAGTTACAAAAGCTGAATTCAGACAGCAGGGTAACGGATACAGATGGGCCAAGGCAGATGTGGAAACAAAGAATTCAGTATTTCATCCCAACTGACAACTTTTCTGAGGCAAATACTTTCTCAAGATTGTAGCCG
The DNA here is from genome assembly GCF_000708025.1 of Charadrius vociferus. Lineage (NCBI taxonomy): Eukaryota > Metazoa > Chordata > Aves > Charadriiformes > Charadriidae > Charadrius > Charadrius vociferus. Next base: position 409,489 of record NW_009646931.1, on the reverse strand, counting down.
CTGGTGTGCCAGAAAACAAAACTGATATAAAATTATTTTTACATAGGAAAGCATTAGAAGAAAACATTTCAATGTCAAATTAAGGAAATTCTGACCCTGTTTATAAAAGCTTATGCAATTTAGAATGTTCTCGGGTTAGTAAAGTTGTTTCAGAAGCAGCAGTCTTTTACAACATCAAAGGTCTTATTTCTAAAGAACTCATCATCCAGAAGAAGAAAAAACAGAAACCATATTATATTTATTTTCCAACACAGAATAATGTTCAGGTTTTTGGAGTACGGAATCCAGAAAATAGCTAGCCAAGTTTGCCTTTTTACTTTAAGATAGCTTTCTGGACATCTAGACTAAGCAACGTCCACAAAGTCCATTGTTCTAGTGATGGATTCCTAAGCTGACCCAAAGGCATGACAACAGCTTTGCTCCCAAAGGCAAAAGATAACAGACTAGGTCATAGACAACTAAACCAATGAACTACATCCACTACGTACCTAATGGTACAGAGATGAAGGGACACCTCAGATATGATCTGCATTTACATATTGCAGAACCACTTGAAGCATGAAGAGATTACCTGACATGACTGTATGTGACAGCAGGGGCCCTGATTCAGATTATCTCTTCTGTCAAGAGTGTACTTTCTTCAGCACCAAACCACACCTCTGCTTGTAAAGTGACAGTATATTGGGCTAGAACAACTCCAAAGCAGAATGGTACCAGATGAAAAGGGAGGGGAGCCAAAGGAGGTAGAATACCCACAAAAAGTATTGGTACTCTCTGCTGTTGTCCGTAACAAGCAAAGCTCCGAGGGAGCTTAAGACCTGGAGACTCTTTGTTCTGCTAAGTACAACTAGTACCTGCATCAGACTAACAAAGCAAAATGCTCATATATGCATCCTTTCAGGTAGCAGAGGAACAAGGTAGGATTATTTCATTATATATGACAGAGTCTGAGATTATTTGTCTTGGTAATGGTGTACTATACCTAAGAATTACTATCTACTGGGCAAGACACAGGTCTTATTAGGCAAAAGCTGTGGTGCCAAATCGTCCAGTCAGCATAAAGATCCCTGGAAGGAAAGCAGCCACAGCATGCTGTATGGAACAAAAGCACTAGGGGACACGAAGTATCATGAATAAAATCCTATTAAAAAAAATGCTTTCTAAATGAGCTGGTGCCCTTCCGGATCCCTAAGATACAGTAGAGATTCGTATATGAGGACAGACAAAAAAAAAATGCTGGTGCGTGGTCCAAATAAGTCTACCTAAAATACACCTACAGATTTAAAAAAGGTCTTAGCGTGAGGGTGATTAACAGTTTGGCAGACACTTACTCCATTCCTGTTGGCTCCACAGATACCAGACTCATGGGAAACACCATGAATAGTGCACACTACTGTGGAAGTGGTGGCAAATGTGAGTAAACACAGAGCCTATGTTTATCCAGGCATACCTCAGGAAACAAAACCAGAAATCACATAATAAAAAAAGTATGGAAGGGTCCCACTGGCAGTGAATACATACTCAGTATGTAGCATGACGTCAAAAAAACATTTTCCTTTTCATCCTGTAGATCACAGAACATTGTTATGTTCTAATCTCAATTTCCTCGTTTGTTGTCTCCCACAGGCTCTGAGATGGGCCTACGTTTCCCTGTTGTAGACCACAAGGTAATCTGTGTCTCATCCAAAACCCGAAAGGGTCACTGCTTTTATGAGCAAATTCTTTTAAGCCAGCAATACTCTACATGGAAAAAGACACGGGATGACGATGTTTCTGTCTTTGATTAGTCACACTTGAAAGGGGAAGTCAAAATTTTTAGACCTCCACTCCAGATGGAAATAGTATCTGGTATCAACCACACTGTGTGGATGTGGGAGACATATGAAGACTTCTCCAAGGAACAGGAGGGAGAAGGAAAGGCATAAAGAGAGATCACAGGACATAAAGGAAGAGGAGGGGGGAAAGGGAGAACGTAACCAGTCTGCTTCTGTGGAGAATGAAGGAATTTTTCAGAGGTAAGTAAGCATCAGTAGATAGATACAGGGTAAAAGCACAGACAGTAGAGGCTCAAGATCAAACAAAAACAAGTCCAAGGGGGAAGATGGTTTCCTGTATTCCATGTTCCAGAGCCTAAGAAAAGCAGTCTAGCAGTCATCAAATTCATGTGCACACACATGAAAGTTCAGTTTTCAAATATAAACCATCTTGTCTTGCCAGTGGGCAAACCAGGACGTCAGGAGTTGGGTAAAATAATTTTTTTTTTTTAACTTTTTTTAACTTTTAAACTTTCAAGTATTTTAGTATTATTATTAGATCTAGAAGATATATAGATAAAAAAATTGTGTGAATACATGTGTATATATACATATACACACAATAAAGCATTACTTTATCAGTATTATTTTATCTGCATATTTTTCAGCTGCTCTTTCTTTGTTTCAATACATACAAAGACAGACTGCATCATTCAGCATCTTCTTGAAGTAAACTGCAACCGATTACCATAACACTTACCTTTTCATCTGACAGCCACAAAATAAACAAATAAAAACCAGACATTAAACATACGCAAAACTCTCCTCCTTCAGTTCAGGACAAACCAGAGCAACTCAAATAAATGATGTCATCATTAGTGCAACACCCAAACTTTTCACTATAAAAGATGTTTAAATTCATATGATGCCTCTCCCGACACCACTGAGGCCAAATCAACTTTAAACATACTTTTCTGGGGATAGAATCAAGTTCTCCCATCCCTGACTGGCCAGGAAACTGACTCAGCTCCCTTCGCTTCTGACATACATGAACATGCATTTCTTGGGTCAGCCTTCAACCACACAAGGACAAGGACCCAAACTAACATGAAAATTAAAGTGAACAGAATGTGACTATATTTATCGACAGCCATCATAATGACTTTCTGCCATGTCTCATTTTTAACTACTAATGTTTTATTTCACAGCTATGTTTGAATTCTCAAAAGTCATTAGAAAAGCAATTATATTTTGTTTTTTATAGCAGTATAATTTGACAGTAGGGAAATGCAACATGAAAGAAAGTGAAATCAGTAAAACATTATTTTGCCATCACACAGGGGACAGGATTCTCTTTCTCTTTCATTATCTAAGCCATTAAAGAATCTTTTCCCACTGGTAAACAAGTCATACCTGAAAATTATGTTTCCTGCACGATCAGCCTTCCATGCCTTCACAAGAGCAAAATCTCCTGTAATCGACTTCTCCAGAATAAAGTGACGGCCATCAAACTCTCGCACCTACAGAGAAAAGTACACTATTGAGATGTTTCTTCCAACAGATCTCCGATGAAATACTTATTTTATGTGGTTAATTTTACTGTTATATTAGTCTGTTATATTTAGACTTCTTTTTGTACTACATGAAGTTTTTTCTGAAAAACTGTAGCTCAATTGTATAATAACAGAGAAGCACGGAAAGGCTGTAAACCCCAGTTTTATCATAGCGTCTGTTTAGTGAAACAGAATGAGAATTTTTTTTTCTGCTGCTCCACCTACTGGAATTAGACATGCTTTTTTCTACACAGCTACCAGCTCACCAAAAACTGAAGTGCTAAATGATTGAGGGATTGGAGCATCTCCCTTATGAAGAAAGGCTGAGAGAGCTGGGACTCTTTAGCCTGGAGAAAAGAAGGCTGAGGGGAGACCTTATTACTACTTACAAATATCTAAACGGTAGGTTGAAGGAGGAGGGAGCCACACTCTTCTCGGTGGTTCCCAGTGACAGGACGAGGGGCAATGGGTGCAAGTTGGAACATAGGAAGTTCCGTTCCAACACACGAAAAAACTTCTTTACAGTTCGGGTGACAGAGCAGTGGCACAGGCTGCCCAGGGAGGCTGTGGAGTCCCCTTCTCTGGAGATTTTCAAGACCCGCCTGGATGCAGTCCTGAGTAATGTGCTCTGGGCAATCCTGCTTTGGCAGGGGAGTTGGACTAGATGATCTCTAGAGGTCCTTCCAACTCTGAAAATTCTGTGATTCTGTGATTCTGTAAAGGAACTGATGAATGAATTCATAATCACTGCCCACCACCAAAAACCCCAAATCTAAAATGAAGCAGATTTGAGACAGGGAACTCAAATCACTTCATCTGATAGTTTGAATATCATTTTGTTTTCTTTGCATCATGATCAATATTTGTAATGATACTGTGCCTGAAGCCAGAATATGTAACTGACAAACAGCTCATATTTTAATCCTATGTAGAAACATGAAACAGCATTTCTCTTAACAATGTAGAAGGTTAGAGTATACAAAAATACTACTTGAGAGCTATTTAAAATTTCTAAGAGGGGGAGGAAGTATCACAAAAGTGTATCAGAAGTCAGTTTTTCGGTCCTGTAAAAGGAGATCTGAGCTTTTACAAAATGACACATTCAAAATGGATTTGCAGAATGGGTTTGATCACATCATGCTAGCTGTGTTACTATCCCCCCAGAAGACTGAGGAGAATAAGAGAGACTTGTCCACAAATGTTAAAAGTAGAAAAATGTTATCAAAATTATAAGCTATTTAATAAACAAAATATTCCTTCAAATGGTAAAAAATCATAATAACATACTCAGTAAGAAAATTAAGGGGGAAAAAAAAAAACCAAGGTTAATGATTATATACTGAAAATAGCCATGTATGAAATGCACAAAAACATAGAGGGGGGAAAATTACCTTTACCCCAGGGACATTCTTGAGGTAGAATTTAATGCCGTTTGCAGCCTAATTGGGACATACAGCATTAACCCCATCCATTTCCTCAAGTACAGTTATGGCACTGAGAAGTCTCTTCCCTTCTCCAGATTCTACATCCAATTTCAATGTGAAGCCCTTGTTTCTCACCTGGAAGCTACACTTAATTCTTTGCAATTTCAAATACTCAGACTGAATTGCATCTCAACTGTTGGCAAATGAAAAGTTTGTGTCAACTGAGCTCTTCCCTGTTTAACGGGAAAATGTCCCATCCCTTCTAATGCTGAAGCTTCATGTACAGCTCGAGGGCTGGTTGCTCCATACTACAGTATTTAAGGAGCACCTGCTCCACTAACAGGAGGTTGTTCTGAATCTGTACTGTGCACTGCAGTGCCCTGGTATAAGATTTTGTTTCAATACACAGCAAACTTGGTCGGAGAACTGTCAAGTGAAGAGTGACTCAGCAAGACAGGTTTTCACTTGACCAGTTCTTGATGCTAAGTCACCCTAAAGCTGTAAAAACTATTCTAACACATCACAGAGGACAGAAGTGAGCAGTGTGAGGAAAACTAATGTGTCTAGTACCAGAGCCATCCTCTTAATCCAATATACCAAGGTTAAACTCGGTCAGGAGATGCTTAAACTACTGTTTAGCTTTGAAACGTGAAATAAATCCTGTTTTCAAACCAGAAGGCTTCCTAATAACAAATTGACATCTTACCTCTCTTGGCTGGCTAGCAATGGCAATGGTGCCATCTTTATTGTATTTGATAGGTGCACCCCCTTCCTGCACGAGCGTTCCATAGCCAGTACTGGTGTAAAATGCTGGGATTCCTGCTCCTCCTGCTCTAATACGTTCGGCAAGCGTACCCTATGGGAAAAACACATTTAAGAACTAGTCATTTGGGAAGAACAAATCCAACTTTGATCAATGGCTTGCAAGAACTTATTGTTATATCCTGTCATTTGGAGCTTTTCCTTCTGAACTCAGCAGACCATCACATTTCTTCCTCCCATTTTATGTCCCCTTTGTGGGACTGGTACTGGATATGGCAAGAAGTACCTTACATATGGCCATGAATTGCTCAAGAGCACACCCTCACACAACTCCTAGTCAACTCCCAAGCCCCAGCACTTTGCTGTGCCTCCTCTCCTTCAGCCTGTTTCCCAATCCATTACTCTGAGAAGAGTACCATGTTCTTTTTCTCTTTCCCACTTGGCTACATATGCTGGAAGGTTTCTCGTTTATAACAGTCCTACATACATATGTTTCATTCTCCAACACTTTGAGAAAAACTTCATACCTTACTCCAAGTTGAAAGAGTCATGCATAGCATATCGAGAACGGAAGAGGAAGTCCAGTGATCTGGGATGCCCATGCTAAGATTACCAAGAAGCTGACAGAACAGCATTTCTACTCTATTTGACCCCATCTGCGTTCTGCTCTATATCCAGCTGTACCACAGATATTAACAGCCCAAACTCCTCATCAGCACTAACTACAGATTTACTGCCAAAGACATGTCTGTCTGTTTTTCATTACTACCCCAATTTTTTTTAATATGTTTTTCTGTATTCAAAGCAAGACAAGACCGTCATGGTCAATTATCTACCTTGACGGCCTCCAAAACATAGGTTGCATTTTCCCCAATTATCCTTCAAGAAACACAGTAGCTTCTGGTAGTTTCACAAAACGGTGGCAAGAGGCAGATGCAAACCATGCAATGATATGAAGTCCGGTGTGCCAAGCACCTCACCATGACCTCTCACTTACTGTATGTAACAAGGACACAACAGTTCCCCATTTTGCCTAAAGTCATACCAAACTTGAAGAGCATTTTCCAAAAGGCTAGTTTATCTTGACACAAATACTTAAAATTCCCGCAGCTCCTAGCAAGTCATTAATTCACCTTATTGTTTAGCATTGCACACTGTATACCCATAATTTTCATGCTGGATTTAGGCAGCTTGTCTGTGCAGTCCATAAAGACAATTACATGTCTAAGAAATTCAAGTTCTTCTAGATGAAACCATTGAACATTAAGTAGGAGGAAAGAAAAAACAAATTGTGAGGTGACAGCAAGATGAGATTTGCGACTTTTAAAACATGAAAAGTGACAAGTGCCTGGTTATTTCCATGTCAGCTGACTGGGTATAAAAGGAGCTTTTCTGCCCATCTCTGGGATTCTAAGAGACATTCCCAGGAGATTGAGCCCAAGACTCTCTTCTCCACAAAAATTTAAGACTGTTATTTTTCCCAGAGACTTAAATCAGTAGCTGTTTAAAGACCAAAGGTTATGTGTCACCTTTGGAAATACCAGACACTAAGATGCTGCAGGCTTTGAAGTTAAGAGTACTAATTTCACAAAACTAGATCTCAATATAATGTGACTGACACACGATTTTAGGATCTCATTGCATTCAGGCTATGGGTAGCTTCGTGGTGCTGAATTAGTTAAAACTATTGTGCTAAAAAGCAAAGTTGTAAATACTGGCTCATAACACTATGCAGAGATTAATTCAGTTAAGATTTAATGAACAAACCCAAAAGAGTTATGTCTCACAATGAACTGAAATCTCATAATTTGATTCCTACCCACTAGGTGGCAGACACTGCCCACGCAACATCCCCAAAAGCACACAGGAGCTGCCACCAATACAGGAATCCAGCAACCCTCCCGACTTCTTTCCCCTTATATGGACCACAGTAGTAAGCATACTTCATGTGTTTTTCTAGAATTGTGAGGAACTACCAAAAAACAAACATCATACAATAAAATAAACATATATATTATATGAATATAATGTAATAAGCCATAAAAGGAATTCACACAACACAACCAGTCAGTTAACAGACCAGTTGCAGTGACAGCCCATGATCCTAAGATGGCATGTGCCATCTGTCTTCACTGCACATCTGCACACGGGCAAAACATTTGCAAAATATTTTTATAAGAGCACTTAAGCGTTATCCTACTCAGTATTCTAAATGAAAAGAAATCACCAGTCTCTTAGAGACACTCCTTACCTGAGGTGTAAGCTCAACTTCAAGCTCACCAGATAAATACTGGCGTTCAAATTCAGCGTTCTCTCCAACATACGATGACACCATGCGTTTTATCTGCTTAGTCTGAAGCAGAAGACCAAGTCCAAAATTGTCAACACTGTGTAGAAAGAGTCAGACAATACTCAGCATTTATAACAGAGTTTTGTTATATTCAAAGAACTTGATAAACTTCAATGACTATCTCCCCCCACTTTAGACATACGGAATTGGAGACAAAAATCAAACCCCAGTTTTTAGAAGGGAGAACATCAAAGCTACAGTTAAAATTTAGGGGTCCAGTGCTCAGACCTTATCTGCAGATATTCAGACCAAGGCATTGAATACATCCAAAACTTTATTTTAAAGACATTTCACATGTAACAGCTACAAACACCAGACCACTGGTGTGTCACCAAACCACCAAATACTGTGAAACACCAGCTTAATAAGTCGTGTTATCTTCCATATCTCCTCCTTTAAAAAGCCTTAGTAATTAATAAAAAGTCACACATGGCACAAACTGGCTTTGAGTGAACAAAGACTTATTTTTTGTTTAAACTCTTGCTCCCCAGGAAAAAGGCAAGTGATTGCTTAGCAGCCCAAGGAGAAAGGCACATTCACATTTATAGTGCTGGTTTGTACATAAGAGAAGATAATAACTGAATTCAAATGTTCTTATTACAGTAAACAATTCAGTTTCTTATTAAGAAATTGCCAACTCCAGCAAAAGACATTAACACTGCAGTCAAGATTTTCTTGTCTGTGTCGTTATATCAGCTTAAACTGAATACCAAAGGTAACATGCAACATTACTCTATTAGTCTTTAGCATTTTTGTGATGTTTGTCACCCTATATCGTGTACTGATGGGACAAGAACATATTTCACAAGTTACTGTAACAATAGGGCTCTGTAAAAAAAGCTATTAAAATTTGACAAAACATGAATTTAAAATATAAAAATCAAAATAAACAGAGACGACATTACAAAGGCACGTTTCTTTCACATTTCCAACAGATTATGCAGGATATTGGCTGACTGGTACATGTGTGTGAAGTTCTGCATTCATGGTGGTTTCTGCAACGTATGGGTGGAGAACTCAGACCTTCCACTCTCACTATAAGAAAGATTACATGATCCAGAAGCATCTCACAAAAATTGATGTTTATTTGCCACTAGTTGTTTCAGTTCAGTATTACTTAATTATCCATACAACGGCTTGAGATTTCAGGATAAGAAATCTTGAAAAATATTAAAAGAATCCTTTAAGACACCAAACCCAGTATCCATCATACTGTAATTAACATGCAAAACTGCTTGCCATATATGCCTCCTATTGAAAACACCACTGCTGAAGAACACCTCCAAAAAGGTGGTCTGTATTTTCTAATTCTGTTAATTGCTTTAATGAAATATATCCCTTTCCTATATAAATCTCACTCTCTTGGTACTCCTACACCACCACGTCTGTAATACTCTTTCCTTCTTTAGGTACTGTCAGAAATGAACTGTCTTTCCACTAATGACCAAATGGAGAAAGTAATGCAATCACACTGCCTTCCCTCTATTCTCCTTACTTATACCTCACTTAAATTCTTGGTAAGCATATCCGCTAACTCTGGCTTTATAAGCTGTGGTGATGGGAAAGAAAAGACTGTAAAGGAGAGAGCAATACAAAGTACTGTAATGCAAATCTATACTCCTCATACTAAAAATACTACCTTACTCAAAAAAGGGGCAAAAAAGGCAACTTAGAAATCAAGATATGATGCTGAGTGAGCTGAGACATATTTGTTTTGCACGATAAATCAGTGTAGATCAGAGGAAAGAACCCACTGAGCCACAACCAAACCTCACCTAATGAATATTAATACTCCACCACTTCAGGATCCTCATCAGACATCCCAGCTGCGACCTCCTGGCATCCTTCCAAAAGGCCAGATTCAAAAAGTTTACTGTTATACAGAATTAATTGCCAAATATGAAAGTGGTAATGATGAACCCACTTTTACAACAGCAGCACTATCCTCTTGCTCATCCCATAGCACATGCTGCAGTGCCCTGTGCGAAGGGAGAGGGGCTGAGGAGAGCAGTACCAGCACCAGCTGTGCACCTCCTACTGCAAAACTCACAATAGCTGCATGGACAGACGTGCAGTCAGAAAGACTTCTCAGCTGCATGCAAAATGAGGACTATTTTAAGGTTAGGACTATTTTAAGAAGATAACCCACTTCTATGCATACTCAGGCATTTTGGAAACTGCATGATAGGAAGTGAAACAAGCTTCTATGATCCACTTCTCTGTATGTATTGTATGTTCTCTAGCTGTAAAGAACTTGACTTAATATAAAAGCTTCCTCCACTCCCCAACTCTGACCTATTAAAAAAAATTTAAAATCTAACTCTGATGCAGTGTCAAAAGTGTTGCAATGCCAAAGCCTTGAGAATAAAATGCGTGCTGCTTGGAAACAGCCTATATTTCTGACTCACCAAAGGAAAAAATTCCAGCAGTTGAAACTAGGAGCTGGGAATAGAGTAGAAAGAGGAGTCTTGTGAGCAAAGTAAGATTAAAAAAAGACTAAAAGTACAAATGCCAGAATTTCCTGCATAGGGTCACTCAAAGCAGGAAAATCCCTCTCACAAGAAAACCAGCAAACCCTGACCTCTCGATATAAAAGGTAATAAGCAAATGTAACAGACCAGACAATATCTGATGGCAGTTTAATGGGTTTGTATAACTAGAGTACTGTGTAGCGAAAGTATAGACAGTAAACAAAACTGTGCAGTATTTTGTAGTGCAAGAACCAGCAGGGGCAGCTTGAACTGCTTACAAACCAGAGTTTGCTACTTCTGCATATCGTTCAGGTGGTTAACATGGCTCTTACGATTGCAAAACTTGCAAGCTATCAAATAGAAACAGGCAGACACGGGATTTCTGCATGTAGACACAAAATTCTGAGTGCACATTCACATAAGAAAGGGGAGTCAACAGCAGATTTGTAATGGTTAAAGAAATTTCTGCCTCATTTCACTAAGATCTATAACACTTCCTCCTACAGACTCACAAGCCAGACTGGAGCATGTTGTCCTTAACAGGATTTTGCATATGGTCCTGCAAGATCCCATGCAGGATCCAAAATGGATACCGTTGATTCCCTCATCTGCTACAGCAAGTTCTCTTCGCTCAAACAAAAGTTTGCAGCTACAAAGTTCCCTATAGAAATTAAATAGAAAAGCACAAAAAATTATTCTCTGCCACACTCATCCCAAGCTGTTCCTCACTTCTTAAGTCATTCTCTCCCCTCACCTCAAAGGCAGTCAATTTATTCAAAAATAAAATTGTAGTGAGGATCAGTCACTGAGCACACAGGTCATACAACCTTATTTCCCTAGCACAATGACAAGAGAAATTCTACCTTCAGAAAGTCACGCACGAAGAGGCTCTGCCTGCATGATAACACAAAATTACTTCAATTCCCAGCCACATTTCATTTTCAGAGCAGCATCACAAAATCCAATTGCTGTTACTCATTTTATTTGTTTATTTTAGATGTAAATTTCTTAGAAGAAATATAGTGCTATCCATCTCTTTTAAGGATGCAATCTGCCTTCAGGTTCCCAGCTGAAATAACCCTTTTGCTTTCCATACACAACAGTTTTCCTTTCATTTCCCCCCAAAAACTCATTTTGAGCATTTCAGCCTATTTTATGTTTCCTATGTTTTTTTCCTTATATTTGAAGAAAACACACAGCAGTGAAAATGCTGTTCTTACTCTTATTTTCCCTACCCTTTGCTCTTTACTTGACATCTCTATCCCAGAATAAAAATAAAAACCAATTTCTGGTTTAGGGAAATTTCTTTCAATATAACATTTCAATAGAACATTTTTTATGTTACATACTCGTTCTCCCTTTCCGTATTTTGTGGCTTTCTTGGTTGTTTTGTTTTAGGTGCAAAAGTTTCTTTGAACTTTTCAGCTTAAATTATGTTTATGCTGAAAATGTTATCCCTAAAATACCTGTCTTGCAGGCAATGCCCTTCCTATCAAATACTAACCATAAAAAGAAAAAGAAGATCCCTTCCTGAGTGCTTGGAAAGAATACATCCTGTATACTTATTATAAAAGCTGGGTTCAAGTCTTTTAAAAATTTAAACAAAGGTGAGTGCAATAAAAATGCATTGCTTTAGATAGGAAGGAAAAAGGTGTGGTGGAAGTTGATATAGTTGTTATGTATGCTGTCAGAAACAGGAAAGTACACATTAGTGCTAAACAGTTCTTTTGCCCTCAAACGTGTTAAGATCTCTAGAAGTTTTCCCATTCTGTATTAGTATGAAACCTGAATCAACAGAATACATGAAACATACAGGAAGAGAGATCTAACCTGGCGCTCACCAAGAACGCAGGTGACGCAAGTTCCCCATTTTACTGATGAGGATGAGAAAAAGTAATCACAATCAATGAGTTTTGGTTGTTTGGCAACACATTCCGTCTTATTGTTTTGTCCCCCTCAGACCTACGAAACCTTCCTGTCAAAAACTAACTTCTGCCTTTTCTAACTAAAAAATTAGTTAAAGACGACGCCTAGCCAGATCTAGCCCACATATCTCAAGTATGCTGGAAGCAGTCAAAGGCAACATACCGATGTTGCACTACAGATGAAAGGTAATTTGGAGCTCTCAAACCTTTCTTTTTGGCGGCTCAAGGAAAACATACTCTACAGCATCACAGAGAAGAGATTACCTAAGTTTCCAAGGCGATAAAAGCTTCACACACCACAAAGGAGACTTGGAATGCCCCACTATTCTGGCAAGAGACATAAGAGGTGGCTTTTTGGTTTTTTTTGAGTAAAAGGAAATAATTACGCTTTCCTCTCTCTCTGCATTTCTAAAGACATTTATAGGTGTCTAAGAAGAGTGGGGGTGGTCAGGACAGACTGGCTGCCCTTACTGGGTACACTGGAAACTGCTGGTAAGCAGCATCAATTAGCATGACAGATTCATTCTTCAGGGATCTGCTTGGCAGAGTACCATGGGATAAAGCTTGGAGGGAAGAGAGGCCCAAGAAAGCTGGTTAATATTCAAGGATCACCTCCAAGATCAGGAGCAATGCAACTCAACAAAGAGGAAGTTAGACAAAAACATCGGGAGGCCTGCATGGATGAACAAGGAGCTCCTGCACAAACTCAAATGCAAGAAGGAAGCCTACAGAGGCCAGAAGCAAGGACAGATAGCCTAGGAATAATAGTGAGAAATTGTCTGAGCAGCCAGGGATCCAGTTCAGAAAGCTAAAGTCCTGATAGCATTAAATCTGGCTAGAGGCATCAAGGGCAACAAGAAAAGCTTCTATAGGTATGTCAGTGATAAAAGGAAGACCAGGGAAAATGTGGGCCCTCTCCAGAAGGAAAACAGGAGACCTAGTCACCTGGGATATGGAGAAGGCTGAGGTAATTGACTTTTTTGCCTTGGTCTTCACGAGCAAGTGCTCTAGGCACACCACCCAAGTCACAGACAACAAAGGCAGGGACTGGGAGAACAAGGAACCGCCCACTGTAGATCAGGTTTGAAACCACCTAAGGAACCTAAAGGTGCACAAGTCCATGGGACCTGGTGAGATCCATCCACAGACCCTGAGGGAATTTCGGATGAAGTTGCTAAGCTACTATCCACCATATTTGAGAAGTTGTGGCAGTCTGGTGAAGTTCCTGTTGACTGGAGAAGGGGAAACATAACCCCCCATTTTTAGAAAGGGAAAAAAGGAAGACCCAGGGAACCACAGGCTGGCCTGTCTCACCTCGTGCCGGGCAGGATCATGGACCAGCTGATCTATCCCCACCTGGAATATTGCGTCCAGCTCTGGAGCCTTCAACATAAGAAGGACATAGACCTGTTAGATTGGGTCCAGAGGAGGGCCACAAAGATGATCAGAGGGCTGGAGCACCTCTCCTATGAAGACAGGGTGAGAGAGTTGGGCTTGTTCAGTCTGGAGAAGAGATGACTCCACAGAGACCTTATTGCAGCCTTCCAGTGCCCAGAGGGGGCCTACAGGAGAGCTGGGGAAAGGACATTTTACAAGGGCGTGTAGTGATAGGACAAGGGGTAATGGTTTTTGGAGCACCCTGTTCTAGGGGGAGGTGCCCCTGCCTATGGCAGGGGGGTTGGAACCAGATGATCTTTAAGGTCCCTTCCAACCTAACCATTCTATGACTCATTCTACATCCCTTAAGAAGAAGTCTTCCTCTGTACTTGTTTAAAGATTTTCCAGGACTTGCAGTGCATATTCCTGGGAGATCCCCCCCAAGACTGGAAGTCATTGGTTATGAAACATTAACATGAATATTTGAGTTTTGGAGAACTAAAATGATGCCCTACTTGACCTTTCTCCTCTCATAATTTGGGGATTGCAAGGACAGGAGAGCAACTACCTCACCCCTGAAGACTATGGATTGAGAAAACATGTAGTAAGAATCCTGGGGCAAGGCTCCACCTCAGGCAGAAACTAGAGTTTCCTGCAACTTGCTGCTGCTGCAGTGTAATGGTTTAGGCTGGTCTGGTCACTAAAGAAATGACAGATGTTTTTTATTATCCCCTCTCCCTTCCCAGAAGGGGAAGGAAGAAAGACTTATGGGTTGGGGGGAAAAAAAAAAAAAATCTAAAACAGCTTTAATGTAATATTAACAATAAAAAGAAAACATAATAATATTGATAAGAAAACAGAAATATAAATACAAATATATACAAAACCAGTATCGTGCTTCCGGGATGACAGTCATGTCACTGGTGGCAGGCAATGCCAAAGTCCTAGACTGGGGTCAGCAGCAGATGGGAACTGAATTCAGGAACACATGGATCGGGATCAAAGACAGAAGAACAGACAAGAGTCCTCCTTGGACACCAGCCATTGAAGAAGTAGTTAACCCCTTTGATCCCTCAGCCTTATATTAAGCATGAGGCAGATGCAATGGAATACCTCATTGGTCAGCTTTGGGCCACCCATCCTGTCCGCTCCTCCCCACGGGCGCAACCCCTTTACAACTCTTCTGCTTCTGGCCCTTCAACTTGGCACATAAGAAAATTAGCTGACTTTGGTTGTTATAGAAATAAATATAATCAAGAGCCACCTTGCATACCATTTTTTAGTGTTAACTATGGCTATCAGACATTATCACTGCCAGAAGCAGACACTGTCTGAAAAACATACCATTAATTGCAGACAGCACCATTGGTTAGAAGAGGCTTAACCAAAAAGTAAACTTACTAAAAAGGAAAATTGGTTTTGTTCGATCTCAAACCAGGACATGCAAAAAAGCATACTTATGGTTGGTCCCACTCCTGGAAAAAGCTTTATGTAAAGACACTAGTCAGCTTCTGGTGATACATGACTAGTCTGTCTAGGTATTTGGCAGGTCCGAGTGTTGCACAACTATGCCTGAAACTTGATAACAGATGGACCTGGTTCAGAGCTAGGAATTTTCCTGGCAGGAGGCTAGGAGTGCGAGAGGGAAACAATTTCCTTGATCACTTGACACTTAAAAGACTCTTCATCTCATCTGTTTTACTTTGTAACATCAGCTTTTCAGTCCTCAAAAGGAACTGATTCAAATTACATGCAATTATGACTTCCCAAAGGGTCCACACTTTCTAGAGAAGTCGACATATGCTTCCCAACTAAAAGGAATGCATTAATCACTACCTGTTAGACACCTCTTAGTAACATATCCTTCAGCTTTCAGGCTTATAGGAGTCCCTGACTATAGCATGAAACTTTACCAACATGAAAGAAGGTATGTGACTAAAGAAACCGGAGTTCTTAGTGAGGCACATTCAGAGGTCCACAAAAATAATCACAAGGTATAATCCTGGCAGCACCAGAAAGTGATTCTTTATTGCCTTTGTGCAGGAAATCAGTAGATGCCTACTGATGATGGTGTTTGCCAAAAGACACCAAACAAAAGTGCAGGCACACCAAGAGTAAAATAAATGTGGACACTCACCCATATAACAGTTCTTGATGACTCATCTTCCCCAGCCATATAGCCGGCTCTTAACACTAAGATTATGATGTCCCTCAATAATCCCCTATGCATTACACTGGAAGATTACTACGGAACCAGGTCAGATGATATTCTGTTTCTCCTCTTTTTCTGTTCCCCACTTCCAGCAGGGTACATAGAATGAGGGCAAGATGAGGAAGGGGAGTCAACTAACAGGGAGAGGAAAACAGATTCAGCTTATAAATTTGACAGAAGCATAACGTTTATTTGCCCTATTGATTCTTGAGGCACTGTCTGCAGACATTTTTTTTCTTTCCTTTTTCCCAGGACATTTTCCCATCTGTCCTAATGGGAACTGCTTAATGAAAAGCAGAAAAGACAGGCAGAAGCTCTCTGAGGGAAACTGACTGAGAGAAGAGGAGGAAGAAAGTATGGGTGCTGCCCTGTGCTAAGGCAGTCCTGGTCAGGAGAAGGAAGAGGTAGGACAGAAAACAGGGCAGTGGGTCACAGCTCCCAGAAACCACAAAAACTGTCTCACCACCTTTTCAGCCCATGGCAAAGGACGAAAGAAGTAGTGTGCTGAATCTCTCTCAGCTCAGCAGCCTGGGACTTCTTCCACTTTGAGGGCAGAAAGAAGAAAGAAAATAAGGAGCCCATGGCTGCTGGGAATTACAAAGCCCTGTGTGCAAATTGGCATGACTGAGCCTTAAGCTCCCTCTGTTCCTTCTCTGCAAGTGTTTCCACAGCACTCTTCTCCCTCTGCTAGTAAAGCCTTCTTAGGGGAACTCCGCCCTCTCTGCTCCAATAACTTCATCTCAGCTCCAGCCTCACAGCAAAATGGAAATATTCTTTCTCCAAAACCAATGCTCCACTCCTGTAAGAATGATGGATGCAGGCATATAGGCCAAGTTCATTGTGGTTGTGAAGGCAGATAATTTTTGAAGAAGACGACTACTGTACTTTGCATGGTTATGTCAGTAGCAAGGTCTCCTCTTTCCACATTCCTTTCTGCTATGAAATGGCATATTGTGTTTTTATTCTGACAAATAAAACAACTTTATTCAGAACTTTTAAAATTTACCATATTTTTTCTTCACAGTGAAGTTATGTGGTATAGACTTAATCCCACAAATATTTCAATTTCATCATGAATTCATCATACTTCAAAAGTCTTCTGGCCAAAAACTAGGTTTAACTTTTAGTGTCACTTTTCTAAAACCAAGTGGACACAGTTCCTCGACCATGCTGAGTTCTATACCTATTTTGTCTTCCTCGTTTGTAATCACAACCAGAAAGTCATCTGCACAGCTGATTTCTCAATAGTTCCTTCTAGAGCAAAGTTTAGTACAATTCGCCCTGCCAAAATCCTAAATAACCCCCACACTAAAATTAGCAAGATGACCTGGTCAGATTTTCAGGGATTTGCAGTTCACACAGTGTCACTAATTTAACAGATGTAATAAAGCATGTGATTAGATTCTTTACAAAGAATGGAGATGATTTAAAAAAAAAAAAGTAAACTGCTTCAAATAATCAACTTAACACTGAAAATATCTTGTATACCTTGCCTCATTATTTTGGCAACTTGCCATGTGCAGGATTTTACCTAACTCCTCTCTTATCTCTCCACCAACAGAGAAGAGTCATTGGTGACCTTGTATTTTACTTCTGAAAGTGTATTTAATTTGGGATGTTTGAAGAATTTCTTATGCATGTACAAAAATGACACACACAATGTAAGATACTCTGAGAATCACCCTGATCATATCTTTATGCACATACAAGTTTTCTTCCCAGTCCCTCATAGACTTTTTCAGTTACATTTTAGCTCTCTGAATCAAGGGATTGTAAAATTCATGCCATTAAAACCACCTGACACCTTATACTATGTGAAAAAACTTCTCAACTCTCTGTGAATTTGGAATGCAACTTCCACTTCACAGTATTTATATATATACACACATATTTTTAATATATATTTTAATATATATAAAATACACACACACACATATATATATTTAAACAGTAATAATAAGGAGGGAATTAATCCACAGGAGTTACACATGCAAGAACAAATCGGGAGTCTGCAGCAAAGATGGCAAACATATTTTGTTTTAACAGAAACACAGAATTCAAAGCAATGACTGAGAAATGAGACAACATTAAATTTTAACATACATAATATTTATCAATCCTGCCTTAAATCCAAAATATTTAGTGGCTAAGAACATAAAAATGCGTTTTTTGCTTTTGAATATGGGGTGCCACAAGTTTACATAAGAGTGGTGCCTTATCTGGAGATCTGAAACTGCGAATAGCCCATTAGGAAAACAAGGATATTATGGTAGTAAATAACGGTGCACTCGGGCATCAACAGTTCAAATGTTTATTTCAAGCTGTTTTGTCCTTACTAATGCACAACTTGTAACACAAAAAGAACTTCTTCAATAAGACCACAGAGACCAAAGCTTCAAAAAGCTGGTAATGCCTTTTAAGCAGACAGTCTGAACCGGTGCTAATCTGACAGCATGCTCTGAATCTCCTTTTAGGTGATCACCCAGGTGATTAGTAACTAAGATATTAACTGTGACTTCTGTTCAACCCTACTACATTCAAAAAGAACGCATATTTAAGCCTTAAAAGCAGACAAAGCCCAGAAGGAAGTAGCTTATTTGATACAACAGTCAGACCACCCATGCAGCTACTACAAGTCATGGACTTCATTTTTACCAGGGACAAATTCAGCATACTGAGATGGCAGAGACAGAATAAAAGAGTTGATCTCAGAATATGATCATCCTCAAATTAGTTATCCATTTCATTAAGCAAACTTAATTAAAAATAATTATTTGGTGCTAATTTCTTAAACTTTCTTTTTAAATATTTGGCTGTGTTGACAAGAGCATAGTTTTTGTTACAACACAGGTCCTGAAACAATAGGTCTGATAGCCTGCATTAGGGAAGTCTTAGCATAAGCTGACCTAAAACATCTCAGTCCACTCTAACTTGAAATCAGTGTGCAACAGTCACAAGCAGATGAAAAAACAGCCATGTGCAAGATGGTACTGTATACTAATCACAATCATATTGGGAATTTACTGAATGAAGGTTTAAAATAAGGACCTACTTTCATACGTGGAGCGAACCAAATTTAAACAATAATGCAGCAAAAACCTAGCTGAGACAGAATCCTATAAATTTAAAGGACTCAAAATAACATAGTGTAAAGAAATACTTAAAATATGAACAATGAAGGCAAAACAAGGCAAGATGTGAGAAGCTGTATTTTAGAAGCACATCCACGCACCATGGTTATCTTTCACTATCTCCCTGGTTCACAAGCTTGTTTCCCCTGCAGCAAGTTGTGCAAATACCAGAGATACTGGATATTTGTACTGCTTCTCTTCCAAACACTTTGCCTTGTTTGGCTTAGCAAAATTCACTAGCTAGCACACAGCATATGCACTAGCATAATGCACAGCAACAGACAGTAAGTTTAGCAGTATGATGTTTCTAGCTAGGGTGCCTAAGAACACTCCATACACTACGGTACAACCTGTCCTTGGCAAGTCTTTCAAAGGCCAAAACAAAGACTTTACCTGCCAGCAACTACGTGACTTGAGCAAGGCTTTGCAGGAGGAATCTCCTCCCTATTACACTGCAGCACAGAACAGTAGGGCGTGAACTTGTGAACAACCTACTCCTTTAGGGTTGTTTTCAGGCACTGCCAAGCATTTCTAGGCTTTGCTGAACCTTCTTTCCAGCTAAAAGAGAGTTGGTAAGAGTGCTTCAGGACTTCCTAATTACTGCTTTTCCCCTAGATGAAAGTGAAGCGCTGTCTCCTTTGCTGCTATTTTAGTCATAAACAGATAGCTCTGTAACATTTTGTGGTTCACGCATACTGAAAGACTTGAGACTTAATCCACATAGCTGCACTGTTCTCCAGAACAGGTTGTCTGTCTACGTACTTGGCTCCTTCCCTGCTCCAACTACATGTTGCCTGCTAACCCCACTGCAGGATAAGAAAACCTAACCACAACCAATTACCCTGTTTGCTGGCAGAGCTGGAGAAGAGAAAGCAGCTGCAGTCAGGAAGATGAAACACAGAACGGCATCATCAACTGCAGCACAACAGCACCAAAACAAAACACAATGAATCCTGAGGCATCTTGGAAAGCGGCAAATTACTCATCGCACAAAATACTTGACACCTCAAGACTACATGAACAATTCACCCTTTGAATACTACTGCTGCAGGGTATATGATTGCTGTGCTACTTGAGTTTTCAAATTTATTTATTAGTACTGCAACATTTGATAATATCACTATACTTTTTGACAAGAAGATGCTTAAACAGTATCAATCGCTGTGATGAGGATTCTTGACTTTATTAATAATGACGTCTGTGCTTTAGTCTCGTTCCCAAACCCTACCAAGCTATAACAGGCTAAGTTCCATATAATAGTAATACAATAAATACAAACAATAGATGAGACTATATTTTATTATTAATTTAATTTCAAAATAAATGATACTGTTCAACATGAAAACAACCCTATGATTTTTACAAACTAGACTTTATGAGAAGCCTCCATTCCCTCGGGGATTTTTAAATCATTACACTGTTCTGTGAGAAGCTTACCAGACTATCAAGAATGTTCATGGTAAACTAGTTCCAAGAAAAAAGGAATTAAATTTTGCTTTCATGCCAGCAACCAAATGTTTTACAGTAATCACTCCAGTCTCAAAGTTGAAAGAATTTTCAGTAAAGTTAGCATTATTTCAAGCCAAATTAATTCTCACCAACAACACCACCAACTACATGCAAAATACAACACAAAATGTCATCTTCTCCATTCTAGTCCCCAGTGTTTCTCTTTTCACTTTTCCTCACCTCCCTCCCAGGAGCACCTGTGCAATCTCTCTGTCTACATACATGTGCATCATTCAGAAATACGAATATGAGGAAAGCAAATGATCTTTACTCTAACTGATAGATCTTTCCACTTAAGAATATTTCTGTCTCTTTTTCTCTCCTTTTTATCATCCAGCTGAAATTGTTTCCCACAAGAGTCTAAGGAGCTTGAGTTTGACTGTGTATGTGCCAAATACCAACACAAATCATAACTGTTATCCAATGAACGTACAATGGCAAGCATGAGGCACTGAAAAAAAATCACAATGAACATTGTGAACTTCAGCCTCAGAAGCCTGGGCTATAGAGACAGATAGACAGACAGACAAAATCTGTGGGTTTTGAATGGTATTCTGGTTTTAACTTACATTAAATACAGTTGGGTTAAAAACAAAACAAACTGGAATACAAATCTATGGACAAAGTATATGGGAGATGTAATGATGCAGCTGAAAATAGCACAAAGCATTATTAGATAAATCCCACCTAATTCACTTCTTTCGCAAGGCTGGAAGAATCAAAGGAGCGAGGTTTAACTTCTATTTTCATTTTGTGTGAAAAACAAAGTTCTTTATAGCCAAACAACCTTTCTGGCTCCACAAACTTGTCTCTTTTACTCTAATGTAGGTACAGAAAAACAGTTTCCCAGTGATTTTTTTTTTCCCCCTACAGCTCTTGTTCTGCAATTGGATAAAGGCTGAGCTTCTACAGAACAGGTGGGAGACGCCCAACCAAGGAAAGGGCTCATAATTGCAAGCATTAATGAAGTTCCATGAAAACAATAAAAAATTTTTATTTCCCCACAAATACAGCATTCAAAAGTAAAAAGTTCACAGAAAATGTAGTAACCCAGTTATTACCATTTGCTGAAAGTAAGCAATGTTATAAAAAATTAAAAAAAAAACCAAACCAAAACCAACAACAACCAAACCAAACAAAAAAAACAACTGAAAGAATGCTCACAAACCATCTTCCTTACCAACTGGGGTGTGTAACCCCAGTACACCTAGCTGTGAGAAGACTCTTATTTCACAAGACAGAAGAGTTTAGGATGAGCTCCATTATCAAAGAAAATTTGCTAAAGAAAATACAATGCCACTAGGAGACACCAGTCTTCCAATATTCTTTAAATATACAATGAACTAAATTACACTGAAATTATTAAGTTGCTGAAGGTGACATTTAATAGGGTAAGTCATCAAACCAAGGTTATGGCCACCTGCAGATGCTAGTCATCCAACAACACTGCAAGGAACAGAGTATCAGTCTTATTGACTAGGCTGATTTAAAATACAAGCCGTTATATTCTGAATATCCATATTTTTATCTAATTTCATTTCTGTTTTATCAATGGACTTCAACAGATGTGGCTGTAGTTATTTCTCTATATGTATCTATATGACTGTCAGGTATTGTGAAGTCTACTATAATGAAGAATTTGTGTGAAAATTAGCCCTAATGAGAAGCTGAGACATTATATGTAAAAGAATTATTCTGTCAATCACACACAAATTTCTTAATGGGCAATCATTTAAAAAAAAAAACAAATCAAAAATTCCAAGACCCATCAAAGAGGCACTCCATTCTTTCATCATATTCTCCACACTATTGTGTTGTTTGGTTGTTTTTTTTAAAGTAACAGAATTACAATAAGGTCAGAAAGCACCAAACTGTAGTTAAAAAAAATATTCCCTATTCACACACACACAAAAAAAATTACTGATATTACATTTAAAGCATCTAAGTCAGAATTTTCAGTTACTGCCAACCAGTTAAATATATATAAAGATACATAATTGCAACTGTCTACAACAGTGACAATTGGTCCCTGACAAAGCTAAATATGCATAAAAGTACTGTACCTTCTGGGCTTATTCCAGAAATAAAGCTGTGTGGTAAACATGAAAATTCTTACGATAAAAAATAAGACTTTTTCATACTATCAGCCTTTTCACGTCAACGGAATATTTAGTCTGTACTTATTAAACCACAGACATATGAATACCTACCCTGCATTATTACTGACTGCTGTTATTCCCTTTACTCCAGTCTTCAGTAAACCCCCAATGAGGTTTTCAGGAATCCCACACAATCCAAAACCTATGTAAAGTAAAAGAAAATTGAGTATGTAACAAGTGTTTGAAAGAACACTGATTAACAATCAGTGTAAGAATGTGCACTGTTTAATTAAAAATCTTTTCTTAGTAGAAAAAGCTTCTTAGTCAACTAAATAAACCAATAGTTTTGGAAAGAGTTGCACCCTAGTACTGGAATCTCCCAGTCACTAGATGCTTCCCAGTTTGGATGAAAGCCATTCAACCATCAGAGATCTGCTCACACACAAATGGCCTTTGGAGAAGAGCTCCAGGACCTCGGCTCTCCCGATATGTCCTAACCACTGTAATCGTTCTTGCTCCTTCTCTTTCTACCCAAGTAACCTTCAGTTCTCTGATGCACATAACAATGTCAAACAGGAGAGAGTTCTCCCATATAGCTTAGCTTATAATTAGGTGATAAAAATCTGGGAATCTTAACGCTCTCAGGAAGACATATAACTAGATGCACAGTAACCTAGATCTCCACCCAGGCTGAGGTGCCTCACAGTCCTACCTATTATGCAAGAACCCAGCATGCCTCAAATGAAATACCATGCCACATTTGAGGTGCCTAGGTCTCAGGCCAGGCTCTAACACTGCAACTACTACCATTTCCTTCCCAAACACTTAGCCTCATATCTTCTTTTGTTCCAACAACAACAAAAAGACGCAGTAATTCTTCCTAGAAGACATTTTACCTCATTCCACATCTCCAGTGAGGTTTCCCATATTTTACAACATTACATTCATTACTTCTTCAACACTAAAAATCCTTTATAAACTACTAAATTAAGAGATGGCTTTTGTTTCAGTAGATTGAACAGCATGAAATTGTGGAAATCATCTAGAAGATTCAAAAGCTCAAGTCAGTATGACACTTCTTGACTCTTTTGGAAATGCTACACATAACCATTTAGTGTAACGTAGATAAGGATTATCTTTAATTCCTACAGCCAAAACAAGTTAGGTGATTTGTTCAAGGTCAGAGAGACCCAGTGACGAGGCAGATTCAGAACATGGAGAATGCTACCATAAAAATAATCAAACCAAATTTTATTTCTTCACCATCTGAAATAATAAAGCTAACTTGGAAAAGCCCAAGTCGATTTTCTGCATTCAAACTGGCACAAGTAAAGTCTAACATTTCACTAGTGGGGAAAAAAAACCTTAAAGATTTTTCTGAGGCTTTTCCCCTCTCCTGAGAAACAAACTGGGATTTTCTCACTGAAAGAGCCTGCCCCTCATTAGCAGAGTATGAAATCACTTGTTTAAAATACCCATACAAGTATATGGATTCTCAAATTAATACATATTAAAATAAACATGGTAAAATGGTAAAAAGTATCTTATTAATAGAACAAGTGATTGCATTCATAAAGAATCTAAATATTTACCACCAACAAGTATAGTTGCCCCATTGGGTATATCTTTTACAGCTTCAACAGGGTCAGTATAAAATTTGGTGTTGCGATGACAGCTGGTAGAAAAATAGCATCCACAAATCTGGAACAACATTAAAAGAAACACATGAATGAATAAAAAGCATTATATAGTAGCTTTATAATGATGACCATCCCTCTGGCTAGATAAGGGGGGAAATATATAAAATAAGATATTGCTACTGTAAACACTGAATACTGGGGGGTGAGGGGAGCAAAGGGTTCAGGTCTCCAAAACAAGGACTCTATTGTCTCTCTATCCCCCACAGCACCCATATTTCATGACATTCATGTGTATTGTGAAGGCTTTCAGCTTAATATGAGCTGCATCAATTTGACAATATCCAAACAGATTTTACATTTCTGAATTCCATCCTAAACTGCTGACAATTTGTGACTCAATGTGAACAGATTCACAAATGCAATTCCTCAGCACAAGTTAGGGCAACCCAAAGACTTCTCTCACCTATATATTGTTACTTGTGTCTGGATTCAAAGATATCCAGACACTAAACATAACCAGAAATTGCTGAAGCAGAGAGTCAACACCACCACAAAATTTGAATGGAGGCCAATGGACAATACGAAGTACAGCATGGTACTGGCAGTATAGTAGGAAGGGACACCGTTCAATGGACTGAACCTTCCCCCAGCTTCCCAACACAGTCTTAGAGTTCTTGGTGATGTTGAAAAACAGCCCAGTGCCAGGGAGACTCCAACAAACTGATGAAACAGGGAGGGCAAGAGGAAAGTCAATACAAACCCCACTCCCAAAACTAGACTTGACAGTGCAAGGCCATTACGCAGTATCCATCATAACTCTTCTATATTCTCAGGTCACACTTACCTTTTTTTTTTTTTTGTTATTATTCTTTAAGTATTTCCTACTAAAACTGCCATGCATTAATACTCACCTAGTACTGCCAAGGCACCAGGAGCAACCAACATTTATGTCACTACACTAACACAGTCTTCATAAATTGAGAGTATTTGGAAGTTAAAATACTACCTACTGGTGTTTCCACTCCTAATTTGACAGCAGAAGTGAGAAATTTTAAACTGAGAAAGAAGGAAAATAATGAGTAAATAAATAATAAAGAAGCTAATCTACACACGTTTTAAAGACAATAGCCTAATTCTTCCTTAAAGAGTTGCTTTAAGATCCAGTTTAAACCACTGCAATATTTTTTGGCTCAGTTTCAAGATTACACAAACTGCCCTCTTTATAAAATTAAGGCAGCAAGAGTTTATACTGAATGTTAAGAAAACCTTTCTGAATGCAAGCTTATCTCCTTCCCAATGGAAACACTGATGTTCATCTGTTTTGATGGGCTAAAAAAAAAATAAATAAACAACCAGTACACGGGTCATAGGGAAGAGTGACAAGTGAGAAAAAGACCCTTCCCCATGCTCAATTTTACCATGACTATTTCTTTCAGAAACATTTTTTCATACTAATAGTAAGACTGCAAAGACCGTCTCTGCTGGTCATGTTCAGTAAGCAAGTGACAAAATGAGTACTAAGTGCTGGCAGCCTTGGGAGCCCCAGTACAACAGGGCTGCAAGCAGGCGTGAGAGCCAGGGCTGGAAGAAGATCAGGCCACTGCCATGTCCCTGTACCCACACATCGGAAAATATTTTAAAGAGACCACATGGTACCAGTTCTTTAATCTTCCCGACTGCCTGTAACAGCAGGGAACAACAGAGCAGCATGTGTTACCTATGTGTGCATTCCCAGTTTGGATGTCTCCAGAGGGTATCTGCTCTTCTGTACTAAATACATTCTTTTCAGTCCCTTTACCACCCACTCTGCTGTTTGAGAGCAATGGGTTTTCAGGATACCTAGGGATCACCCACGGCCCCAACAACGGGACAGCAAGCTGAGACGTCAGAAGCGGGCTGCAATTCTGGCAGCCCAGGTTTAAGAGAGAAGTAGGATGGGGACAGGTGAGCTCCTAGAACAATCGACAAAACTGAAGTAAATTTTATAGAAGAGCAAAATATAACTTAGCAAAACAAAGACTGAAAGAGCTATGATTATTTAACCATGAAGACATCAGAAGATTAAACACAGGAACGAGAAGGAGAACAGACGAGCCGTTTCAACTACAGTAAGAAAAGCCACAGAAACCATTCTGGCTGAAGAGACAAATAAAACGAACGTGTCTACAGCTACACGAGGGGCTGGGAACCATTAGATGGGTGAGGTTCGGCAGCAGCTCCCCCCAGGCAGAGCGCAGCGAGCGCGGCCGACC
>NW_009646931.1:368446-381660 GCF_000708025.1 Charadrius vociferus | reverse complement strand
CAGGCACACGGTCTCCACAGGCCGCTGGGATGCTATGTTTGGGTGGGAAAATGTTACTAGAATAGACGTATACTTGTTCAAGCAGCCGCGTGATGCGAGCTGGTGGCATTTCTGCCGTTGCTCGGAGGAAAAATTCAAAGCATGCCTCTGCCCATTATTTACGCCTTCTAAAAATACCCCACATGATGAGTGCATGCCCTAACGATGCCCGAGGAACGGGATTCACAGAAAAAAACAAAAAAAAAACCAAAACCCAACAATGTGAGAAGCTGTTGGGAGGCAGGAAAAGAGAAATTCCCCTCACGCACATGACAGGAGGTGACACTTCTGGCAGGTCACGCTGCTCCTCGTCCTGTTTCCAGGCTGTCTCCCAACACAGCTGCCGGCCTCACGCTGTACTTAGCCATTGTGGTATGAACACACAGCAGCGTAATTTACAGCGAGGAAGCCGAGGTTTTAAGAGCGTGATGCAAGTCTCCGAAGTGCATGTGCGCTCCCAGCCCATTTTATTCAGAGCGCTGGTCCAGCCTTGCAGGTGCTGGTCCCACGGCCCCTGCCATGCCACACCACTCTGACAGATTTTAAAAGGCGGCGGTACCTGTAATTACAGTTCACATAACAGACAAACCCTGCAGATGCAAATGGAGCATGGTGGAGACACCTTCGCTGTCGGAAAGGTTTTGGGTTGTTCTCTTTTCTAGCTATCCACCGTATTTAGCTAGTCAGTTAAGTCTGGGGCAGTTCCGGGTGTAAAAAACTACAAATTACAGAGGGTTAGTGAACCAAAAAATGAAAGTAACAGCACAGCTTGTATTCTTCCAGGGCTAAGCATCAGCAGAAAAGTTTTACGGGACTGGATTTCTGAATCTTGGTTCTACCTAAATTTCATATAGATATGTAAAGTCCTTAAGTCATGTTTCCTTTCATGAAAAAAATTCCCTAATCATTGAAAAACTTGTCTAAAAGAAGTTTATTCTCTTCAGTTCAATTAATATCTTCCTTTAAACCAACAGTGTGCATTCTCAAACTTATCAAAGCGTTCACTCTTGAGTACTTGTTACACACCCAGCTAGCATTTATTTTGCATGGGCTTTGGACTGTTTGGGACTCCAACAGCGTTCCTTCTTGCAGGCTGGAGGAAGGGGTCTATGTGCACGCAGTAGGTATAGCGCATTACTATTAATACGTCTTTGGAATATCTATTATGCAAAGCTGGTAAGTCTACTTATATAAATTACAGTTTCTGAATTAGGAAATGAGAGGAATGTAACTTTTCCTTATCAGGTGCCATGGATTATCTAAACCCCAAATTATTAAAAAAAAAAAAAATTGTGCAAAGTCCACGTGCTTTGGACTGCAAGCCTCTTATTTTGGCTTAGAAAAGCTCCAAACAATGAATAACTGAATAAGTAGATAAAAGAATTTGCTCTGGAGTAGTTTACAAATGATACTAGATCATCTACTTTGTCTTAATTTTTAAGATGTCTTAAAGGTCTTCACACAACAAGGACTACAACTAAGCAGCCAACATGAAACAGGTCTCTAAAATCAGAGTCATGGAACAGTTAGAGTTGGAAGGGATCTTAAAGATCATCTAGTTCAGGAATATTTTTAATATGATCATATTTTGTTCATTGAATTGAATGGCACAACAGTAGTAGCATGCGAGCCACACACTTTCCAAGGTCAACAGCATTTACAAATGAGTAGTGGGAGAGCTTTGAGCCCTTGGTGCCAAAAACAAGCCAGCAGCTAGGCATTCTGCTAGCTGCCACAGGTTAATCATTATATACACCGTATAACACCAGCTTACTTATACGACTGCCAAACTTAGTAAGACATAAAAGTCAGCACTCCGATACAGTGAAATAACATTTCCCAAAGAAGCCACCAAAGAGTTAGCAGATAGGCTGGCTATTTTTATATGTTTGATTTACCTATACAGGGATGAACAACTTTGTTTCTAGACAAATTTCTTAAAATTTCTTTATACTTGACTCAGAGTTTAGCTAATTAAAATTTAGCAATTTACCTTTCTTTCAGATCCATTGGAATTCGGCAAGAAATTTCATTTATTGAGGCATGAAAATCCCATATGGAGCCACACAGAAGGGAAAGCTTATTAAACTATGCAGCAATTAGAACACACACAGAACACCTAAACTTACCTCTAACATTTTAATAGGTTCCAGTTCTGAAAAAAGAGATTGGTGTTTAAGTACTTTTGCATATTACTCAAAATGCTAAATTATTTTTTATATTAATCATTTGAGAGGACTTGAAACTCATCTATGGGATGGAAAGTCAAAGAAAATTCAATGATTATTTCATAGCATCTACATCTTCCTGCACGAATGGAGTATTACAGGGAAAACAAAGAAAGGAACAATATAAAACTTATGATACAGGCCTAAAGACACTACATAATTATAAATATATTCCAGATGAGAATACAAAAAAAATTACAAGCTCCTGTACAATACATTCAACAAGTTTAAGATCAACTCACAGCATTTACAGGAAATATATTTAACTAGGGGAAGACAAAAGGGCTGGCACCTGCATCACCAATGATTACACTAGTAAGCCATGTGAACTTAAATATTCAACTTATTAACAAGGTCCAGGTGAAAGGAAGGTCATTACAAAGAAAAATGGATATTTACAGGTCTAGTGAAAACTATACATGTTAAAAATCAGCAGGGATTTGGCAAATGAAAGTTCATACATAATTAAACATAAATACCAAAGGCAAAATTAAATTGTAAAACAAACAAGAAAAAACAAAAAGCCATCTTCTAGACAGTTATGGAAATGTAAAGCAAATGAGAGAACCACGGAGCCAAGATATATGAAGGAAACAACCTGTGGAGCTGTTGAGGAATCCCTTTGCCGACTAACTCTGGCAACATTTTCTCTTCACAGTCCTAAGTTTAAAATCAAAGGGGATACCAAACTATCTATAAAAGGGTCCTGAAGCTGGCTAATAAGGAAGAATCATCAACCCTTTGGCAGGAGCTGTTCTTTATCCCTGAAGGATCACCTGAGCATACAACAGAAAGTCAACAAATATTTTTGTTACAGTGAGTATCATAGTAGAATACAGGAGCTCACCTAATTAAGAAAATAAATAAAAAACCTAATTCGATGAGGAGGTCCATATTGTGAAAAACAATCTGGGGGGATTTTTTTGTTGTTTGTTTGTTTCACACTAGTCCAGTCTCCATTATAGCAGTCTTATATTTTAAGCAGGATGCCCTACTTTCGTATAAATGATACAGAAGTTTCTGTATCATGCCAGACTGTCATATCATTATTACAAGCTAAGATAAGCAACTATGCAGAACTTCTTAGAAGCCACCGAACACTTCATACTTGGTCAAAATTGGAGAATTAAAGTTACCGCAGCAAGTTATTCACTTATTAACCTCAGCAGCACTGAGAAATAGCCACTGAAATATCAGCAGCTAAATCAACAGTTAAATAATTACTTCAACTCAGTAGTCTTGAAAATACAAAACTTCAAACTTTCTGACCACTGCAAATGCTGCACCTCAATTCAAACCCACAGTTCTTACAAGGTATAATTATACTGTACTTGAAATTAAGGTGTCATTTTTGTTTAAACAGAACCACAAAGTCTGTTACTCAGCATGATCCTTGGCACTTCTATTCATGTTCATATATTGCATATTTACTGTCATCAACACTGTCAAAATTAGTTAAGTGTAATAACCTTCAACAGTGACAGTCAGTACATCTACTAGTTCTGGAGAAAGGATAAGTGACTTATCATTCCTTTACAGCAGGAGTGAGGAAAAAACAAAATGCCTATTCAGCAGATATTGGCAGACATCAGCTGCGTAAGTTCCTTATGTTTATGTTTTGATATATATGGAGGCTGGCTTAAGTTCTTATTCAGAAAACGCTACTAATCTCTTACTCCTCATTTTTACCAGGAATATTTTGCTGCAAGAATGCAACAGAACTGGAAAGTCTTTTTTTCACCCTTCTCTGTCCAAGCTGAAAGAATGGGGTTATTTTACACTCCATACTGATAGTGTTGTAAAACAGTAATGGTAAAGATAACAAAAGGAGCTACAGAAACAATAAACTGAAAACAGGAGTCCTGAGCAGCTGTCACACTACGAGTCAGTTCATGTTTGGCAGCACTGCTGTAACAGGCTTTTCTGGATTCTGCAATGCAACATTGCATTAATGAGCTGCACAGGGTACTTTCAGATAAACCTCATCAGCAACAGAACGTACTTTAAACTCAGAACCTACGAGGACTCTGTAAAACTACTAGTGAAGAACTCTTTTTCCTTCTATTTGATACACAACTTACAAAACCAAATATAAAGCTTTAAGATGATAAAGCAGAACTATGCAGATGTATACAGTAAACAGACACACACCACCACCCCCGCCCCGTACCTCACTGCAGCTAGCGCTGTACAGTGAGACTACAGGAGCTGGAAATGAAGAAAAGCAACACCTGCCTGGTCTGCAAGTTTCACCAGTTACTCTGGTTTCCTCTTTGAAACTTGGACTTTGCCATCCATTTCGTGGGTGTGGAGCTTAATTGGCAAGCAGCATTTCTTGGCTACAAGAGTCTAGCATGCAAACTCACGCATGCAATCCAAGCCCTTGTAATTATTTTATCATCCGCTGACTAGGGAGCCAGTTGCCTGTGTGTGCTGACAAAACCAAGTGCCAATCCATTCTCAGCTGAATTCTTTTGCCTGATTCTCCCAGCCCATCCAGCTGCTGGAGGAACAGCTGCCTGTTGTTCAGAACAGCTTGCCGCCTACAGTGGGCAGGTCATCAATGGCTTGCTTAATATTCTCAATGGTCCAAAACTTACACATCTAACAGGGAAAACAGATAGTAGTTTCCTGTGACATTTCATTTTTCAGTTGCAATCAAATGAACAGAAGAATTAGTAAGGAAGGTGAGTTAACTTTCACATGGAATACATGGCAAAATCAGAAACATTTGTTGTTTTTATAAGGTGATTTAAAATGAACCCCGACCATTCACTCGTCCATCTTTTTAAAAGGCCTCTTACAATCAGTTGGTCTTAGAATATCAGGTTTTCCTTCAGCTCTCCCCCAGTTTTGGTAAAGTATATCTGTCTGATTTTAAACCTAGTTCTACAAAAGCTCAAAAGGAGCTTGGAAGACTGCTAAGCCTAAGCAGCAGGTTCCCCACGTTTACAAGCACACAGCTGCTTGTTGCAAAGCTCTCGGGCTTCTTGCTCTCAATTTCACCAGCTCCAAATGTCTTGTCAAAGACCCGGATGCTCTGTTGCAGGTGCCAGTTTGAAGCCATACCCTAACAGTTCACTGAAGACTTCCATACTCTGCTTTCAGGGTTTTGCAGAGTTTCAGGAAACACAATCATTTTAGATTGACAACACTACCACGAAATAGCCCGGTTAAAAGGTGGACTATATTGAGCGCACTGGTAACACCATGTGGCATCCTGCTGGGCTCTCAAACAGAAAGGGCTTTAAGGTGTTTGACATTTGCCTTCCTCCAGCACCAATGCCTGTCCTCACTTAAGAGAAGCAGGCTCCAACGAGATGCTACTTCTGCAGCAAGTCTGGCATAGACATCTTTAAATACCAAGAGTAACCAGAAAGACTGGGTTTGAAACTAATTACTATGGGAATGGCAAAAAGGGTCTCAGATTCCCGTGTGATTTTAAATTACCTTTAGAATGTATAATTCACATGACTCTAGATTATTTATCCAAGTGATAAACATGATGCTTGTTGGTTGTAGTACATTTGAATTGTTAATAAATTCAAGCAAGCACTTCCAGAATTTCAGTCATCTTGCAAGTTACCCACAACAGCAATCAGAAAAACTGTCAGCAATCTTGGATTTCCCATTTACCTCACAGGGTAAAACCTTGGTTACCATTATCATGGTTTGCCACTCCAGCAGCTGTGCACCGGAATAGAGGAACGACGTGTGACAAGAACAGGTCTTCAAAATCAGTATGCTTATATTTATTTTCCTGTGCCTTTGAAAGATAGGGTGTTTGGTTGAACATCAGTTCAAGAGGGTAGTCTCAGCAGTCATGCTCCCAGGTAGCAGATTTCCAGCAAGCCAACCAGAACACCGCAGACACTTCGCATCCTACTCCACACTTAACATACAAGAAGCATGGACTTCTTGCCCTAGCAAGGACAGTACATGCATTTGCATGTTGAACGTTCAAGAGCAGTACAGGAAAAGGGGTGGGGAAGCTTTTAACACAGATGAGCTTCCCAGTCATGTTCATCTGACAGACACAATTACATGAGCACAACTGAAAAGGCAGCATCATGAAGAGCAGGAAGAAGTGCCAAGACAGCAGAGCAGCTGTTGAAACTAGTACTCCTCCAACAGAAACGCTTGCCAAACTACGGCATGGCACCTCTGCCTTGCGTTCTCAAGTACACGTTGCTGCTTATCCATCCCATGATCTTTTCAGGAATGTTTGTTGGTTTGGTTTTTTTTCTCATGAGAAACCCTAGAAGAACTGGAAAAGCCTTAATGCTGAGTGCTACATAGATTAATACAATACCCCAATAAGTAGATTTAATTTTGCTATGATCCAAGGGAATTAACTATATAAAACCTCTTATCATGGCACAAAACTTTACTAAAAGCCAGATGAAGGTTCTCTGAGGGTATATTACAGTTTCAGAAGGAAGTTAAAGTCTCAGCATATCACCATCCAGACCAGCTTGGTGATCCAACTGCAGACTAGGTCTGTGGAAAAAGTGGGCAGCGCTCAGACAGACAAACGAGCTGACATTACACACCAAAGCATCACATGACTCCAGGATTAACACAACCAAAGGTGGGAAAAAGCAGTTAGGGATGTGAGGCTAATCACTTTTTTGACCAAATGATGTTACTTCTGTGTCAGCTAGAAGCTGACTGTAAAGTAGTACCCTAAATTACATACACAGTAATCTGTAACAGCTGGAGACAGGGGTGAAGATTGGTGTAACCAAGTTCTCCCAGACCGACACGTACAGAAGCCCATAAATGAGATGTGTCAGGCACAAGCATTCTGCTGGATGAAGGCATCCACAGTACACACCATTCTTTGATCATTAACCATATACTAGAAAAACACAAGTTTCCTTGCCTGTTGCAAGTAAACTGTTTCATTCCATTATAGAAGATTGTACACTTTATACTTGGTTTTTAAACAGAAAGTACTTCAGCTCTCCCTTGAGCAGCAAGAAGCAGTTCCTATTTGTCAGTCTCTAACAATCCCTCCTTCTAGGGAGGTCGCTTTAGAACAGAGCAGTTCCAACACCAAAGTTCAGTGCATACCAATTCTAATAACCAAAAATCAAACTGCTAAATCATCTTGTATGTTCAGACCCTGTTTAAATGCAAATCAGGTACCATGTTGTCCCAGTTGCAGGTGACCACACTGTAAGAAAGCAGCTGGTTTATATTTTGTCAAGGCACCAGCTGAACTAGACACAGAGTAGAAAGCAGGTAGAACAAAGAACAGTAATGCAAGGTTAGGCAAACAAAAATATGACACACCTACAATGTCTACTAACGGCACTCACATGTGTCTCCAGAATAAATATATTTCACATTTATTGACACAAAGGTAAAATTCCATTCCAGATCACCCGCATGCCCTGTTTTCACATTTGGCATCAACAGTATAAATATCAAATGCTCTGACTTGGACATACTTCAGACTGAATACACAGCCTTATTTTAAGAAGACTGACTGAGTTTGGTACTTCCTTATTCAATGCCATGACATTATCCACTATGACACTGAATTCTGGAAATCATTTCATTGTGCTTAATTCCATGAATGTGGAGGAAATCTTTGGTACCTACCTTCCACTTTCTGAGCATTATTCTAAATAAATTCCAGTTTTATAAGCCTTCCCTGCTACTTGCAAAGCCACACTGTGAAAGAGAGAACATGCATCTCCTTTTGTGAATCCGAGGAGCATTTGAAAGGTGATACCATAATATTGACCATCTTTTTTACAGACATTATTAGATACAACAAACTCATGAAGCTCACATATAATAAAGACCCATGTTTAATAGTTTCTGTGCATAAATACAAATTTTTTTGCTTATTTTCAAGAGCAGAAATATTTGCTTCAAAGAATACAGTGATGAAAGACATGTGAAGGACCAACTATTCTATAACACATTTTAATAAATTCAGTTTCTCTCAAGTATTTATACAAAACCAGCTCTTCTTATAACACTCAGCTAACACAGTTTATGGTGCAAGTCCGACATCTACGACTGAGTGCAACAATCCAGTTGTTACTGCAGCAGCTCTGACCAGGTGAGCCACAAAACAGACCGTCAAGCTGACACATCCCTCCAGTTCACCTCTTTGCTCACTAAAGCTCATCGGCTGATGCAAAATGAAACATGATGAACCTGAAGCAAACTTCAACCTTATTTTGAGCTATTACTCAAATCCACAGGAGACAAGTATGACTAAGTGTTATTAATACATATAAATAAGTAAAAAGAGCGAGTACCTTGGATTAATTTTTATAAAGTGCTCCTTAGTTACTAGAGGCACACCATAACACCAAAGGCTCATTTCTAAGACAGAAGAATCGGCATAATGCCCACCACATGCACACAAATTCTGAGCAAATCCTGAATTCCCACTAACACCCAGTAAAATGGAATTTGTCACTAATTTAGGTAATTATGCTTTTGTACACTATCAAAATTTGTAATTTTTGTAAACAAAAAAAAAACACCAAAGAAGGTAAATTGCTTCTCATTTCTTTGCTAACAAAAACATACCACTACTTAACATTTTACAAATATATCCCTGATTCAAGTAATTTAACAGAGAACACCTACATTTGTGAAATCTATTGCACAGCTGAATAAGCCTATCTCATCTTTCCTAAGTCAATTCACATCTGTCTTAGTTATAATTACTGTATTAAATTCAGAGACAGCTGATGAACATTTAAATTACCTATAAAAATTTATGAGGATCACACATTATTCATGCTTGCAAAATAAGGGCATAAATTTATTCTTGAAATCATAGTAATTTAGTGTCATTCAAAGATGCTGTACCAAATACAGTATTATAATTTCTCCCAGGTTCTACAGAACTTGAAGCATGCTGCTATAAACTCAAATTAGCCAAGAACATCTGTATTAATATCCAGGATGTCTCCCCTGTTCATTTTGAAGACAAATTTTGACCAGACTCTAAAAGTGTTAGGAATCTGCTAGATAAGGGAAAATGTCTGACATCTTTTAAGTCTTCTTTGATCAGGTCTAATCTAGTTTTTCCATCTCTGTCTTTCCATCCCATTTTTCCATTACTAACTATTTCCACCTCCACACATACCCCTTTTTTCGGTTCTTTTTTTCCCTTTTTTTTTTTTTTTTTTTTTTTTAACATTAGCAGTCAGTTCATAACCAAAGCAAGCAGTAAGTAATCATCACCAGGCCTCTGGTCGGTGGACTAATTTGCTGAAAGGAAAGTCTCTTTCTCACAGCTTTCTTCCTAGAGATCAAACAGCACACAGAGGGTGAGGGGTTACCTCACGGCAATGGCCCTCATGGGGGGCAGCAGAGTGGGAGGTGCTGATCTCCTCTCTCTGGTGAGCATCGAGAGGACACGAGGAAATGGAATGGAGCTGCGCCAGGGGAAGTTCAGGTTGGACATCAGGAAAAAGTTCTTCACTGAGAGGGTGGTCGGTCCCTGGAGGAGACTCCCCAGGGAAGTGGTCATGGCACCAAGTCTGTCAGAGTTCGAGAAGAGTCTGCATGATGCTCATGTGGTTTAGTTTTAAGTGGTCCTGTGAGGAGCAGGCAGTTGGACTTGATGATCCTTATGGGTCCCTTCCAACTTGAGATATCCCGTGAACATGTATAGTTCACTTGAACCCAACAAAATTTCTCTCTTGGCTACTTCTCCAAGAATTAGTATGAGTTCATTATCACACTGTTTAGGTGCCATAGTTCAAGAAAATCTGGACAACCTGCACAACTTAAAAAATCTAGGAGTTGCTACTAAGGATAAAAGTGGATCAATCATTGCTGTGCAAAGCTGCTTTCTCTAGACAAATCTGTATTTTCAATTAAAGCTAAAAACATTTTCCTAGTTTGGGTAATACTAAATATACAGAGAAACAAGACACTTGTGTTTAATGATTATTTCTTTAACTTTCAGAAATAAAAGATGTCACAGAACTTCTAAAGCAAGGTAGATTATGCATATCCAAGACATTAGCTGTTCCAATATGTTCAAAGTTTTCAGGTATTCAGAGGTGTCAGGCTAGCCCAGTTTCAGAGTTACATATATCAGGACAGTTAGTAAGTGCTGATGGAATACCACAGGACAAATATAATTCCAAAGTGTATAGTTACAACCGGTCTGTTCTCTAATGGCATACATATTTACACACACAGATCTCAGAAGGACAGAAAAAGGATGTGGTTTGGAAGGAAAGAAACAGCAGAATCTACTGTAGCAGTCTACAGAACCCACGTTACATTCACACCCTACATACCTACATGCACATACACACAGAGCTATATTTATATATAAACCCAAAATGACAGGAAAAATGTGCCAATGCCCTATTCTTGGCTCTGAAGGACAAAATCATAACAGGTTTCCCTCTTCCATCAACCGCAACTGTTCACACATCACAACACTTTTCCTGTTGTGCTTCCACCAATTTAGGAACCGAGCCTGTCTCCAAACAGCCAACACGTT
Source organism: Charadrius vociferus (assembly GCF_000708025.1). Lineage (NCBI taxonomy): Eukaryota > Metazoa > Chordata > Aves > Charadriiformes > Charadriidae > Charadrius > Charadrius vociferus. Next base: position 370,893 of record NW_009646931.1, on the reverse strand, counting down.
GCATTGAAAGATACAAATCCCACACAAATCCCTTCACCTGAGATCATTTTACCATAGTGTAACTATTCCCTAAAGTAACTCTATGGAGTGAAACACTTTTTTGCTTCCAGAAAAAGCAACATCCCAAAAGAGTGTTTCTTCTTAAACACGGAAAATTTTCAGAAAAATACCGGATGCAACATTATCTTTGTGTGAAGCTCTGAGAATTTGAATTTTAAGATTTCCCAGCCCTGAAAAGGACAGTGAGAGGTAGCAAACCTCAAACCAGACCATTCTCTTTCAAATACCTGGCAGGGATTTTATCTAAACAGGTTCTAAGCAAAAAAAAACCCACAAAAAAAAAAAAAAACCACAAACAAAACTTAAGGAAAATTGAAGTCACTTCTCTCAAATAATCAGACACCTAGTCTTTCACCAGTCTTTAGACCAAAGCACTTTGCAAGGTGCCAGGAGAAGACTAGCACAGCAGCTCCACAAACTACAAAATGCAGCCTGGAGGTTTAGTGCTGGAGGGAACAGAGCTTGAGGAAGGGATGGAGATGGGGCTGTTCAGAGGCCACTCCTGCCAGGAGAGAGGCAGAGCCCAGGGGAAGGCAAGGGCTTGCCCACTGCAGTGAGGCAGCAGCATCCCACACTGGCTCAGCCCAGCGGCTCTTCCAGGCTCTGCAGTCCCTTAGGTGTCTGCCCAGAAGTTGTGCCACCCCTGTTCCTTGCAAATCACCTCCCAAGAGACAGTATGTACCATACAAGACAAGAAAAACGCTTCAAAGCCACTAGAGATGTCTTCTGCTCCCTCACTCATTTCATGGCAAAACCGGGGGGGTGGGGTGGAAACAAATAAATAATAAATCCACTAAAAATCTTCCAGGTGCTCTTTTCCTCAGAGAAGTGGACATCACCCCATTTTTTTAGTATTTGTAGCAGCTTCTATTTTACCAGCTTGGTACTAACAGAAGCACATTTCTTCCATCTCAGCCACCAATAAGAAAGGTCAAAACCAGTTTTCACTGTATATTTAAAGAAAGAGTAGCTAACAATTTCTGGAAAAAAATTAATTGCATCTACATCTAGCTTTCAAAACAGATACAGCTAAAGTAAGCTGCTGTGGTGTCTGAAGCACAGGAAGAAAAGAAGATACCACTTCCTTTATCAAATGAGTCAGCACACAACCAGTTTGGGTTTTTGTTTTGGGTTTTTTTAATATTTTTTTTTTTACAAGAGACATCTTGAGAGCTGGATGACATCTCCTTCACTATTAAGGGCTGACCCATCTGCCCACTTGACTAGTTACGAAGAAACCAACTAAAAAAGCAACACACATAGCAGGGTATTGAAACAGAGAAGCGAGGGCAGGACCAAGCAAGCAATGGACCTGAAGACGGGAACTTACCAATGCACAGCCATCCTTCAGTCCCAAAACTGACAACATGGGAAGTGTTGTATTTCACTTAAAACATGAAGCACCTTCTCCTCTACTCTCAGGTATGATACGGTGAACTACCACAATACTTTTGGTATTGTTAACACAGCTGTTCCTTAGATGAAAAATTGTATCTGGCTATGGACTATGCTTTAATAAATGACAATACATATCCAACCAAAACATTAAAAGAATTCTTCTAGAAATCAAACCATTTCTGGAAGCAAAAACAATTTTGCCTTTTAGGTTTTACTTTTTTGTTGTATTTGATCTGTTTGAAAAGTCTTTCATTGGAATTAACGCAGGCAACAGCAAAAACATCTGTGTCTATAAGTAGGCAGCTTCTCAGTACCTGAAGTACCCCAGTAAATTCCCAGTAAATTGCACTTTTTTCTGTTTGTTTTTTTTTAAGTACTTCAGTGGGACACAAGCACTAACAGAATGAACACTATATGACTTGAAAAGGAGAAACAGTCTTTAGTCAATTATGTTTTTAAAATATTCAAGGTAACAAAACCCAGAATATCGTGTGAGCTCATGATGCATTACTCCAGTGGACACTGAGGTACTACCTTTTTCCAGGCAGGTAAAGAGACGGAGAAAGCTAGAGGACCAATATAGTGAAATACAGCATTTTTGTAACTACACAACATAAAATATTTGATGATTTGCTGTAGGGAAGTAGCAAGATTTTGTTAAAGAGAAAACTGTTTTTCCCTTATGGCATTGAAGCTATTCAACACTTCTGAAGTTCATGAAGCGTGCTATTTAAAGTTGGACAAAAAATTAGAGCTAAAGTCTCATTCCTCTAACCAAAGGTATGCATTTTCAAGATTATTTACTGTACTTTTACAGTTGTACCTTTAACGTGTTAAGTAATCCAATACTAAACTATAAGTAAAAAACCATCAAAGGTGTATTTATTGATAAAAAATATGGTTCCGGCCTTAAAAAAAAGCGCTGCCTTTCGCAGAGCTGCTGGAAGGCATCATTCGATGGGGGCAACATCGGGACAGGCCAACGACTC
>NW_009646931.1:319482-367667 GCF_000708025.1 Charadrius vociferus | reverse complement strand
GCTGAGGCCTAAGGGGTACCGGCGCTTCATCAGGTGGTGCTTCTGGTACATGACTTCTTTGCAAATGGAGTGTGTGGAACTGGTTTTGAAACGCCAGACCGTAACCGTGAATGCCCTTACTGAGGCGTGAAAGGTGTTGTCTAACAGGACAGTGGGCCGGTTTGAATGGTGTGTTATTCAGGTGCTTTTGTAGATGGTAAAACTATGAAGTGAAAAGGGAGAGTAAGCGAGGCTCTTGCCCAGTGCTTTTCAGTGCTAAGGAAGCGTTGTATTCTTCCTTCAGATACCTTCTTAAAAAAGGGCTCTGCTACTCTGGACAAATTAAAGGACCTCTGTAACGAAGGGAAAGAACATCCTTCTGTGCTTTTGCAGCTCTATGCGCAGGTAGTGTATGTAAAGCATTAAGAACAACCTTTCAAGAAAATGGACTGTTAGGGAAGAGGGTAAAGCAGAAAGGGATCTCTGTTACTTGGGTGTGTGGAGTCAACATCCATGAAGTGCAGGGCTGTTTTTTTTCTGGACTAGAAGATAAAGTTGATAATAATTGTACAGGTACTGTATGACAGAAAGGGATTTGAGTTCACGTTCACTGTCAACAGTCTTACTATACGTGCAGCTTACTAAACTTGCAGCTTTTGTAAACTAAACGTTAAAAATTACTTTAAAATGGTAATGTTTTATAAACAGTAGCAAGTTTTTACTTTACTGCACACCACTATGATTATTTTACTGGTAGCATTTTTACAGTGTGTACCTTCTTGTTTTCATAGGCTGTCTTAGACATCACATATTTTGAAGAAAACCAGCTTGTGGATGAAGATTTTCCAGAAGAATCTTCCCTGCAAAAAGTTCAAGAACTTACTTGCATTCTTTCAGAACCAGAACGCCTAGTGAGGGAATGCAACATAAATGAAAAAGTGAGTACTAACAGTATTCAGTCAAAGAATTAATTGTTTCATCATTTAAAAATAAAAAGAACTGAGATACGATAGTAGTATTTTTATTTTCGATGGGCAGAATTTAAGATATTTTGAAAAATTTTCAAGTCTTGTATTTAAATAGTGGTTACTGAAAATATTTTTTCAAATAATGTGTTGCATTGTCATAATTTTTCTTGCTAACATTTCATGATTCAATGTGCTTTTGGCAGTTTAAGTCCTAAGTATTAGGCTTGTGCCCGTGACTGTTGATGTTAAGTACAAGATCTAAAGTTAGACACTTAATATAACACTGTTTGCTTGTGTGAGTGTGTACGTGAGCAGTTCAGATGGTTTACTTTTGGGTTAGCCCCATTTATTGGATTTTATTTCAGCCGATCAACATCCTTGGTGCAGAGTTGTTAGAGTGCCTTTACTGGAGAAAAGGAGCCCTGCTTTACATGTATTGTCATACAGCAAAAGAAAGGAGAGAATGGCTACGAGGAAATGTTGCCATATTTAAAAAGGTAAGGAAGATTACGAAGTTCTATGAGCGTGTGAATACAGTTTTAAAGTTTGACGTCACTTTAAAATGGAGCTTTTGTTTTTCCTTTTAAATAGGGGCTTGGGAAATTCATAGTAAGAAGTATTTCTGGCTATCATTAAATTACTTAGAACTTCTCTAAAAGTTTTTTTTCCCCTCATTTTTTAACTGTACTCAGTTTCTTAATGATGGAGTTCATTACTTGATGAAGATGCTTAGCTTGAGATGCCCTCTTCAGCTAAATGAAGATGTCTCATTTCAAGATAAAGACACAGCTAGATTACTCAGTGAAGGTAAAAAAACCCCCAAAACTCCAAAACCCCTACAACTCTCTCCTGTTAATAACTGTTCCACTTTATGAAATGCTTTATTGCGTGTTTCTGCTGTTTGACTTCATTTGTATTAAAAAAAACTGCCACTTTTTAGAACAACAACAAAAAACAGATGAGGCAGATAAACAGGCAGCAATGCTTTCCACTCCCCCACACTTCTTTTTGACTCCTGGATTTTAGGATGTGGCAGTGCTCATTTTCTCTATGTTTTTGAGTGCACTGGAGGAAAATGAACTGAGGCAATGGATGTTTTATGCACAGTGTGTGTGCTTTACAGCCATCCAGTTGTCAATTGGCAAGTGTTGAAAGCACAAATATGACTGCAGAGGGTGCTAGAAGACTATGTTAGTCTTCATGTTTAGATCTAGGAGAACACAGAATTACTGACTTCACACAGGTAGAAAGTACATGCAGAACTGGTTAGATATGACAAACTTCCATTCTCTCTGTCCTCACTTTATGTAGCTTTGCGTAGCTTTATGTAACTTGCATTACTGTAGTACATTTATATGAGGATCTGAGGCTGCATCAGTGTGATGCAGGTAGGATGGTGCAGTAGGAAGGGGTTTTGCAGGTAAAACTGCTGGTGCTGAGGACGTGACGTACACATTATACGCACTCAAAACTAGTTCTAGCTATGGGGGGATGGAGCACCTTGCTTAGTTTCATGTGAAAGTGGCATTGCTCCAATTCAGCTTTACAACACAATGCCAAGTTCAGTAACAGATTTGTAGGTTTATTTAGCAGGAGGTTTTTTTTCTGTGACCGTGGACACACATACATGGCTTTCTATTCAAATATTAAAGCTGCTGCTGGTTAACCTGAGTTAAGGTGGTGCTCAAGCAGCATTTTTTTTAGGCTTAAATTGGGGGAGGCACAGAAGTATTCTAAAATAAATATGAATAATCATGCCTGTGCTTAATGTATTGTAAAGAAATACTGAAATTCTCAAAGATAAATAGGCAAACACAGTTATCAGAATAATATTTATATGGAAATCTGAAAGGTTTTAGCACTATGGAGAGGCAAAATGGATAGAATAATGAGCAAGGCCTTGATCCAGGTTCTCTTCTGGGCAGTGTCAGTCATCTCATGGTTAAAATTTGTTTTTTTAATGTACCTCTTTCATAGGCTTATACTGCCTTTTTGGAATTTTTTTCCAGTATTACTGAAAAAAATTTTGAAGTTAACAAGCTGTGTACTTGCATATAACAGAACAATAAAGTACTTGATCTGACTTATTTTTACAGGTATATTTAGTGACACTCACTTACTGGCAATGATGTACAGTGGAGAAATGTGCTACTGGGGACTACAACACTGTGGAGAAGGGAAGCAAGAAATCCTTGGGACAACAAATTCTGTGTCTAACAGTGACCTGGGCTGCGGATCACAGAGTGTGTCGCTGGATTTCAGAGAAACGGGCAAAAACATGTTAACAAAGTATGTGGCTGTATGTGAGGGACCTTTAAATGGCCAAGGGTGGAACACAACAACTGCAAAACAAATGTTGTGTTACTTCGTGAAATCCCCCAGCTAAAATATGCTACTTTGGCTGTGCTGAAAGAAACCTTGTGTCTGAAGAGCACGCTTAGGGACGTGATCTCTGCTTCAGTGTCTGACTGTTGTTCTTATCAAAATGTATTCTTTTGTTGCATTAAAAACATGCATTCAGAGAACTTCTGGAATACAGGTCCAAAGTCTAATCAAGTCTTTCTAGAAAAAATAATAAATGACTGTGTCATAAACTCCACGCAAGGATGACTACGTGTCTCTCCGCCCTGCTGGCGCCGACGCACTGGATCAGAGGGGCGGTGGTGACGGCAGCAGGGCTCAGTGCCATGGCGGCTGGCAGAGCAGAGGAGCGGGGCGGTTTGGAGGCGGCTGTGCGGGGTGGACTCCGCATCCTCCGGGAGCGATGGATGCGGGGGACCCGTGAACACGGCGGTACTGCCGTATTCACGGGTTCCCTGCATCCATCGCTCCCGGAGGACGCGGAAGTGGTGAGTGCCCTGCAGGCGCTGCCGGTGAGTGGGGCCCGGTCAGGGTGGGAAGCTAGTCATCCCGCCTCTTGCATTTCCACTTCTTGGTTCCTGGGTCGTTAAACTGCTGCTCTTGGTGGTTTTCAGATTGATGTGCAGCTGAACATCATGTCCTTCCTCTCACCCCAAGATTTGTGCCGTTTGGGAAGCACGAGTTGTTACTGGAGGGCGGCTGTGCAAGATCCATTGTTGTGGAGGTATTTTCTCCTCAGGGATCTCCCCTTTTGGACATCCGTTGATTGGAAATCACTCCCAGATGTGGAAATTTTTAATAAAGCCTTTTCAGAAGACAGTGATAATGCGCTGTATGATTACATGACAGTGTAAGTATCTTCATATTCTCTTACATGACTTAGTAATATCCAGCCCACGGGCATGTGTCATATTTACAGTAGTAAAGCTGTGCTGTAAGCCACTGCTTAAATTTTGATGTGTCTCAAATCCATTGTTTATTTTGGAAATTAAACTTTGTGATGTTTGACAGTTTGGTCAGCTCTTTCTGTTTGGAATTCAGGAAGGATGTAAACAAAAAAAGTCAAACAAAAAATTAAAGCTTTTTGTAAATTGCATGTCTGCTGTGCCACAGAAATACAGTCATTTTGGAAGGTGTGCATACTGTTGATCTTGATAAAAAATGTGTTCTTTGCTCTCAGTACAATGGCAAATGATTTCTTACCTTAACGAAGGTACTAAGGAGTCTTCAAAGTACAGCAAATGGAATGAATCTCTTTCCCCCACCCCCTCCCTTACCTGGAAGACCTAGGGGAAAAAAAGTGCTTTTTTTTTTTTTTTTTGCATTATGCACAGAATAACAAGTGGTATTGCTTTAGCTCTGGTCAAAGGCCATAAGACCAAGACTATGGTTTCAGCTAGTATAGTTGAAAAGTGTAGCAACTCTCATAATGTGTTTGGTTAACTGAGAGCAACTCTTAAGACAAGCGGATTATTCTGTGGGTTTGTTTGTTTTTTTTTTTTTTAACTTCATTCAATTCCCTTAATTAATTTGCAGGTTGGTTTTTTTTTTTTTAAATTTGTAGTTAAATTTTAGAAAGGTGATTTCATGAAACAGTTTCTTCATGGTGAGTGCACTACTGACCTCTGCAATCTCTGTGCCCTTCATCCCCACTTTACAGATGGGAAAGACACACCCAGAATTTGAAGTGCAAAATATCTACTAATTTTGAACAATGGATTTAAATCTCTAGGTCTGAATACTTCAGAGCATTAGTTATTTGAGAGCACCTGTCACTGATTTCCATTGTGTCTGTGAGCACTCGTGGTTTTGCTGATCTCAACTGAAGTATCTAGTTGGGTTGTAAAGGAGCACACATTTAATGTTTCCTTGCAGTGGTTTGTCCAGCAGCAGCCTACTGTGACCACAGAAGCAAAGACTGAAGCTGCTTCACTAGGATGACTGTTACTTCTATGACTGTTACTTCTTTCCCTTGATTACCAAAGACTTTTCATGCCTTCCAGCTTCTGCATCAAGTGAGCACATAAGCATGCAGACAACATCTGTCTCATTTCACAACATGCATTCTCTGTGCCTACAGGGGATATGGTCCTTTTCAGGCAGAGTTATCTGTTTCATAGTTAATAAACACAAAAGTGGTCTAATTGAGGTTTGAAACACACTCCAAAGTCTCATATTTTTTTATACTGTATTTGACTCATCAGCTTTGATGTTATTTGACCAATAGTGTGTATTCAGTGAGGATGGGGGAATGTGTTGTGTTGTTTTGTTTTAGTTTTTAATGTAAACAAAAAAATCCATATATATAAGTGTAGAAAGGTCCAAAAAGTCAGCATTTGGACTTTGAAAGGACTGATGCCTTTACCTGCTTTGTACTGGTGCTTGAAATAATTCATTTGGAACTTTATCATTTTTGACCTGTGCTTGAGTTGTACCAGTAACAGAGCATGAGAAGTGTGGGACCTAAATCAATTTATGTTGATTGATTAATACCTCTTTTGTATTTTGTGTTTAATTTCTAGTTGCATCTATTTTACACAGATATAAAAAAAGCTGTCCTCAGAGTAGAAGAAGTTTGAAATCAAGCCGTCCCCGGTATGGGGCAGTGACTTCCTTTTTGCAATCACTGGTCACTCAGGCAGAACCTCGCTTTGCAATGTTTGGGCCAGGTTTGGAAGAGCTGGATGACTCTTTAGTGCAAAAGATGATGACATGCCCAGAAATTCTGCTGGTAGCTGGCCTACCTCAAAGACAAATTCACGGTAATGCTGGTTTTGGTTTTTGGCTTTTTTTGTTTTGTAAACAGATATACCACAAAAAACATTGGGGGAGAAATAGAGAAAAGGGATGCTTTTTTCTGCTCTTTTGTCTCAATAGCACAATGGTTCAAAAAAAAAGTATTTTCTCCCTTTGTGTTTATTCAGAGGGATAAATGCAATGAACATTTGGGATAAAATTATAGTTGCAATGAATTTATGATTAAATTTGCACAGAGGGATGATTTTGCTCCTTATACTTCTATTTTGATCCTAAATTCCATGTCATACCTGCTGTTGTAATGAATAAAGGCAGACAGAACTTTCTTTAGATACTGCTTGCAGTAAGCATCTAAAAAAGACATTTGTGTTTTTACACAGGATTTCGAGACTGATCCTTCATATGATTCAGTCTTGTGGTGTCAAATGGTGTAAATTTCATTCAGAAGAGTTATAGGAGCAGTTGAAGGATTTTTTTCAATGTTTAAAACATAGTTTTGAACATCTCTAATTTCATTGCAGTCCAAATCAGAGATAAAAATGGATTACTTTTTAACTAATGTTTATTTCAGCACAGCAGAACTGAAATAATTAAATTGTATTTATAGAAAGCGTGAAAACGTGATTTCTTAGTGTTTTTATCTTTTTTCTCTTATGTCCTTTTCAATTGCTCTGCCAGTTTTGCTAATACATGCAAGTCTAGCTCCTTTCTGACTTAGGTTTCTAGATTCAAGTCTAAGTATCGGAAACATGGAAATGCCTTGTTGTTTTCTTTTAGTACTATTGAATTGATTTTAATTAAATTAATAGTCTGATCAATTAGAGCACATATAAAATTTAATCATAAAACAGTAAATGTGCTACCCCTTACAGCAACACCTAGGCTTGTGTATGTCCGTTTTATAGCACCATTGGAATTTTCAGCCTACCACTTAGTTATATTCAGTAACCAAATAGTTGTAATCTCATATATTAATTTTTTCCCTGTAGGAATTGGATCAGGAGTCAGTTTTCAGTTTAATAACAATCAAAAACTCAATATTCTGACATTGTATTCAACCACCAGGTAAGATTTGTTCTCCATCAAAAACCAAAAAGTACAGTTTCTCGGTTATTTCATACTTTTCCTCATGTCTTTGTCATGTGATTTTTATGGCTGCATTCACATGCATGGATATCCCTTATAAACTGAAGCTTCAATGGGTATCTTCACTTTTTCTTTCCTTCTCCAACTGCTAAATTTTCACGTGAAAATAATAAACTTTTCCCAAACTTTATACATAGCAAATTTGTGTGACAAATACATAATAGATGCTTCTATCCATCTTGATACCTTGATTGATTCTTTTTTGAAACACTATATAAACTCATCCTGGGGTATACTCTCATATGCATCTTGCAGATTGCTAACCATGTGTATATGTACACTAGAAAAGAAGGGTGGGCAGGAGATGGCGGGGAGAAATGAAATGCTTTTGCTGGCTTGGATCATTTTCATGTCCCTTTCCTGTGCTTGCTAGACTCTCAAAATTGAGTTTTTGCTTTCTCAGTTAACGTGAATACTGAAATATTGAAATATCTTTCAGTGTGGAAAGGAGGAGAGCAAGGGCAGAGCAAGCTGTTGCTGTGAATAAGATGTTCTACCAAGAGAACACCATAGCAGGGGATCAGCAGGCCATGCACTACAGTGTAATAGCTCAAGTTAAAAAGGTGTGCGAAGTAGTTGATGGATTCATTTATGTTGCTAATGCAGAAGCTCATAAAAGTAAGGGGTTTCTCTTTATTTATTTATATTTTATGAATGATTGGAATGTCATAGAAGATTGCAAAGAATATGCAATACATCAAAATCCATGTTCTTAGTCTTTCAAAATCTGCTTCATTAGTGCTATTTCTTCATGGCTTATCCAGTTGAAGGGGTCCCCTATTCTAGTCACTGTCCCTCAACTGCCTGTGAGGTGTTATGGCCCCCTTCTTTCATTTATGGCAGGTACTGATGCAGTTGCTGTCTAAGCTACATGTGGGAAATCATCTGGATTTGAAAAACAAAAACCAAAAAAAAACCCTGGGCCGGGGTAGAAAAGGAAGCCTGAAATGCATTAGGGGTGGTGTAATAGCCTGGAAACAGAACCTTCACCAGGAAAACTGCAGTAAAAGGTGCAATTAGTCCAAATCAGGATACCAATTCAAGTCAGGAGACTAATGCAAATACCTATTACGGTAATTGTCTTTACATCCACCAACTTTAAATGGAAGGAGAGGGCTAGCTCAGAACAGAAGAGGGTAAAAAAAAATGTACAGGAATATAGTAAGAAGAAAAGTATGGTCAGCAGGGAAGGGCTGTGGACTGTACAGTGTGTGAGTATTTCTTAAGGGCTTGTTGCAGTTTTGATCTCTGTGAGGTACTTGGAAAATGTGCTGATGTTAAGAACTGGAAAAAGCTGCCTGTAGAATCTATGGAGATATTTAAATAAGATCTAGAACATCTTATGAACATCTTATGAACATCTGTGTGACATGAATCCAGACCCTCCAGCCTTGAGATAAGCAGAACTAGATAATTTGGCTATGTCCCTTCCAGCCCTGTGTTTCTTCACCTTTGAAATCTTAAATATTTGAAAAGTATTAAAAAAAAAGTTCTCCTTGGGATTTGCATATATTTAATACTCGTATATTAAAAATTGTTTCTTAGAGCATGATCGTCAAGAGGAACTGGCTCGTATTTTGGCAATGATTGATCCATCCCTTGGGCCTCCAAACAGACCTCTGCTAGTTTTGTCTTGTGTCTCTCACGTTGGTGTGAAAAGAATTCCGTGTGTTTACATGGCACATCAGTTGCAACTAAATCTGCTACGTCAGCCCTGGATGGTACTTGCTTTTAAATCTTTATTTTCTGTTTCTTTGTGGCTTAAATTTAATTTAGGATTGTGGTAGTTCCTGAACTGTACCTACCTAAGCAAGTGTGCAGCTTTCAACGCTAGTACGTGAGCTCTCCACTTAAGTGAAGAATTTAGTTTCTCTGGTCCTCTAAGATGAAGCATTAGCCTGTCTGAACATAGAGCAGCTAAGTGGCTTGCCCAGGAACACACAAGAAACTTCAGATGGAGTCAGAACGTAAGGAAGGATGAAATGCTGGTCTTGAAGGAAATAAGAAAGCTTCAGTTAATTTAAATCTAAATTTCGTGAGTCACAACACGAGGCCTTGGACACAAGGTAGATTTTCTGCCATTTTCAGGAGACTGTTAATTGTCACTTCTTGACGTGATGAATTGAGTTTTTGACAAATGAGGTTTTACCTAGCATGTGAGGTCCTGAACCTATTCTTTTATGCTTGCCAAGCACATTATATATCAGTATGGCTCAGCCACACATAATTTATTTTTGGTGACATTGTGTAGCCAAAGAATAGTACTTAATCAGAAAAAAACAAAATCCTGATTTGAGATAATTCATTTGTTTTCATAAGGAAAATGTTGGCAGGCTTTTTAAAAAAATATAGTTTATAATAGCCATTTTATAATACATTACAAAATCTAAGAATTAATAATATGCATTGAATTCTAAAGCTAGCAGGATTTTTGCTTTAAGAGTTACAAGAAGAATTTTCAAGTAGATTCTCATCCATAGAGGAAGTATAATGTTCCAGAATAGCTGATGGAACAATTGAGATAAAATTCACTTTGATACTAAGAATGCAAGGCTTTCCTAATGGTTCTTATAATTAATTTTGTAAAGAGTAGTGTTTTCTTTTTGTACCTTACTCTTAAGAACACAATTTTGTCTAAGAGACCTTTAAACCAGTGATAAAAATTTAGTTTTGATATAAGTATTTCTGACCTTAAGGATAGACACGGAGTGTTATCTCTAATACCTGAGCTTTTTTTATTTTTACAGGTGCAGGACACTGTAGCTGCAACTTTAGCTGGATTGCTAAATGGAATTGAGTGGCTCCTGGAAGAAGCAAATTGTAAAAATGCACAGTAATGGAACCATGCATTGTTTTACTATATAGAGACTTTGGTGTTTTGCAGTTCAGATGAAGGGAGAATCTTGTCCTGACAGAGCGCTGTCAGAAGGCAGATCTAAAAGGCAAAGCTGTATACATTTCACTGCACTTACTTTAATGTTCTTCCGACTGTAGTCCTGAATTAAAAGTACAAGTAGGATTGCCTGGATTACAGCAGCTATGAAGAAGTGATTTTGGGGGGCAATCTGGGTGTTTTGTTTTTTTTCTTTCTTTCAAGCTGGGACCTTTAGGGTGCAATCTTTTCTCAATATATCTGATAATCTAATCTCTGTAAATATACCTAACACTAGGCTGGTTTATCAGCACAGCCCTTTGGCATGCATCGTGTATTTAGTAAGCGTATTCAGGTGAGATCTTGACAGTGACAGTTCCCAATCAAAGTAAATATACTGTATGTTGTACAGTAGTAAGTTGACAAAAAGACAGTATCTTTTTCAAAAGAGTAAATCCCCCTGTATTTTTCCCAGAAACAGTGCCTATACAAGAAATAGCACCTGTGGGAGAATTGTCAGCCCAGACCAAAATTCTTAGAAGCAAACAAACAAACCGCCACATATGAATGGGTTGTTTCTTGTTTGTGATCTTGTGTGTTAACCAACCACAAAAGACTTCAGCATCTTCTGCTTTCTGTTGCAGTGAAATTATTAGCTTGAACTGGACGTGCCTCTGATGTCACGAATAAATGTTAAATAGAATAATTATTACTTCAGGATATTTGTTGACTACATGGAACCTATCAGTTACTCAAATAGTTGTGACCATTTGTAGATGTGAAGTGTACTTGGCTTGAAATTTTCTGCACGGTTGCAAATACTTTTATAAAAAGGAAAAAAGAACATTTTAGAGCTGGAATTGCATTTGTATGTTGATGTCATTTGGAATAGTCCTAGTCTTCCACCTTTTTAATGATTTTTAATTATTGTATGAATGTTCAGAAACTTCCTTTGGATTTTCTGCCTGTGCATGTATTTTTTTGTTCTGGGTTGTGTGGTTTGGTTGTTGGTTGTTTGTTTTTTTTCCTTCTCCACATAAATGCAATGGTCTCACATTTTTTTCTTGGTGCCTAGATAAATGGCTACATGGTGCACATTCAGCTGTAGCTGCTCTCAATCTGGTATGTGCGTGTGATGCTCCACACAGCTATGTCAGAAACATTCCATTTGAGTTTTTTGGTCTTTAATGAACTAGGACAGACACAGGAAGTGCCTCTATTTTTTTTTTTTTTCATATTTATTCGCAATTAACTCAGCTTGCTATATGTCTTTGTATGTCTTCTAGTCTTTGGGGGTTTCAAGGGAAAATCAATGGGAAGCTATACCATGATAATTCTGTGGTTTATCCTTTTTTTTTTTTTTAATAGGATATGTGTACTTTACCCATTAAAATAGATAAGACACAAAAGATTTATGAGTATTTGGGGGAAAATTCCATGTTTTGTGGCTGGGTTTATGTGGCTTGCCTGCTAGTCATAATAATTCCATAGTGAATTATATGTAGAGGGTTAAATGCAGCGACCTGTTGCTATCTTAGCAACTATGAATACAGTTTTTTATGCAGGACCGCTGTTCCGATTTCTTCATAAGGAATAAATTATTTTTTAAAGAATTATGTTTACAGTCTTTCTCTGTGTGCTAAGCCTCCCCCCCATGTGTGTCTATATGCATACCTGCACACACACACGTCATCAGTCATGCTGGCACAACAGATAACAAATAATTGCCGTCATTAGTGAACAATGTTATTGTGTTATCTGTTTAATTAACAGATATTAATTCACTGTAATTTTACAAGGTCAAGATAATATAGGGAGTATATTTTTTCTTAACCCAAAGAACATCAGTTGTGTTAACGTAAAGAGAGGATAACTTTAAGAATTACAAGTTTTAAGGATCCAGCTTAGGAAATGCACAGTGGAAGTTAGAAGCCTGTGCAGTCACAGAGCGCCAGCATCATAGGAACCACAGAGCTGGTGGTGGGCTACCTTGCGTGACTGAGTACTGTGGTGGATTGATAGACACGAAGACGAGCATGTGCACTGTGCAGAGGAACAGCTTAGATACACAGAGGTATGCTATGGAAGAGGCAACCAGCCTGTTGAGAATTCATATGCCAAAGAGTTGCAGAGATGCACTGCGGATTTCATTTAGCACTACCTTTTAGGTTCCACCTAAAACACTTCTTACAATTTGAAGTCCTGAGTCTGATGATTTTAGATGTGCAGTAAGTCAATTAAGCTTGGGACTTAAATAATTAAAAAATCAAAATTAGTTGGATATGAAATATTAGAACATCACTAAAATGTATTTTAAAACTTTTTAATGTAAACCCCTCATTTTTTTCATCTATTTAGTTTTGAATTTATCACAGTAAATGCAACTGTGGTGGGTTTGTGAGAAATGAAACCATCAGGATTTGGATTCCAGAAATCTTGCTCTCCTTGGGATGAAGCATTCTAACAGTGCTAGAAAGAAAATCACTTTCCTGCCAACTGAGGCAGGTTGTTTATCTAAACAGTGGTGGCAAAATAAAAGTAAAAGGTTAAAGTGACAATACACGTGAATTATAAGAAAACTCAATTACTGAGGCTTCTCCTGAGCAGCAGAAAGTGGCTATGGGGATGCTAATTTTCAAGTCTTTGAAACTTTGAATAACAGAAGTGCCTGCTACCAGCTCCAAAGCAGGACGCGAGGGTACGAGGCAACACAGTGACAGCATCCCTCTAACTTGCTAGGCGTCTCGCGGCTTTTCCTAATGGAGCGGCCCTGGGTTGCCACAGTCTCCAAGCGGCAGCGGCCGCGGGGGGGACCCTTCGCTTCCCGGCGGCTTCAAAGGGGCGCTGCGGCTCGCCTTGTGTCCCACTGGATGGCACTGCTGATCTACATCAGCCACTGATGCTGTCCAGGCAGCATCCCTACAACCTTTGCCAAAATTGCTTCAAGTACTGTTTTACTCCCTTCTCAGATACGGCAGCAAGCAGATGCAGTTATAGAAAAACCTATGAGAAAATCGACGTGTTTCTCAAAGGCTTATAGACAGGGGATGTGCAGCCTCTTCTTTTAATCTGGTGGGTACCAATATCGATTTGTATGGTGGGATGAGTACTGCAGAGAATACCTGGAGTCACTGCCAGGAATGTATGGAAATAGTTGCTGGCATCACTGCAACGTGATTGATGCTTTAGTCTGTGATATATTTTGTCTTTTGTGCCATTTTAACAGTAGTGGTTCCAGATGAGATACTCTCCTTATGTACAAGAGTAAAGAAATATTCTTGAGCCAGTTACAGAAGGTGATATTATAGCTAAAGCTTGTGCTTGAATCTCAGGCCAGAGGATGTTTGCGCGCAGGCTGCTCTCAGTTCCCTTGGGAGGATGAAACTGCAAATCAAGAATGTAGGTAGGCGTATAGCAGAGATGTTCAATGGGTGAGACAGAGAAAACGACAAAACACAGTGGATGTGGCTAGAAGGGTATATTTAAGAACCAGTGAGATTAGATTATCTCCCACGCTAGCTTACTCTCTCTACAACATTACATTTGCTATGTCCACCCTTCCCAGCAGGGAGGTCACAGCTGGTTCAGGGTCAGGCAGAAAGTCCTGTCTGTCTCTGCTGTGCAGCTGCTCACAGGTACCAGTCAGGGCATTACCGGGCAGGTGCTCCAGCCTTTTAACCATGTTAGTGGCCCTTTTCTGGCTTTTCTCTGGTTTACTCCTCACATACTGCAGGCTTAAAACTGGACAACCTGCTCCACGTTCAGACCCACAAGTCCTGTGCAGAGAAGAATGAACACTTGTCCTCAACGTAGCCCAGTATGTGGTTAGCCTTTCTCACTGCATGGGCACACTGCTGAATCCAGTTCCACTGGTCCACCGGGAGATCCAGTCCCTTTTGCAGAGCTGCTCCCAAACTATTCAGTCCCTGACCTGCATTGATGCACACTGTGTTCCTTCCCAGATGCAGGACGTTGCATTTGTCTTTGCTCAACATCTGGAGGTTCCTGAAGCACCTGTTGGCCCATGGAACGCACACTTGTGATATCTCTGGCTGTCCTTGCACGAGGAGTCTAGTATCTCTGGGAACACTGGCCCTGCACATGACAACATGCAGAATCAGTCACCTAATAGAAGAGGAAAAAGGTGTTCAGTCTTTTCCTGAAGCCTGAAATCAATCAAGTCATCTGCTCCATCAAAAAAGTTGAATAATACTAGTCTTAAAGCCTCAAAACAAATTCCTCCATTGTTTGGCAAACCAGTGGGAGACAAGAGCTGCAAGTATGAAAGGCTGATATTGTCCCAGAAGAGCATTTCACCAAGCTCTGAAAAGTGTTGCATTGTGAAATGATCCTGGTGACAACCCGGGAACACCTATTGTATT
This sequence comes from Charadrius vociferus, assembly GCF_000708025.1. Classification (NCBI taxonomy): domain Eukaryota; kingdom Metazoa; phylum Chordata; class Aves; order Charadriiformes; family Charadriidae; genus Charadrius; species Charadrius vociferus. Next base: position 353,202 of record NW_009646931.1, on the reverse strand, counting down.
CATTAAATTATTTCATACTGCTCTTTGGAAAGTGATAACAATAAAATAAACTCTTCTGTTTGTTTTTGGGAATGACAATCAAGGAACGGAGGTAGGTAGAGAGTAACTGAGGGACTGAGGGCTGTATTTAATCAATAGTGTTCTGTTGATAAAGGGATATCATTTTGGTGTGGTATCTTTCATATCTTCCCCACAGACTTGAATAATGAAGGCATTTCCACAGCCTGATGTCAGGGGACACTTGTTCCACAAATGTGAACATATAAGGGCTACTCTCCAAGAAAAAAAAACAAGTCTTTTTCCTCTACTCTGAATCAAATCCAGCTTGTCTTTTGTGAAAGGCTGTTACACAAGTTTCCTAAAGAAACAAATCTTGAAATAGCAGTTGCTTAGAGGTTTCTCCCTTAAGACTGATGGTGTTCACATCCAATTACCTTTGAAAATCATCTTTCTTCATTTTAAATTTTGTGGAGATTTAAAGAATTGTCCGTACCTTTAATTCATATGAAAGCAATAGTTTAAATTTGACCTGTGTATGTGCTACACATTACATTCTGTGGGATAAATTATTGTGAATGTTGTCATGAATCTGAATCACGAGGATTTAAGTAAACAAGTTACCTGGGAATCCTCTTTTTAGAATGTAACTAGAATATAACCTTTGTCCATGACATGTCCAAACCTTGCACAGTATAGCATTAGGATGCACTAATACAGCTGCACATTATGCTTCTTTTGAAAAGCACAAGCTATTCTCACGATAATAAATGCAAATTACAAATTTAACTAACAAAAATATTAAAAATCCTATGTTTTTCCCAAAATTAGAGACTCAAATTTTGTAACAATTTAAGTTATTGAAAGCAAAAAACCTAATTACCTGATTACTGCTACAATGATATAAAATAAGGGGGCCAATGCTGAGTATAATGAACATGTGGTTGAATTGTGCACTTGAATTCAAGCATCTTTCCGTCTTTTATTGAAAAGAATTGCTGCTGAGCCACTATCAATATCCTTCTTTTCAGCTGATAGACTTTAACTGCTTTTGGACTCACTAAGACCAAAAACCTGCTACCAAGTATTTGCGCTTTTTAACTTGCTTTTTCACCACAGGAAGTGAGTTGATATAAATTAGCTGGTGTACAGGCACACAATAAGACATTTTTCCCCTAGCAGTTCTCTGATCACTTCTTCCAGTCACAAGTAGCTAATAATTTAGAAATAAACTGAAAATTAAATAAGTTAAAGGCAGTATTAGTGTAAAGATTTTTAGGAGTTGTCTTGGTATGCCTGAGCGTGCCTAAGCGTGAAATAGTTTGAGGGGCCCAGCTTAAAAGAAGACATTGGAAACTGCTGCCACAGTAACCAACAGGATTAGTGATAGACACCCAAAATCACCAATAATGGGAAATTATGGCTAACGTCCAAAACCCCAATACTGATATTTCCACAGTACTCATTGTCTTTGGGTGTCCCTACTGCCACCTGAGTCACCCCCTCAAGTTTCCCAGGCTAAGCATGAGACTCACAGTTAGTTCCTGCCTTACTTTCTACCATGTGCCTCTGGTCTCTAAGTGGTGCAGCACAGCAGTTTCCTTCCTGCTCTGGCCCTCTGTGCGCCAAATTCATTTCATTGGCCTGAGCTGTGATTTGCCGAGCAGATGATTGTGAAGTCAGGGGTGGAGGAAGATGCAGAACTGTGCTTCATCTGGAGCCTGCGGCTCACGCAAAATTCTGCACTCAGAGATGTAGCAATATGCCAGGAACCATCTCCTAAACCTAATCACATCCCAGGTGTTTAAATTTACCACATATTTGAGCAAACAGAATTGCATACACTGGGAGAAAGGAAGGTCTTGGAATGTTTGAGCCACATCCACAGAATTTCGATAATTATGGCACAATATGCAGTGAAATTCCTGAAGTCCTATCCTGAATTCCTGGTAAAATGCTGCTCAGATATTTCTGTGTGTTTGTATGTTGCTAGTTTGATTTCTTTTTATGCAAAGTGGAATGGAGATATTTGGATACTGGAATATCAGTGTTGTCACACCATTCCCTGCAATGGCAGAAAGGTCAGGTTTCTTCAGAGAGGCGCCTGCAACATACCCAGAGATTGTCAGGCTGCGTATTTATCTGAGCGCAGGTAGAAGCTGGCATTTCACCAAGGTTTCTAAAGATAGGTTTTCATCATAGAACTATTTAAGGGCATTTAAGTAGGGTGTTGTTGAGAGTATCTAAAGTTAGGACTGAAAGTCCCTGTACAGAGAGAAAGAGAGAGAGAGAGCTGTATCAACAGAGAGTATTCTGGAGATCCTGTGTTACTTTAGCACATTGCAACATCACTGCTCCTAAAGAATTTGTTTTACGATATTTAATTCATTTTTGTTTTATCTCTTTGAGGCAGCCTGAAATTCTCGGTTAAAAAACATGCTGGAGTCTCTCCCAGCTAATACTCTGCTTTTGTCTGGACACCGGCAATATCGTGTCTTGCTCCTTGCTATCAACCACACACAGAGGTCACAGTGTTGTTCCCTCTGGTAAATTACCCCATTGTTTGCAGAATAATAAGAGCTTCCTGTACAGACTGTTTATTTTAAAGTCTAGGACATGAGAGTGCATTTCTGCCATAAATTTAATAGGGTCAGTGCTATTACTCCTTTAATATGCTTAATATACTCTAAAATCTGACTACAGATTCAGATCCTTCAAGTATCACTTATGTGGCAAGGGTCATCAAAGTCTATACTACTCGCAAGCCTGAAATTTAGCATGTGAGTCCTTGCAAAATGAGTGTCTTGCTTTTCCTTTAGAAGTTATAAAGGAGATATATATGTAGATATAATAATCCATTATTTTTTTTCTTATTCAGTTGAAGAATTCTAATCAGACTGATTTTGAAGCTCTAGATTTGTTTGATTGTAGGGATGTATTGGTTGACGTCATTGTCAGAAACCAAGGACTGCAGTTTATTTAGTCCTGTGCTTGCCAGATCCCCTCTGTATAGAGCAAGAATCACCCTTTTCTTTCTTTGGCATTGCTGCAGTGATTTTCCCTCATTTAACAACATGCTAAAGGCCTGTGGTTCATTTGGTTACTGGCATAACTTGAACAGTCTACAGCATAATGAAGAATCTCTCTAATCAGGGGAGGCTAGAAGAACTTGGTTTCATAATTAAACAAAAGTGAATTAGCAGTATAGTTTTCTTTCAAAGAAATAGACACCAATCAATACCGGTGAGGGAAAAAAAATTTACTGAAGTCTAGTGACTACTTTGGTTCAAGAGTCAAATGGAGTTTATTGATCTTTTCTAGGGACCGTCATTCTCCTCTTCCTTCTTTACAACCCTGCTTGCAAAGGGTTTGACCAGAACAGACAGAGGGGCATCTCCTCATAATCTCCAGCATATGTACCATCTCCTCAGCATATGTACCGTTCCAGCACTCAGCATCCAAGGCATCGCATCTGTCTTCACAATTCCTCTGACCTTCTCCTTTCTCCCACCACACCTAATCCTGGCCTCCCAATCCCAGGGAGAAGTTTGGTCCTCCGTTCCAATTCTCCACTCTCTCCATACAGACATTAGCTGACTTTTCAATACCAAGGTGGGTGAAATTCAGCAGGGCTTGACCTGCCAGTCCCCAAGCCCTCTCCCTCCTTCCTCAGGTATCCTGGTTGTCTTCCAGTTCTAATAGTTGCATTTTAGCTTGAGGTCTCACTTTCTACCGTTACCTGTACTTCTCAAAATTGCACCTTCCCTGGGCTTTCCAGACTTTCCAGTCTTCTTTTCCTTCTCTGACTGCTCACCACATCTCTGTCTGTTTCTTCAGTATCTCTTAGTCATTTATATAAGGTCATCAGAATGGCCATAGTGGGTCAGTCCATCATCTCTAGCAGATAGATACATCATCTACAGTGACTGGACACGAAATGTCCTTTCCTGGCCCCCACCAATTCATTTTTCAGACATTCTGAGGCAGTCATGATATCTTTGCATTTATTAACACTAATAATTTCTCCTCCCTGCCCTTTTTTATGTGGCAGTCTCCTTTCTTTTTACATTTTTTTGAAGCCAACCTCATCTATCATCTCTTTGTCTAGGTGAATCATGCTATCTCTTTATCAAAGTTTCTGGATCCAGGTTTTGCTTTTATTTCTGCATCACCTCTTATTCTCAGCCAGAGACATGGGAGCAATTTGTGCAAGATACTGTTCAAACTCAAAGCAGGAAGATAGATCTTACTCCAGTGCACTCACCACTTAATTATAAGATGAGAAACACAGGTGGATAAAAGTAAGTGGGAGTGTTTGGATAGGATGAGAGTGGTTGGCTCTGCACAGTGATACAGGCATCACAGTAAAACAAAGTGTTAAAGACATTTTTCTTTATTTATCCACTTGCTTTCTGATCTTGCTTCAAGTAAACAGTCATCTTCCCTGTGTTTCAGGTTGTTCATCTGCTTGTTATCCTCCCAGTGGCTTCTTTTTCTTGTCTGCAAAACCAGACTGTGTAAACTTTCACCGCTGCTTCTTTCATTTTATTATGAAGAATCAAAGAAGTTGGAAAATCTATCACCCAAATAAAATACCTTGTTTATGTTTGACAACTGAAGAATATCTTTAGAAATGTTCTATCTGAATAGCCCAAATTCTAAGTCCCACTCTACATGACCATCAGTTTTACATATTACATGAGGAGAACCTTTTCATGTATTGCCCTTAGAATCATAGAATCATAGAATGGTTTAGGTTGGAAGGGACCTTGAAGATCATCGAATTCCAACCCCCCTGCCATAGGCAGGGACAACTCCCACTAGACCAGGTTGCCCAAGGCCACATCCAGCCTGGCCTTGAACACCTCCAGGGATGGGGCCTCAATGATGATACACCTGACACGTACGCCTTCCTGATATGAAGCTCCATTGCCATCTCATGTCATGACTGGGGCTTCCTTTTTAGTGGTCTGTCAGCTAGATCTCCTTTCCCAGTGCCTTTCAGACAGCTTTTCTTAAGGGGCTCTTTCTTCCTATGCAAACACCTCCAAATAGGGAAACCAAGAAGAGCTACAGTCCAGGTGTGGGGGTGCACTCTGAGAGGAAGGCAATCCATGGCAGCAGTAAGGACTGTTTGGCAGCAGAGTGTCTTTAACCCTGTCCCCCTCTGTCCATCCCTCCATCCATCCCTTCCTTATTCCCTCTGTCCCTCCATCGATCCCTCCCTCCCTCCCTCCCTCCCTCCATCTCTGTCTCCCCTGAGGAGCTTCTCCAAGTGTTCATAGTGGTTTGCAGGAATTCACAGAATTCACAGAATTCACAGAATTCACAGAATTCACAGAATGGTTAGGGTCTTGAAAAGAGCTCTTGGGTTTCTGGGCCATGCAACAGTCTGCTGGCTAATAGGTAATAGGAAACTGGATGGTCTAGATGAGTTTTTCTGTAGTGCTGCTCTTGGACGCATGGGATTCCTAGAATTTAAAAGGCAAACAAAATCAGACATGTTTCAATGCATGTCTTAGCAGATTCTTCCCTCTTAGCTCAGAATCAACTGCCATAAAAATATCAGACTGACTCTTACTCTCAAACAGTCTCTTACTCTCTGTTTGCTCCATTGGTAGAAAGTCAGGAAATAAATTCTCATTTCCAGAAAAATCTGTCAGCTATTTTTAACAATTGCACCAAATGTGCTATTTTCATGTGAAAATATGCAACTTTAGCTCTTTCTTGAATGCAAGAAAAGTACTTTTACTGTTAAAAATAGCTGTGATACTCCTCATGAAAACTCCTCAATAAAGAATGTTAGACATTTCTTCTTATAAGCAAGCACACATGAATTTGTCCTTTTGATTTTTTTTTTCCTTTTATTTTGTTAAATCCAGAAAAAAGACTGCATAAGTGGTTTTGGTTTTGGTTATTTTCCCCAAAACTAACCAAAGAGGATAAGTGTGCAGAATATCTTGGAAAATGAATTTTAGATATGCAGTAACAATTTCTCCACAGTCTGCAGGCACTGTGGTGGAAAGAGTATGTATCTTCAAAGCTATGTATGGAAAATGGAGTATGGAAGTGTTGGGGCAATCTGTAGTAGCAGACAGCATACCTCAAAGTCAACAGTCTCCTCAACAGCCAGACATCCACAGCCTTAAAGTTCTATCTTTCTAACAGAATTCTACAAAATCCTCAATATTTCTCTCTTTATGACAATGAGGGAGAATATCACCACTGCCTAATTAGCTCTCTGCCTGCTTCAGAGATGACAGTGGATGTGCTTGTCACTGAGAAAAGAGCAGAAAGCACCAAACCAAACAGCTGCCGCTGTGGTGACACAGAGCCATGTTGCAAAGGGAATACTAATAAGCCTGAACGGTACACACCGGAGAAGGGAAGACTTTGTTTGTATTTCACAGTGTACTGTAAAAACCAGCCCCAGTACTTGAGAGGGATCATTAACAGTATGATAAGAGGTAATTCAATACCAGCTCTGCAGTGCTCATACCAACTATTTTCTTTCATTTACCTAGAACAAAAAAAGAAACTTAAACAGTTTGAAATTGGTATGCTTACTAGTAAAGGTACAAACAGCAGAGAGTGCAGCAATGCTGGGAACATTTTGCATTTTTTTACCCAAGTACAGCTGCTCTCATGTGGCTAGTGGCAGAATTTATCATAAAAATAGATTTAACTACTTTATGAATGCTTATTATTCATGTTGATTACTGGGTTTAAGCCAAAAGTTGCAGCCGTTCCACCAGACCAATGAGTATTATTACAGCCTAGAATTAGCTCTAAGTAAAACTTACTACATAGTTCCAAACAAACAAAGAGAAAGAGGCTTTTTCCTTTTTTTTCTTCCCATACAGACAGATCTCTTAGGCAGTGTGTTAATTCCAGTTGCTATAATACTGTTTAGGCAATTTGGGAAGGATACAAATAAGATGAACTGGAAGACAAAAGGGGGAAAATAATTTAGTCAGCTTTTCTCATGGAAGAGGAAGAACTAAAGGAATATCCTACCTCCATCAGGATGTTGGAAAGTTTGTTTTGGATGTTGTTATTCTGTTCTTAGCTTTTAGGTGTGGAGGTGTCCTGCAGCATTATTAATGGGAAAGAAAATGCATACATATAGAAATCTGTGAGACAGATTTCTCTAAACAAACTTGTCCTTATTTCAGCTGAGATAGAGTTCTTTGTCTTTCTAATGGCTGCTGTGTATGAGAATAATGCTGATAAGACATATTGTTTCATTTGTACCTAAGTGATGTTTACATTAATTAAGGAATTTTTCAGCTTCCCAAGGAAGCTGAGAGGGAGCACAGACAGGAAAAGCTGGCCAAAGGAATATTTGATACTATAGACATCATGCTCAGTATATAAATGGAGGTTGGCTGTGGGGCAGGAATCCATGATTGCTGCTTGGGATGAGCTGGGCAACCGATCATTGAGCGGTGAGATCAACTCATGTTGTATCACTTTATTATGTATATTCTTTTCTTATTTTTGTTGTTATTGTTATTATTGTTATTATCATTATTTTCCTCTTCTGTTGCTGTTCTACTAAACTGTCTTTACCTCAACCCACAGGCTTGCGTTTTTTGGCTTTTTCCACTCTTCCTTTTCTCCCTCTTCTCCCTGCCCTACTTGGGGAGGGAGGGATGAGCGAGTGGCTACATGGTCCTAGTTCCCAGCTCAGGTTAAACCACAACAAAACTGTAGTATTCACAGTGGGTCTTGCAAGTAACTAAAAAATCTGGACATGCATGAAATAAGGTATTTCAGGTGCATCACCATCATACATTGCACAAACAACATTTGTGAGATCTTTAAAGCAGTGATACTCAGCAACAGTGAGAAGGCAAGGAAACACTTTTGAACAGAAAGGGCTCAATGGGACTGAAGAACAAGACTTTGTGACTGGAAGTTTTACACCTCTCGTGTATATACTGGAGAGCCTAACAAGGAGGAGAACAATTTCTTTAGTTCAATAGTTTTGTGGTTATAAGATCTGTCCTGAAGTGAGAAAGCGTACTGTTGACCCTCAACAGCAATCAAGGACTTGACTTTGCTGCTCCAGCTTTACAGCAACAAAGTAGCCTGGGGTAGGGCAACCCTGCAAGGCTAAGCCAGTGTGAAGGGCATGCAATACTCAGGCACCAAAGAGAGAATAATCAAGAGAAATTCTGATTTTGCCACTCCATGGTAACACTGTCTTGAGTTCTGTTTCTCGGTCCCAGAGGTCATTTATTCATTGGGTCTTAAGTGGAAAAAAACACACACGGTTCTCCTAGAGATCAGAAACCACGTTCTTTCCCTGTTGACCTTACCAGGCAGAAGAGTAAGTCGGTCACAAGGTTCTTGCATTTCTGGCTGTGTATTGGTGCTTCCCTGCCTTCAGTCTGATAGGAAACACACTCTCAGGCCCCGTCATGCCAAACTGAAGGGACCTTGATCCTTAATCTCCGGTTTCCTTTGCTAGTCTTTTATCACTAAGCTACTTTGGAAAGGTCCTGTTAACATCCTCTTTCATTTTTAAGCTGGTGTTCAAATTGCTGAAAAACCATCTTTGTCAGTTCAGAGATAGGGAGATTAGCATAATGGGAATAGTACATTATGAGTCCAATTCTCTGCTGTCAGCAAGGGTTTTTTCCCTCAGCAGTAGCATCCTAAATTGCCTTTCCATCTGATTTTCTAACCACAGTAATTAAACTTCAGAACCTGATTTCATGTCTTCATCCATGCCACTACCTTAGTCAATAGGGGAAATGCTATACTTATGTAAGTGACAGAAGAAGCACATTTCACTGGAAGAGGACCTCAAACGTTCTTCTGCACCAGAGGCACTGTGAGAGGCAGCTTGGAGCAGAACTGGAGCTGGCGTGGAGAGGAGCGGGACATGTCTGAGTGGCTTGGTGATTCCTGTTTTCCAGTTCAAAGGGAATAGCACTGTGTTGAGACAACCTCTACTGCCTGAACCACAAGTTAATCAAAACCCCAAAACAACAATTAAAAAACCCAACAAAACCTGTAACTGCCCCACTCATGAAAGGAAAAAAACCACAGCACGCTTTCTGTGCTTTGCTGCGCCTATGGCTTCTCTGCCAGAGGGACTGGGAAATGACTGTATCATCTTCATTTGACTTACATGTTAGGCTACAAAGCTTAATGAGTGAGAAAAATGCAAATGCAGAGGGGTAAAATGTAATAAATTCCGTGTGACCTATATATAGTGACAGATGCGCTGAAGACTGATGTCCCATTCCCATTTACACCACAGGTCCTTGACCATCCCTCTGGCACGGAACTAGCATTATGCTAGGCAGGAATTACATTGTATGACTTTATGCCTGATTACAACAGGCCCTTTTAATTCAGCCTACAGAAGACAGCTGCCTCCTGGGAGCTCCTGCGAGGGCCCTGGGCCTGGGCCACACCACAGGGACCCCGCAGCCCTGTCCACCATGTTCAGTGTGCCTCAGTGAGCGGCTTTGGTGTCTGGCTGTGGCCTCCCCTTGAGCTGCAGACCCTGACACTGAAGGAAGAGGCCACACTGAAAAGACAGAAAGTGTCGTGTTTTCATGGGGAAGGTCCCAGATGGCTCCCAGGAGTGTTTTGTCAGGTGTTTTCACACAAAGCCTGTGAGTGGGTGTCAGACCCAGCCGCCCTGTGAAGAAGCTGTCTGTAAGGACAATGGCCAACATGGTGCTGCCCAGGTGAGGCAGCACTGCCGCTGCTGAGCCTTCTGGGACTTGCACAGGTGCCTTCAGAAAGCCAAAGTATTAGCTGGCTTTGTTGAGTATCAAAAGCAATGCAGCTAGAGAGCAGAGGAGTCTGGTTTTCATCTGTTTTGTCTCCTCCTGCCCTGCCTCTCTGGTTGCTTTCAGATAGCACCTAAGGAGTGAAAGAGGAATGGAAAGTGGGAAGGTGTATCTCAGCTCTTTGTAGCAACAAGTAATAAGAAAATTGAAAGATTCAGCTGCCCTATTTGATCTGCCCAGCAGTGAGGTTCATGCAAGACTCATCTCTGGTGGTATTGGTCTTTCCTCTATGGCTGTAGAGGCCGTGGAGCTGCTTATTGCACACAAAACTAAAATAGGTTGATATAATTTGGAAAAAGGACTTTATAGGCTCTTCTTTGTCAGCAGTGTGCCCTTCCAGTGAAGAAGGCTACGTGTATACTGGGCTTCAGTGCAAGACAGGAATGACGTGTCCCTCCTGTGCCACTTTTGGGAGGCTACTTCTGAACCACAGAATCACAGCATGGTCAGGGTTGGAAGGGACCTCTGGAGATCATCTAGTCCAATCCCCTTGACAGAGCAGGGTCACCTACAGCAGGTGGCACAGGATGGTGCCCAGGCGAGTTTTGAATGTTTCCAGAGTGGGAGACTCCACAACCTCTCTGGGCAGCCTGTGCCAGTGCTCTGCCACCCACAAAGTAAAGAAGTTCCTCCTCACGTTTAGATGGAACCACCACATCTGGTTTGGGGACTCTGGTCCCAGAGGTGTTGACGAGCTGGGGAGCAGCAAAATAATCCTGTTCAGTGAATTAAGGGACAGTCAGAGCCTGAATTCATAGAGCCCTTGTAATTTGTTGTAGTAACACAGAAGAGCATGCACCCCTCCATAGAGGTGGTTTAAAATGAGCATGCCATAGATCTTTTACTAACTGCAATACTGTCAAAGCCATAATTTTGACTGCAAGATAGTTCTCAAGGCTGCTCTGCATTTACCTGGTATAAAGCAAGAGGAGAAAGCCAATAAAAAATTCTGTGAAATACAACTTAGCAACCTCTCAAATCATCCAGACCCAATGTTCTCCTCTCTTCCTTCTTCCCCCAGTGAGAGCAGTGTGTCAGGATATGCACCTCCCATCCTAGCCAAGTGGTTCTGCCATACCACTTATATTGGCTAAAACCAGTCATGAAGGTCTACAGGACAGAGAGCTGAAGCGGGCAGAGCAGTGGCACTTCTGCTCCTTCTCTGCTGGAGTACCTGTCAGACCATGTGGGTATCGGAAGGCCAGAGGGCTCCCATGAAGTTCTAACTTACCTCCAAGATCAGGCAACAGAAATCAGCTGACAACCAGACTGGGAGCAGTCTGGCCCTAGGTGTGCTGCTTTCTGACAAAAGTAAATATATTGAGGGTTTGGAGTAGGCTGGCTGGGTAGCGTTGCTTTCTCAGGATGGATGAAGTCTTGTCAGTTGTGTTAGCAGATGAAATGTATTAGTTTACTACTTCTTTCATATCATTTAGCTTTAGCATAACACTCTCTGAAATATGTGATGATGATCAAATATTGGCCTAAAATCTTTGCTGTATGAGCTAATGAGGAGGTCTTGTGGGATTTCATAAGCTTAAAAGTATCTCTGTACCTGGCAATAAGTTAATAGGAAAGTGCTTCCTCAACTAAAGAAAGCTGTAGTGTCATAGGGTGCTATCTAGTACAATCATTGTTATAATAACTGAAAAATCAGTGGTACTATTTCTTTCACAGAAACCAGGAATAACATTTTATTTTTGTAATTATGTCACTGCAGATGGAATTATTCTCCTAAAGAGAAATGTGGCTTTCATTTTCTGAAGTGAGATAGAAGGTAATATAAACCATTCATTTGAATAAATTGTATGCATATGCTATATACTCTCTAAGGCACTTGCTGTTTGTGCTTAACATTCCTATTTGGACAGGCACGTGCATATGTTAATGTGACTGCATATTATTTTAGCTATTTGCATAATTTTCATGGGGTTTTTTTTCAGTTATCTAGTGTCTTTTCAAGGAAGACAAGATCATCTCTAACACTGCAATACCTGCATTTACTGATAATGTAACAGGACGTTGGAGGCATAATTGGTGGGTTGCCTCAGAAACCTACATTTCTGGCATTACTAGGAAACATTGACTTTTAAAATTAATTCAATATTATCTTCTAAAGGAAAAAAATTCTTATGAAGTTGTGAAGGGATTGAAGCAATAAAACCTTCATGGACAGATTTTCATCTGTATTCCTGGCTCCAGGAGACTAATTACTTCAGAATCTCAGTTGTGACAAACAGTATTTTATTAGTACTAAAGGACTTGTGACATTTTCCACCAGGTAGGAAAGGTGAGTTTGTTTTTTGTGCCTTACCCTCTAATCTAAGGACTCTGTTCTCTCTGGATATATTTATTTTATAGTCTGGAACCAGATGGATGTTCAATCTGTATTATAACCCCACCCTCTTTGTACCCTCTCCTTCAACATTGAAATCTAATAGTTACCCACCCTAACTGGGATTGAGTGTACCCTCCACAAGTTTGCCGATATCGCCAAGCTGTGTGGAGTAGTCAACACTTTGGAGGGAAGAGGTGCCATCCAGAGGGACCTGGACAGGCTGGAGAGGTGGGCTTGTGCAAACCTCATGAAGTTCAACCAGGCCAAGTGTAAGGCCCGGCACCCGGGTCGAGGGAATCCCAAGCACAAATACAGGCTGGGAGGAGAATGGATTGAGAGCAGCCCTGAGGAGAACGACTTGGTGGTGTTGGTTGTTGAGAAGCTCAACATCAGCTGGCAATGTGCGATCGCAGCCCAGAAAGCTAATCCTGGGTTGCATCAAAAGAAGCGTGGCCAGCAGGTTGAGGGAGGTGATTCTGTCCCTCTACTTGACTCTCATGAGACCCCACCTGGAGTACTGTGTCTAGCTCTGGGGCCCCCAACATAAGAAAAACATGAACCTGTTGGAGCAGGTCCAGAGGAGGGCCACGAAGATGATCAGGGGGTTGGAGCAGCTGTCCTGTGTATACAGGCTGAGAGCTGGGATTGTTCAGCCTGCAGAAGAAAAGGCTCTGGGGAGACCTTGTTCCAACCTTTCAGTACTTAAAGGGGGCCTACAGGAAAGCTGGAGAGGTACTTTTTACAAGGGCGTGTAGTGATAGGACGAGGGGTAATGGCTTCAAACTGGAAGAGGGTGGGTTTAGATTAGATATTAGGAAGAAATTTTTCACTCTATGGGTGGTGAGGCACTGGAACAGGTTGCCCAGGGAAGTTGTGGAGGCACCATCCCTTTAACTCTTCAAGGCCAGGTTGGATGGGGCTTTGAGCAACCTGGTCTAGTGGGAGGTGATCCTGCCCATGGCAGATGGGTTGGAACTCGATAATCTTTAGGGTCCCTCCCAACCTAAACCATTCTATGATTCTACATTCATTGAATGAATATGTCTTGTTCTGAAAGATTGGATAAACAATAAAAGGATTCGGAAAAAAACCCCAAACCTGGCAGAAGTTCATGTAAAAGAGAAAGAGAAAGTATTACTAGAATGAATATTCTATGATAAATATTTTTAAAAGATAGAAGGTTTTTTTTAAAAAAAAAACATATATTTACAGATCATAAGAACACATCAATAGTAGACATAATGCAGTAAGACCTTGAGTTTAATTGTTGCTGGCCAAGAAATAGATTCCACCATTAAACCATGTCACTAAGGGCCACATCTACACGTCTTTTAAATATCTCCAGGGATGATGACTCACACACTTCCCTGGGCAGCCTGGTCAAATGTTTGGCAGCCCTTTTGGTGAAGAAATATTTCCTAATAACCAATTTAAACCTCTCCTGGCACAACTTGAGGCTCCTTCCTCTTGTCCTATCACTTGTTAGTTGGGAGAAGAGATCAACTCCCACCTTGCTACAACCTCCTTTCAGGTAGTTGTAGAAAGCGATATGGTCTCCCCTCAGCCTCCTTTTCTCCAGGCTGAACAACCCCGAGTTCCCACAGCCGCTCCTCATAAGACTTGTTCTCCAGACCCCTCACCAGCTGTGTTGCTCTTCTGTGGATATGGTACAGCATCTCAATGTCTTTCTTGTAGTGTGGGGCCCAAAACTGAACACAGTATTCAAGGTGAGGCGTCACCACTGCTGAGTACAGGGGAATGATCGCTTCCTTTTTCCTGCTGGCCACACTATTTCTGATAGAAGCCACGATGCTATTGGCCTTCTTGGGCACACTGCCAGCTCATATTCAACCAGCTGAATATGAATCAAGGCTATTGTTTATTTATTTGACATTTTGCTCAATATACTTCCCATTTGAAGAATAATTCAACTCCGACTATCACAAGAGATAACCTGAAATGCCTTTCAGGATAGCTCAAGTTTGTTTCTGAAGTCTTGAATCCTCACATTCTAGGTCTTACACATCCTCATGTAGATGAGTTATAGCAAGTAAGAAGGATTCACATGAGTGTTTTCTTTTCTGCCCAATAGAAAAGTCCAGGTCTCTCAGTGTAAGTTTGCAGAGCAGCTAATATTTTGGGGGGGTTTATGGTATTTTTCTGATGTTATGGAACCTACTACTGACTGTCTTTCCCCTTCCTCATTGCTAGATTCTCAGGGTTCCTATCTGAGGTTGACCTTACCATATAATTTTCAGAATTTATATTCCCATTGAGTTCCTAAAGGAATATATGCTGATTTGAGTGCTATCGTTTTTGCATTATTCTAAAACTCTAGAAAACCTTTTAGACATGTCACCATACACACATCTTAAAAATGTTAATGATTTCCCCTTCATTGTCAGTTTTCCATGGAGACCACACATTAAAATTACCAGGTTATCTCTAAGACCTATAAGTTAGAATACTTTTTTTTTTTTCCCTTCTCCCACCTTTCACAGAATCCTTTTAACTGCAGGTCTGTTAGGACAGCTTGCATTGTATATACTGAGCACTTCTGCACCAAAGGCATGAAGGACAGAGCAGCTGTATACCCAAACTGCCTCTTTATAACAGTGCAGTGTCAGTGGTTTTCCCCTTACTGTTCTCAATGATTTCTTCTCTGTTGCCAAGCTGGTAAAGCTGGAGGAACTCCTCTCACTCCTTTTCACACATCCTTTTCACAAGTGGTCTGAAACCACTTCTCAGTCGTACACTGTTCCCTCCAGAGATCAATCTGTCCTTAGAAGAAGAGTGTTTCAAAGGCTTCAAGTATCCTAAACTTTTTTTGATATGGAGGCTATTGGTGCTAGTTAAATTTCCCAGCTGAGCTCTGGAGAAACAGACCAAAACTGGCACTGGTGCCACTTACAGCAACATTCACACCGTCTATAGCTAATCTAGCTAAAACAATGGAACTCATGGGGGATAGCTGGTAAATACTGTAAATATGACTTATTCCTTACTGGAATAAAAATTATCTTGGTGCTCATAAGGCAATGCATAGTCTGCTTTTGGTCAGAGTACAGGTACATGATAATTATTCCCAGACCCCATCTCCCGTGAATCCTACTTTAAGGTGGAGAACTTGAGAACCCCATGGCAAAAGTCTCTAGGGCAAGTGGGGAAGGGAACAGCAAACAGCAATGATCGGGGTGTGAAAAGGAAGAGTTTGGATTCATGACTTCCATTAAATGACTGCTGTTTTTTACAGAAAAGTAGCCAGTTGGGCTCTTCAGAGATTTTGGCTGTGTTTTTCTAAGTGTGGTAACCTCTTTAAGTATAAATAAAGACACAAAATTGTATTTAATCTGATTTGATAAAATTATATGAATCTGTGCATCTTCAGATACACTGTATTCTTGGTAGTTAAATGTCACAGAGCTTTATGATACAGCAATAAGTCATTTCTATTGAAAAGTACTGAGCTTAGATTGTTGTTATTATCAGGCTATTCAAAACAAAATGAACGGAAAGACTTGCAGAAAAGTCCTGTAATAATGACTAGGTACTAAAACAGTAAATGAAATGCACTAACTGTAGAGGTAAAGCAGTACACATGGTGAAAAACAGTCCTCGCTTCCCACATGCAGTACAGACTATGTGACAGCCCCTTTCTGTTCCACAGACTTATTCATTCTTATTCATTGGGCAAGCGTCCTTGTGCAATCTACTTTAACAGAGGTTAACAGCATTTAGCAATCTCTTGCTTTCTCTTTGAAACAGGAAGTCTTCTGACTAGCACTCAGTAGTTCAACCAATTTGCAGCTCTGCAAAAAACCTACAAAAATACTTACTTTTTTTTTCTGGTTAAAATAGGAACTTAATTTAGAAACCAGCAGATGCTTACTTGTTTCGTAAACATTCATAGCAGGCTTCTCCAAATGCTTTTGCTGGTTTTGAATATTGACAAATGCTACTGGTCATCTCTTCAGTATGGGTGAAATTCCGACCTTACTCATGTTAGACGATTTTGTCATTGCATTTCATAGAGCCAAAATTTGCTTTTGGATGAGTTCGCTAAGTCTTGGTTCTGCATCCAGACACTCACGGTCACTATTATGAAATCTCATCACTCGGTGTTTCAGGGCTGGGCACAGTTGTTTTCCTTATATTTTTTTAACCAGTGCAGAAACTTCAGAAAAATTTGCAGGAAGTTATATTTTCAGAACAGAACTGTTAGGATGTTTTATGTCACAACGGTTATTCTTACATAATAGCTAATTATAAGCCATCTTATTAAAAAGGCTAATCTTGTAATAGAAAGGGGAACCTTTGTTTCATACTGAGAATAATTGCAGTTGTATGTAGTTAGATATTCCAAACTGTTTCTATATGTTAAATTAAAAATTATAGTTGCACAACTATGAGTATAAATAAAAGTAATAGAATGAATGTCTGGGAGAGTTTTGTTTTCTTTTTTTTTTTTTTTTACTGATTTTTTGAAACGCAAAGGCTGCAGATGAAGTCAAAGTTCAGTTGAAGTAGCTGTTGTGGGCTTCCTATCTCAAATAATTTCCCATGAGAATAGCTTCCAAAAAATTAGAAAATTAGAGTATTAACCCCAGGAATCTCCAAGTGCTCCTTAGTCATAAAAATCTGTCAAGGTTCTTACAGTGTATTTTGCTGATTGCTGATCCATTAAATTGTGTTGCACATGAACAAAAACAAAACTTTGAAAAATTTCAATGTGAGGTTAAAATGATATGGTCAGTTTCATTACTACGTTAACTAGAATACTGTGTATCTCTTTGTATGTGGACCAGTTTAATTTTTTTTTCCTGACACATGGAATACTGGATATATATCCTACCTATTCTTCAAGTTTTTTGTTTATAGAAAACAGTAAGGTGCTGTATGAACTGTTGTGCAGGTATTTAGTTATGTGCGTATTCATGACCCTCCTAATGTGATTGTAACTTGAAGCTTGTGTTATTGTTTATTCAGAATATTGGGACACTCAGAGAAGTGAGTAAGACTATAGCAAAAAACCCCTCCAACCCTACAACATTTTTTCTTTTCTGTATTGACTCTGTTAGAAGTTGTAGAGAAGTTTACATCTGAATCCTTCTCTAGAGGGACTCACCAGAGGAATGTCTCAAACCAAAGTGCTGGAGAAAAGGCAATGGACACAGGGACAAAAGGAGCAGTAAGCAGAAGCCCACAAATAATTTCTCCCAGTTCTGAAAGAATTCAGGATTTAAAGTGGCTGAATAGCTAACAGCACTGTATGACATTATGATTGTCCTGGGACCCAGAGCTGCAATTTAAAGTATGTTGTGGAGACTAGATAGGGCGGAAATAGTAAATCAGCGCTGCTTCGACTCCTGTTTTATCACAGAATAAATACAGAAATTGTACCTTCACTAAAATTATTTAATCAAAATCATTTTGCTATTAAGGAGAAAAAAGAAAGAATACATAAGACACTGAAAATCTGGTACGGTGCCAGCAGAATCAACTTGTATAACAAAATTACCTTAATTGGGGAAATAATGTACTGATTTACATTGTTACTCCTGTTTTGAATGCTGTGGCAATATTGAATTGTCAGGAAGAACAAAATGTTCCTGAATTTATATATTTGGCTTTAACTTACATCTAGCCTTGTGCAAGCAAGTATTTAATTTAACCAGATAAACAATATATTAAGTGGTTTGTTTATGCAGGGAAAAGAAACAATGTGACTTTTGATGAGGAGAACCTGCATGTCTAATCTGAAAAGGGTATTTGGAAGCTTTAGTTCTTTGCTGGTAAACAGCGAGAGAAATGTTAGCTTTTAGGCAAATGCACTTTTTGCCAGTGCTGGAGTCCTAGAAGCATTTAACACATCTACAGAGCACAGGGCTTGAGTGAAGCACTTGAGCACCTGCCTGGCCCCCAACTGCAGGAGCCCAGGAGAATCCTGCAAAAGAGAAAAGGAAAAAGGCGGCACTGTGGGCAGTCCTCAGTCTCACATATACTGAGGTAAAACTGCCTGAAGCAGAGTAGAGGGACTTCCAGGAAGAGTATGTTTAGTGGGTTAGAGTGGGCTGTACCACTAGTTTGTTTATGAGAGACAATCTGATGGAAAGGGGATTTTTTCTGATGTCTTAGAAGGAAAGACTTAACTAGATGAGGACCAGATAGCAGAGGTAACACCTCTCCAGTGCTGGTGAGGATTGGCTGTTTTAATTATAATACTAAGTGTGTTTTTGTAAGGGAGCAACTGGTGCCTTTTCTAGTGTGAAAAAGATCGGTATTCGCAACATTTTGAGCTGAACTAGAGCTGGTTAGAACAGTTAGTTGCGTGGATATATGCAAGTATTTTCCTCAAAATGTGATGTCTGAACAAGCACAAGTATTGTTTGGAAATAAGTAGGAAGCAATGCTGGCTGCCTCTGCAGGCTGTTCGGAGAGGAGTCAAAGTTTCCATAATCAATAAAGTGCAGTACTGCTGGGACAAATACTGAAAGGTCTTGAAAATGAAGATAGAAGATACGAAGCTTGTCTTGCTTGCTGTGGTAAATCCATATGAGAAGTTCATAGCATTTTCTGCATGTTCTAAAGCCATTTCCCTATCCTCTTGATTTTTTGCTTTACTAGAAGCATGGTGGATAGATATTAGCAGGACAAGAATTGTCTCTCATGGTCAGAAAAGAGCGTATAGCAGCAATCAGGGTGTAAGGTGACCATGCAGAACCTTCCTGCTCATCTAAGCAGCTGCAAGATGTGTTTTTTTTTTTTTTTAGAGTGTAATCCTAAAGTATCATGGGGAAAGTGTATGTAAATATTTAATTAACTCGAGGTAAATCTCTTGTTCTGACTTTCAGTCAGGCTTGAGAATGTAATATTTTTGTGGCACTAGTGATAGTATTATGAAAAATCAGAGGTATGTGTTACAGTAATTCTAGTGTTCCATGGTTTGGTGCAACCAGTTCTTGAGAAAACCCATATTCCAGCACCCAGGAATCAGAAATTAATTTCTTTTTCTTCACAGCTTATGTGTAGCCCTAAAGCCTTCTTCTTTTAGGTGATCTTCCCAAATCAGTAGAAATTAGGCACCTAAGTCAAGAATAAAGCAGTTCATTGCAGCGACAAAGAGCCAAAGGCATTAAAACTTGCAAAGTGCTCATCTATGACAGCAGTATGTCAAAGCTGAAGATATGTCAGAGTTACACAACTGACATCTGGCTATACCTCCCCTTACCTCTATCTGCTGTATCATCCATCTTGGAAAAAACATAGACTCAAAGGCAAAGAGGGACCGCAGTAAGCCAACTGTCCACCTATTTGAGTTGTTGCTTGTGTCTCTCAATTTCTAGTTACTGCCATTAATCTACCTCTAGATGATATACCATATACTTATTCTTTTTTAATATTAATCAGTATTAAAACACCAGGGAAGAACTGATCTTATAGGATTTGAAGTAGTTCACAGAATATCTACTTTGGCTTCAAATCTCCAGCCTCTGCTCATCCCTTAAACTCACTGATCATATGTGTATTATTTCTTACACTGTTTTAGCTCTTCAGTGTTTTGTCCTTGGTCCTTTGGAATTTTTTGGGGGATACCTTGGGTCGTCCCTGTGGTTGCGACTTGATGAATGAGAAATGCAAGATCTTCCTTACACTTCCTTTGGAAAAGAGCACTTTTTTACACTGTCAGATACTTCAGTTTTCCTTAAAATAAATTAAAGTTATTGCCAGGGTGCAATATGAACCCCAAAACATTTTAGTCAGTATAACTTTCCCGTCCTCCACATATGTAAATAGTTCTAGTATTATGAAATAGAGTACATTTTTCCCTGGAAACATTATCACTTTGTTTGCTGTCTGATAAGGTTGAGACATATGTTATAATAAGGTGTCGTGGTTTAGGCCAAATCAGCTACTGGGGACCTGGGGGACCCCAGATGGGACTGACAGATGCTCTCCTCTACCCTTCTTCAAAGAGAGGGGCAGAGGAGGAAAAAGAGACTTATGAGTTTAGAAGGAACTAAACTACTTTAATGAAATATTAATAATAAAATAAAAAAGAAATAATGAAATATAAACAAAACCTGGATGGGAACTGGATTCCGGATCTGCATTCAGGATTGGGATCAAAGGTAGACAAAGAGAGTCCTCCTCAGACATAGGCCATTGAAGGAAGAGCCCTGACCCTTCGATCCTCAGTCTTTATACTGAGCATGAGGCAGATGGGATGGAATACCCCATTGGTCTGTTTTGGGTCACCTGTCCTGTCCGCTCCTCCCTGCAAGTGGGACCCCACTATGCTTTTCCGCTTCCGACCCTCCAAAGGGGCAAATAACAGAGTTGGTTGGCCTTGGGTGTTATAGCAATAAGTCTAAGCAAGACCCTCTCTGCATACCATGGCTGGGCATCAGCTATAAACAGAGATCTGATCACCCTGAGAGACTGAACGGTGTCTGCACAGTACGCTGTTAATTTCAGTAGTTAAAGAGGCCCAGCTAAGAAGCAAAGTTCCTGAAGAAAATTGGTTCTATTTTACCTCAAACCAGGACATAAGGAATTACAGAAAGAAAGATGGAGAGAAGATCTTATTTTCTTTTAATTCTCACAGAATTGCAGAATGGTTGAGATTGGAAGGGACCTTTGGACATCACTTTAGTCACATATGATCCAAACAATACATACAGAAGCGGTCGCATCTTCTATGGGGTTAAAATTTGTCACAGAATGTAATAGGTCATCCAGACTGGCTTTGTCTGATACTGTTTTATACTTTTGTATGTCTCATAAGGCGGGAGATGGGAGATATTCATTGTGCTTAGTATACGTAGTAACTGGCTTCAATTCCATTTGCAAATACACATTGAAGCAGACTGACTGTGCTCAAACATGTTAACTCACACAGGTAAGCTCCTGGCTTGTTTACGAGAAGAGATTTTTGCTTCTAGTAATGTTTTGGGTTTTTCTGCAGAGCTTTGCTTTCTTTTTTCATCCATGCAGTAGGACATTGACTGTTGCTTGTTTCCTTCACAACTTTGTCAGAAGCAACAGTTAATTGTTTCATTCCATTTTCTAGCCTGAGTGTCAGAACACAGTCTGGTCTGTGCCGGTGTCTCACTTTCACATATAAGGGACGTTCTTCCTTTTTTCTGCTGTAGCTTACACCCATAACTTGAAATATCATTGCAGTTCTGCCTACAGAACTAGAACTGAAATAGTTGTTATCTGTTTGAGAGTTTGTTAAGCCTTTATGTTTCTGAAGTCCATGGCCTTTCATGGGGCCACAGCATTTGAGGACTAAAGAGAACATGCTATTTTGAAAGGAAGACCCTGAAAGCAGGGAATCGGCAGTCTCTCATAATTTCTTTCTTGTTCCTAGTTCATGCATTTATTACTGGAATTAGCTTACAAGAAAACATCATTAAGCCTCTTCTTCTTACTAAAGAGAAAGCCTGTAGGGACAGGAAACGTGGTTTTCAATAGAAAACACTTAGTTTCAGTAATGAATGTTAGCAACATCAGAACACACAATGACCTGAGTGATATTTTAAATGAAACAACAAAACCAGCTTGGGACAGAGGTTGAGTAGAGGACACCCTCAGTCCAGACAACACATTTGAAAGGTGGAATTTTTCTGAATTTTAAGGTCAGGTTTTTTGGAGGAAAATCTGAACTGCATAATAGGTTTCTCTTTTCTATCATTTGATCTTTCCACCGATATTGTCAAGTAGCTGAATTGCATAAAGTCAAAGTATCTCCTTGATCATTCTTTGCAGACGTAACAGGGGACATCGTTCTTCCAGAAGAATTTAAATGCCCTCATGACCAACAGCCACACAAGCTGTGTGTTATAGGAAATAAAAAAAAAGATGGTTATAGGAAAAGTAGCATAAATGATTCCATTCACAGCTGTAAATTTGACATGAAACATATTTGTGAAAAAACCTTAAGCATCAGCTTGAATATGATGATTTCAGCATGGAAGCTACCTATCACAACAGATGTGAGTCAAAGTTTTTCTCTGTGTAGCTTTTAAATAAAGACCATAGAAAACCTGAGCATAGCTGGACCAAGATGTCATATGGGTTTCTTCTCTAGAGAAATGTAGGAAATATTGCACGACTTTCTGGCTAAAACATTCTGCTCTTGCTTTATTTTCAGTTATTGTTTTGCCATTTCAGTACAAGAGAACTTTAGTAGAAAAATTACTGTGTTTTTTTCCCATAGGATCCTTCTTGTCATGACTGATGTACTTAGTTGCCTGTTTCCCCTAAGGGTTACACCTTTACAGCCAACTTCCTTTCTCATTCTCTTTGTTACTGTTGTTAGAATATAATGTTATGATGAAAATATGAAAAAAAAAGAGGACAATAATATTTAAAAGATAGGCAAACATTGGAATTCAGAATTCCCATTTTTTTATCTGGATTTCTCTGAGGTGGTTCATGAAGATATTCTGCAGAAAACTGTATGAGAAAAGGCTTTCTTAGACTGCAGTTATAACTATGCTATACCTAAAGTATTGCCTCTACTGTGTCGTTTTGTGACCATACTGGAAGCCCAGCAGCAGAAGCTAATAATTTTCTCAAAGTAGCAGGTGAAAACTGGGATCTTTAGATCCCGAATTTCAAACACAGGAACAGCATGTTCAAATGGATTTAGAAAGGGAACTAAAACATCTTAATCATTGTTCTGCCACTGAATGAGTGCAAAATGGTCAGGCAAGCCACTAAGCCTTAGTGTTCCTGTTTCTCTTCTTGACTAAATTGGGTAGTATTATGTCTAGCTTTTAGAATTAAGGCTTAAAATAATCTAAAGGTTACTCATGTTTTGGCTGCAAATCAATAGGAGTTTTGCTGTTATGTGATGGAAGTAGATTTTCTTCCTAGTAAAACAGAAAAACTATAGGAAAAGAAAACTAGCCAGATCAAGTGTTATTTATCCCTTAGCAGGCTCTGTCAGGTGAATGTTTTAGAAGATATGGAATCATAAATATTTTGGGTTGGAAGAGACCTTTATAGGTCATCTAGTCCAACCCCTCTGCCATGGGCAGAGACATCTTCCACTAGATCGGGTTGCTCAGAGCCCCATACAACCTGACCTTGAATGTTTCCAGGGATGACACACCTATCACCTCCCTGCACAACCTGTGCCAGTGTTTCAACATCCTCATGGTAAAAAATTGCTTCCTTATATCTAGTCTGAATCTGACCTCTTTTACTTTAAAGCCATTACCCCTTGTCCTGTCACTACAGGCCCTGCTAAAAACTTTGTCCCCATCTTTTCTGTAGGCCCCCTTTAAGCACTGAAAGGTTGCAACAAGGTCTCCCTGGAGCCTTCTCTTCTGCAGGCTGAACAACCCCAACTCTCTCAGTCTGTCCTCCCAGGAGAGGTGTTCCAACCCTCTGATCGCCCTCCTCTGGACCCACTCCAACAGGTCTACGTCTTTCCTGTGCTGAGGGCTTCAGAACTGGATGCAGTATTACAGTTAGGGTCCCCCTGAGCAGAGTAGAGGGGCAGAATCACCTCCCTCCACCTGTTGGCCATGCTTCTTTTGATAGAGCCCAGGAAGCAGTTGGATTTCTGGGCTCTGAGCACACACTGCTGGGTCATGTCCAGCTTTTCATCCATGAGTAACCCCAGCTTCTCGGCAGGGCTGCTCTCAATCCCTTCATCCCCCAGCTACTGCCACTTCATCAGCATTGAGACTTAATTTGTAAAGCTGGACATTAGGATGAAGACCACCACAAACCAGACCCCTTTTAAACATTTTTTTGTATTTCATTTCCTACCAGCTGACTAATGCCATTTGCTACTCTTCACTAAATTCCTATAAAATGGCAGGAGCCCCCTGCATCTGCCTTCAAGGGCTTAGGCATGCCACAGCTATGGCAACCAACCCACATTTTAACCTTAGTATCTCTGATAAATTGCAACAAAAGCAAAGCTACTCTTTTCTCCTGGAACCACATTAAGACTTCAGCATGGAAATAAGTCACTTAAGCTGTTCTCCAGAGTCTGAAAGCCTGGTTCTTCCACACCTTTGTCACCAGGAAAGAACCTGCAGAATAGCTGCTGAGAGAGTCCCCCAAGAGAGATGCAAACAGTAAGGAGGAACTTTTAGTCATGTGCAAGTGCTAGGACATCTAAACCTTTCCTAATCTCAGGACAAAATGTCATTTGGGCCAACTAAAATCTTCATTGGGTGTAACATTCCTGTTGCTAGAATCTAGGAATACTTCAGCTTTAGTAGCAATTAGTTCATTAAATATGTTGCAGTTAACCTGTTCTGGAGAATTTAGGTTTGTAGAGATGTGGTATTAGGCAAGTACTGTGAAGAGACACACAATTCAACAGTAATATAATGACAGACTAGACTCTGTGACATGTTTCTCTTCCTCAAATAAGTTTAGGAAGGGAATGGTTGTTTCATTTAGATGGGTAGAATGCTTTTATGAAAAAAAAAATCAGTTTAGAGTAGATTTTAATACATTCTAGCTGCTCTTTGTTTTATTATTTTATTCTTAGAAAGGAATACAAAATGTTCACTTCCTTTTGGGCTGCTAAGAAGAAAGGGATGAATCCTAAGGTGCTTGTTATAGCAGGCTTCTATCAGTCCGCGTCTGTATCTGCTTGTACCTCAATTTTTTGATGTACTGACTTGTAAGTTCTTCTCACTGGGATGCTTTCAATATCAATTGGAGAAGACAGGGAGGAAAGTGCATGTATGCTTTCAGAATTGAAATTACACATTTATTTATTTTTTGTGCAAAACTGGAGATCCAGAGTGATACAATATCCACACAAATCAAACAAATTGCGGGGTTATTTCCAGACATGGAAATCAACTCTAAAATATTGCATAAACTTCCCATGCTTAATTTTATTGCAGGTTTATCCAGGATCCTGAGTCTTCAGAATATTGAAACAAAGGCTTTCTGTTGCATGCAGACCTATGCCTTTGATTCCATAGCCTTTGGCAATCTTAAAGAGATTTCTGAGCAGGTAAGTCATGAAAGAAACTACATTTTCCTGTGTGAAGATGAAAACTAGATTGACATTGCATGTTGTTTTTTTTCTAAATTTGAGAATTTTGCAATGCAACCCTCTTACACACACACACACACACACAAATAAAAGAATAAAATTAAACTATATGTCTAGGTATTAAGTGATTGGAGTTACCATCTTAATCTCATTAGTAAAGATATCAAAAAGGGAACAGATGTTAATATATGTTCTTGTAGTTGAAGCTGCAATAATTTCTCAAGGATTTTGTATGGAAATGCAATAGCATGTACTAATCGTATCTTTTACTGGAAGCTATTAATAGCAGGTTTTACACTGAGCAGAATCACATACGATGTTAGGTGTATGTTACTTATTTGATTGTTAAAATATGCAGATTAGCAAAAACTAATTAAATTGTGGCACATAAATTAGTGCACAGGTCATTTTATAGTAATGTATTTTGACAAATCTTGGTTTATTTTGAAATACTAGTGTCAGGTTTCAGATGTCCTCTGAAAAATTTTCTTTTGTGGTTTGTTAGGTAAAAGGTGTCTTGTGCCTCTTACAACTTGCAATCTGAAATCTTATCCAAATCTTTGTTATATTTTCTTGGGGGAAACAACACAACTTTATTATCTAATGCTATTTTGTATGATTTATTTACAAAAAAAATTAATGTATATATAAATATATAAGTATATATAAATAATATCAGTGGGCACCAGTGATAGGACGAGAGGTAACAGGCACAAACTCTACTGTGTCGTTTTGTGACCATACTGGAAGCCCAGCAGCAGAAGCTAATAATTTTCTCAAAGTAGCAGGTGAAAACTGGGATCTTTAGATCCCGAATTTCAAACACAGGAACAGCATGTTCAAATGGATTTAGAAAGGGAACTAAAACATCTTAATCATTGTTCTGCCACTGAATGAGTGCAAAATGGTCAGGCAAGCCACTAAGCCTTAGTGTTCCTGTTTCTCTTCTTGACTAAATTGGGTAGTATTATGTCTAGCTTTTAGAATTAAGGCTTAAAATAATCTAAAGGTTACTCATGTTTTGGCTGCAAATCAATAGGAGTTTTGCTGTTATGTGATGGAAGTAGATTTTCTTCCTAGTAAAACAGAAAAACTATAGGAAAAGAAAACTAGCCAGATCAAGTGTTATTTATCCCTTAGCAGGCTCTGTCAGGTGAATGTTTTAGAAGATATGGAATCATAAATATTTTGGGTTGGAAGAGACCTTTATAGGTCATCTAGTCCAACCCCTCTGCCATGGGCAGAGACATCTTCCACTAGATCGGGTTGCTCAGAGCCCCATACAACCTGACCTTGAATGTTTCCAGGGATGACACACCTATCACCTCCCTGCACAACCTGTGCCAGTGTTTCAACATCCTCATGGTAAAAAATTGCTTCCTTATATCTAGTCTGAATCTGACCTCTTTTACTTTAAAGCCATTACCCCTTGTCCTGTCACTACAGGCCCTGCTAAAAACTTTGTCCCCATCTTTTCTGTAGGCCCCCTTTAAGCACTGAAAGGTTGCAACAAGGTCTCCCTGGAGCCTTCTCTTCTGCAGGCTGAACAACCCCAACTCTCTCAGTCTGTCCTCCCAGGAGAGGTGTTCCAACCCTCTGATCGCCCTCCTCTGGACCCACTCCAACAGGTCTACGTCTTTCCTGTGCTGAGGGCTTCAGAACTGGATGCAGTATTACAGTTAGGGTCCCCCTGAGCAGAGTAGAGGGGCAGAATCACCTCCCTCCACCTGTTGGCCATGCTTCTTTTGATAGAGCCCAGGAAGCAGTTGGATTTCTGGGCTCTGAGCACACACTGCTGGGTCATGTCCAGCTTTTCATCCATGAGTAACCCCAGCTTCTCGGCAGGGCTGCTCTCAATCCCTTCATCCGCCAGCTACTGCCACTTCATCAGCATTGAGACTTAATTTGTAAAGCTGGACATTAGGATGAAGACCACCACAAACCAGACCCCTTTTAAACATTTTTTTGTATTTCATTTCCTACCAGCTGACTAATGCCATTTGCTACTCTTCACTAAATTCCTATAAAATGGCAGGAGCCCCCTGCATCTGCCTTCAAGGGCTTAGGCATGCCACAGCTATGGCAACCAACCCACATTTTAACCTTAGTATCTCTGATAAATTGCAACAAAAGCAAAGCTACTCTTTTCTCCTGGAACCACATTAAGACTTCAGCATGGAAATAAGTCACTTAAGCTGTTCTCCAGAGTCTGAAAGCCTGGTTCTTCCACACCTTTGTCACCAGGAAAGAACCTGCAGAATAGCTGCTGAGAGAGTCCCCCAAGAGAGATGCAAACAGTAAGGAGGAACTTTTAGTCATGTGCAAGTGCTAGGACATCTAAACCTTTCCTAATCTCAGGACAAAATGTCATTTGGGCCAACTAAAATCTTCATTGGGTGTAACATTCCTGTTGCTAGAATCTAGGAATACTTCAGCTTTAGTAGCAATTAGTTCATTAAATATGTTGCAGTTAACCTGTTCTGGAGAATTTAGGTTTGTAGAGATGTGGTATTAGGCAAGTACTGTGAAGAGACACACAATTCAACAGTAATATAATGACAGACTAGACTCTGTGACATGTTTCTCTTCCTCAAATAAGTTTAGGAAGGGAATGGTTGTTTCATTTAGATGGGTAGAATGCTTTTATGAAAAAAAAAATCAGTTTAGAGTAGATTTTAATACATTCTAGCTGCTCTTTGTTTTATTATTTTATTCTTAGAAAGGAATACAAAATGTTCACTTCCTTTTGGGCTGCTAAGAAGAAAGGGATGAATCCTAAGGTGCTTGTTATAGCAGGCTTCTATCAGTCCGCGTCTGTATCTGCTTGTACCTCAATTTTTTGATGTACTGACTTGTAAGTTCTTCTCACTGGGATGCTTTCAATATCAATTGGAGAAGACAGGGAGGAAAGTGCATGTATGCTTTCAGAATTGAAATTACACATTTATTTATTTTTTGTGCAAAACTGGAGATCCAGAGTGATACAATATCCACACAAATCAAACAAATTGCGGGGTTATTTCCAGACATGGAAATCAACTCTAAAATATTGCATAAACTTCCCATGCTTAATTTTATTGCAGGTTTATCCAGGATCCTGAGTCTTCAGAATATTGAAACAAAGGCTTTCTGTTGCATGCAGACCTATGCCTTTGATTCCATAGCCTTTGGCAATCTTAAAGAGATTTCTGAGCAGGTAAGTCATGAAAGAAACTACATTTTCCTGTGTGAAGATGAAAACTAGATTGACATTGCATGTTGTTTTTTTTCTAAATTTGAGAATTTTGCAATGCAACCCTCTTACACACACACACACACACACAAATAAAAGAATAAAATTAAACTATATGTCTAGGTATTAAGTGATTGGAGTTACCATCTTAATCTCATTAGTAAAGATATCAAAAAGGGAACAGATGTTAATATATGTTCTTGTAGTTGAAGCTGCAATAATTTCTCAAGGATTTTGTATGGAAATGCAATAGCATGTACTAATCGTATCTTTTACTGGAAGCTATTAATAGCAGGTTTTACACTGAGCAGAATCACATACGATGTTAGGTGTATGTTACTTATTTGATTGTTAAAATATGCAGATTAGCAAAAACTAATTAAATTGTGGCACATAAATTAGTGCACAGGTCATTTTATAGTAATGTATTTTGACAAATCTTGGTTTATTTTGAAATACTAGTGTCAGGTTTCAGATGTCCTCTGAAAAATTTTCTTTTGTGGTTTGTTAGGTAAAAGGTGTCTTGTGCCTCTTACAACTTGCAATCTGAAATCTTATCCAAATCTTTGTTATATTTTCTTGGGGGAAACAACACAACTTTATTATCTAATGCTATTTTGTATGATTTATTTACAAAAAAAATTAATGTATATATAAATATATAAGTATATATAAATAATATCACCGGGCACCAGTGATAGGACGAGAGGTAACAGGCACAAACTTGAACACAGGAAGTTCCATCTAAACATGAGGAGGAACTTCTTTACTTTGAAGGTAGTAGAGCACTGGCACAGGCTGCCCAGAGAGGCTGTGGAGTTTCCCACTCTGGAGACATTCAAAACCTGCCGGACGCCGTCCTGTGCAACCTGCTCTAGGTGACCCTGCTCTGGCAGGGGGGTTGGACATCTCCAGAGGTCCCTTCCAACCCTGACCATTCTGTGATTCTGTGATGTAATTTTACTGCCGTTATTAAGAAGGGAACACAAAAGAGAGAATTATTTTAAATGTACTGGAAATTGGTATCTATATAATATTTTAATTTTAGAGAGAGAAAATTGGTTGCATGCGCAGAAAGCTTTGAGACTAAAGAATTACCCTCATTTAAATGTAATGGCTGTGTTTCTACTTCTCTGTCCTGCACCCTTGCCTGGCTCACATACCTGTCTTGGTTTTGTCATTAAACGAATGGGGCTGTTATGTATGGCGTATATTCTAGATTGCTAATGCGACATTTCTTATGTGCTCACAGATGTTACGTACACAGATATAGAATGTAGGGTGGGCCAGGGACTGAGGACTGTGCCTGGTTACAGGTCTTCAGCACACGTCCTATGTTACCTTCCTACCTTTTAGGGAATGCCCTATTTTAAGGCACCGTGGCAGTGCAGTGCAAGGCACCCTAAGATAAGGATGTTAGGGAGCAGTCACCGAATTCCCATGTCTCAGGGACTGTGATTGCTGTAGTACTAGCAAGAGGGCGCCATAAATACTGTCTGTGATTGCCAAGGCCTTTAGGACTCTGTAGAAAGAATGGACCCAAGAATTGCAGATCAGGTTCTGATTTTGGTTTCATTACATCAGTGCAGCTGTCCTTGGTTGAATTTGATGCAAATGAGATCAGATTCTGGCTTGTATTATTTACAAACCATGACCAAATAATCTCATGGCAAGAATGAGAATTTTTTGGAAAAGAGTCTCTGAAACCTAATGATTTTGCTGACTCTTTTTCTTCAGTCTTACCTTCTGATAACAGAAATAGGAAAATTGCTGTAGTTTTTCTCCATTTCTCTCTGGCATTTTTTTGATAAACCATCTAGCTGTCAGTGTGACTCAAGATGAGAGAGACAAAGATAGGAACAAAATATAATAGAGACTGCACTTTCATTTGAAGAGAAACAATTGTGAGATTACTAGTCTTCAGTAGATAAATAACACTTGTGAGTCTGAATACCAGATATTGCTCTATAGGAGAGCAAAGACACAAATTCCAGCCCAGTCCATTGTTGCTTAATACTTAGGTTCCCAAATCAAGAAAGTTCCATTTTTGCAGCATGTCATACGAAGTCTTGCCATCTTACACACTTCTCTAGAACAGAAGAATCAAATCTCTTTGCTTTACACGCAATTGGGAGATGAAGGATGGGTAGAGATTACTCCTTATATTTAACCTCTTTCCTTCCCTAATGTAAAACGGGAGCATACAGCCCTTCTATCACATTATTGCACAATCCTTAGGCACCTACAATGGTGACTAAGCTGCAGATATACAAGCTGGTTCAGGGACATGTGAGACCTGGGCAATGAAAGGGAAGAAGTATGTTCAAGTTTTGATATTGTAGATTGGAGAAAGTTTTGGAGTATTTAGGAGCAAATTAAAATGACATTTGAAATCCTTCTGTCTTCACTAAGCTGAGAAAATGAGCAGAGTGACAGAATGAAGAATCAGGGTTTTTTTTTTATCTCTTGGATGACCAACTGTGTAGTTGAGGGTGTTTCTGGCTGAAATTTGAGGACACCATAGCGGAGGTACAGAGCAAATGCATACCACTTACCCAATGAGTAAATATAAACCCCTGAGAAAAGGCAAAAGCATGCTGGCATGACTGATATCAACATAAAGGGAAAAGTGTTATTAAAAGCAATAAGGTATCTTTCAGAAAGCTTAAACAGCATTGGAAGTATTGTAAAACATAATAAAACAGGCAAGAAAGATGGAGGAACAATTAGCAAAAGACAGAAACCAAAACTCAAGTCCAATGTAGAAACTTTTTTTTAAAGGCATCAGGAGGAGGCAGCCTTCTAGACGGTGTGATGGGTCAATAGGTACCAGCAAGAGAAAAGAGCACTCAGAGAAGGTAAGTGTCTATCAGAAAAACTAGATGATGTTTTTGTTCAGTGCATGTGACCTTCAAGAGGTTTGTATTCTGGAATTCTTTTGAGGGGGAATTAATCAGTATTTCAAGCAAAGTGAAGTGTTAGTGGAAGAAATTGTGGAACAAACAGAAACTGAACTACAGGACACTGCCAGGAGCAGATAGTGTTTAACCAGGACTTGAAAAGTTCAGCTCAAGGATGAAATCTCTGAAATAGTTGACTGGAGTGGGTAGCCACATGTTTAAAAATCCCTTGCACTTCAGGACTCAAAGGTCTCAGATGTGATGGTAATTTTGGAAAGGGCTGTACAGGAGGTTTAAGGGAGCTTGCATGGGAGATCTAGTGGAACTAAAATCTACTATTCTTCATATCTGTAACCAGCAAATTAGTAGAAAACTGTAATAAAGAATGGTTTCTGGATACTTGGATAAATGTATGGAGAGGAGCAATTGTGTAGAGGCTTTAGGAATCTTGAGCCACAGGGAGCAAGGTCTGCTCAGTCTTGTCTACCTGCACCTGGAGGAGGTGTTGTTTGAGCTCTCTTACCATAGGGTCCTAAAGAAACTGTCACTGAATAAAAGCAAAAGTCCTTTTCAGGTATAAGAGACAAGAAAGAAGCTAGATGAGAATAATTACTAGCAGTTTTATGAATGTATCCCTCTCCCCATCTAAAAATAGCAAATCTAGTAGAACTAGCAAAAATACGATGAAGAATGTGATGAGGTTGATAAGAAATATGAGCTAGCATACGTTTCAGAAATTGCTAATTAAACCAAAAGCCCTCCAGCCCGGAACAGAGAGTGCTGACAGGAGATACAATAAAGGTGTGTTGGACGCAAGTAGCTTGGAGATGATGCAAAGTAATTGCTAGAATCGTCTCGTATACAAGAGTCTAAGTCCTCAAATGAAGTTAACAGAAGCCAGGTTCAAGAGATAAGATGATGATGAGGAGGCTCCTCATACAGAGCTTCTTACTTCAGGGGTTTGTTGTGAGTGCCAGCAGGCTTAGGTCAGACAAGACATGGTCATAGGAGAGAAATCCTTTGACAATTGTTAAATATATTTGGTTCAAGGGTCCCTGCGCTGCAAGTTGTTGGAGTTTGGGTGAATGTTTTTTGAAAGCATCACCATTTATTTACACTACCTTTATATTGACTTTTAGGCATCTGCTTTAGGCTATACTATGCCAGACAGTACTGGACTTGACAACCTGACCCAGTATAGTTATAGTTTACAGCTGGCTGCTTCCAATTGCACCTCTTCAAGAAACCACTTATCCTACCTTGTACTGGCGTAATACTTGACTTGAATTCAGATTCATCATTTAGACTGGTTTATGATCTAATGTGGCAAGGAACAAGCAGAAGTCTGGTTGTGCACCCTGTGCAGCCCTCTCTGTAGCAGTCTTAGTTCAGTGACCACAGAGAAAGAATTGTAAGTCCAAGTTTATTGTTTCCTAATCACTAAGGTTTGTTTATCAGCCTTATCTCTTGCATCCGTATATCACCTAATTAGTTAATAACTCTTCTCACATGCTAAGCATGCATAGCCATTAGTGTCACTCATCCAGCATCTTACTGCTAAATGTTGCAGTAAGATCTTTTCTGTTCTCTCTCTTTGTTGAGCAATACCATTTCAATAGCTGATATAAATCAGATCAAAGGTGTCCTGTTGTGTTTAACCAAGGCTTTGCAGCCTGATTCACTAATTACCTCAAAAACACTCTATCAGTCAGCTTTAAGTAGTTGTCCATATAGGCATTTATCCCCTCTTCAGATGATGTATATGCTTTCCAAGCTATATATAGTTATCACCTAATTGTATCATGTCTGAGTTAGTCAAATTCGCTGGTTTTTCACACATGCACAAGTGGTATGCTGGTTTGAATGCCAGATTTCACCTTCATAGTGCCACTTGGCCTTGATCTTTATAGCATTGCTTTCTATCTGAATGGACAGATAACACTGAGCAAGCCTAAATTGCTTAATATGAACTACCCATCAGACAAAAATGTGCTGCTGAGCAGAAAAATAAGGGATAAATCCTCACGCATTAGAGATACTGTTAGAGAGAGGAAGGAAAAGGCTTTGCCATATAATTCTGTTCTATGTCATACCAGATTTATTTTGGGGCTATGTTATTTCACCATTCATTATTTTCATCTGTATTTCTGGTACCTCTTTAGTCATGTGTTTATAAGCTGGAGCTAATAAGTGCTATGCTTCCTACAGTAGTGTGAGTGTCGTTTTTTTCAGTTTTCATTGTGTGCTATTGAATTTAAAACCATTCAAAGAAATCCTTTGTCCAGAAAGCAAGTTATTTTTTTGCATTTGAATTGTCATGGCACCGCAGAGATTGGCAGCTTCATAGGGGCACAAAGGCTCCCTGGGATGTCCGGGCAGGGACTGGCAGCCAGGCC
>NW_009646931.1:269379-319270 GCF_000708025.1 Charadrius vociferus | reverse complement strand
CATCCCAGCAGCCAGCCAGGCAGCCAGGCAGCCTTCATCCCAGGCTTCAGGCACTTCCCTGGATAGAAGGAAGGGCTGAGGCTGGGTCAGGACATTCAGTGAGGTCCACAGCCAGGCAGGATCATGGACTGGGCTGGGTGAAATGGGCTCCTGAACTATGGCCAGGGATGGGGGAGGCCCTAGGGGATGCTGGGCTGGGATGTAAGGCCTGCTGGTGCCCTCAGGACCCTGACATGCACAGGAAATCTGTCAAAAAAACAATTTCCCCCAACACTGGGATATAATTGTGTTTTGAAATGTAGTGACTTTGGGAGAATATTCATACAAATGTGTTCATCCCTCTCACGGCTCAAATGTGTTGTAGATTTGGACAGAATATTCTGTCGATATTATTTGCCAGAAGTTACTTGAAATGCTTCATGAGGGTTTTTTTGCCAAACTGTTTCAGTTGGGAACATTTTTTCCTGGCATTAAGGCTAATGTTAATGGTATTATAACCCCTAAACAATTGGATAATTATAATATAAAGTAATCCATGTAATAAGAGCTCCTGACTCTGTTCCTTTATTTTCTGACTATGTGTTTCAACTATCACGTTATTAAATGTGGGTCTCTGTGTACCCTGGTGAAGCTGATACGCCTTCAGTAAAATTCTTAAATATTTGTTGCTCCAAAATGTGGAAGAGAATTGAGCTGCTGCTTAAAAAATTCATCAAGGACATGGTACATCTGGGTTATGTATCTTGTGCCAATAAGTGTTTAATTTTTTACACAACAGTATCAACAGGAGAAATTATCTAATGAATCCATGTCTTGGCAAAACAAACAAGTGTAAATGTTGAAGAACAACAGCATTTTACACCAAATTAAACTAGAGGGCACTGCTCTACAGGGTACACTGTCATTTGGACTTGTCCATAGCCTCATTACGTGCACCCCATCTGGAGTTCATAGAATCATAGAATCAGAGAACTATAGAATCGCTAAGGGTGGAAGGGACCTTTAAGATCATCAAGTCCAACCATCAACCACCTCTTCACCATGTCCCTAAGCACCACATCTACCCTTTTTTTAAACACCTCCAGGGATGGAGAATCCACCACCTCTCTGGGCAGCCTATTCCAATGTTTAATAACCCTTTCAGTGAAAAAATGTTTCCTAATATCCAGTCTAAACCTCCCCTGACATAACTTGAATCCATTTCCTCTCGTCCTTCACTTTTTACCAAGGAGAAGAGGTCAGCCCCCACGTCTCTACAGCCTCCTTTCAGGTAGTTGTAGAGGGTGATAAGGTCTCCCCTCAGCCTCCTCTTCTCCAGGCTAAACAACCCCAGTTCCCTCAGTCGTTCCTCATAGGGCTTGTCCTCCAGACCCTTCACCAGCTTCGTAGCCCTTTTCTGGACACACTCCAGC
Source organism: Charadrius vociferus (assembly GCF_000708025.1). Lineage (NCBI taxonomy): Eukaryota > Metazoa > Chordata > Aves > Charadriiformes > Charadriidae > Charadrius > Charadrius vociferus. Next base: position 317,858 of record NW_009646931.1, on the reverse strand, counting down.
ACCTTAATGTCCTTTTTGTACTGAGGGGCCCAAAACTGAACACAGTACTTGAGGTGGGGCCTCACCAGTGCCGAGTACAGGGGGATGATCACCTCCCTCGTCCTCCTGGCCACACTGTTCCTGATACAGGCCAGGATGCCGTTGGCCTTCTTGGCCACCTGGTCACACTGCCAGCTCATATTGAGCCAGCTGTCCACCATCACCCCCAGGTCCTTTTCTGCTGGGCAGCTTTCCAGACACTCTTCCCCAAGCCTGTAGGGCTGCATAGAGTTGTTGTGATCCAAGTGCAGGACCCGGGACTTGGCCTTGTTGAACCAAGATACTGGCAACGGTCACTATGCACCAATTCAGTGACCTAACTGAACAGGCTGTAATAGTGCAACATAAAAATAAAATAAAAATATAAAATAATCATTAGAAAAGCAGGAGATAGGATCAATTATGAGGATTCAGTTTGCTATCACTGATAAAAGGTCATTTGTCTTAAGAACATGACTGTAGTTGTGGATCAGGGAGTCTGTATCAGTTATAATTAACTGTGTGTGGGTACAGATGTCCACGCTGAATGGATGATCATGATTAACAAGAGTATTCTCTAACATTTTGTGACTAATCTCTTTGAGATGGATTGAAGGCCACAGTGGTTATGTTAATAATCCTTGTAAGATGTAGTGTTGCTCATACTCTGTCACAGTTGTATGCTACTGAAAATCCACAGCCTGTGAAAAGCATTGAAGGATGTATAATATTTTACAGGATATTTTAAGAATAAGAGCATACCAAAGTGCCATTGATATGTGGTAGTTCAGTGTGGAGCCTATTACAAATTTTCATTTTGTCAGTTTTTTGACCTCTTGTGAACAGGTAATGACAGACTGAATCTAGCGTCACAGCAATAAGCAACTCTTATTTTAGTCACTGCTGGCCAGCCATGCACGTAGTTTGTGGGCAGTAGAAGCACCACAAAAGTAGACTGTATATAAGACTGGTTTAGTTGCATTCTGCTAATGATATTGTCTGCTGCAGTATTCAGGTTGTGTGGCTGTGCCAACATTTAAGGTAACATGTAGGTCAGAGAATGACTAAACTCAGATACTAAGGAATGTTTCATCTGCAGCTTTTGTAAGGAGAAGGCCAGTTCTTCATCAGCTATTTGTTTTCTAGGTGGTTTTGTCAGTTTGTCTGGGTGCATCATAGATGGCTCTTAGATCTCAGAACTTACCGCCCAAGTTAGGTTTTAGTTTTATTGTTGTTACTGCTCATGACAGGTGTTTTTATATAAATAGTCTGTGTGAAAAATCAGTCATGGATAATGCATCCTCCGTGGATCTCACCATGCTCCTCTATGTTTCTCCAGTGCTACACTCTGGAATATGAGACATTGGTGTATTATGCAACATATGCAGCAGTGATATCTTTGCCTATTTGCTGCATTTTACAGCAATTCCCTGGCTTTGGAAAGGCAGTCCCCAGATTTTTGGAAGTTCTTCCTGTATGGTAATCCAAGTGAAGGTCTGGACTGGGAAAATGCAAGAGTGTAGGCCAACTTACGTCAAGACCTTTTGGAGACCTAATGATATATACAATTTAGGGTTGGATTTTAAATCATTTAATGTTCTATCCACTTGTGACACTGAAGAGTCCTAAGTAGTCAAAAAATGTCTGAGGACACCCTTTCCTGAAATATTTTGTCAGCTGCTTGGTACGGCACTGTAGGACACTCCTAGGTGACACTTAATATTCCCTGAGAGAAGAGGAGCCACCTTCTTGCATAGGTTTTGGATTGAACAAGCCCAACCTGTTTATTTCCAGTTTTTATTTGGGTTTGTGGGTTTTTCATTGAACAGGCCCTACCCTAGAACTAGTTATACCTGAACAGAAAATCTGGGAGGAGGGGGCAAGAGAGGAGACCTCCAAACCAGTTGAGGACTAGAAACTGTCCGGCAGAGCTAGAGCTGCTGTTGTCGTTCGGCAAACAAGCATACTGCAGCACTCTCAGCCCTAGTTGCTTGTATCCCTCATGATCTTAAATTGTTCTTGCTGTATTATTGGTGAATATTTCTCCCAAGATATTGTCCTGGAAAGTAATCATTAGGTAACAACTATCCTGTATCCAGCTTCTTTGCTATAATGAAAAAAAAAAAAACCAAACAAACCACAAAACACCAAAAAGCATAATTATTTGCTTCTGAATAATTCAGTACAGGAGTTGTTTATAAAACACCAGGCTGGGACAACACTGTTATCCAAAGCATGTGAGGGGTATTCTGAAAAACTGGGAAGAGCATGATTCTATTTCTAATTCTGCTGCACTCTTGCTTGTGCTGCTGTGCTTCATCTGCCACTTGGGAAACCTTGCACAGAGCGTAAATTATTGCAGTGTTGGGGTTTCCCTTCAACTAAATCAGTGAAATACTTTGGAGTGCTAAGCATAGAGAAATCAGATTTAAATTCATTTTGCAATTTTCCCTCATTCGCAGCATGAAGCTCAGCTTGGTTCGAAGGGAAAGGCAGGCTCAGTCATCCAGGACGAGTACTCAGGAACTGGCGGTCTTTGGCAGCTAGAACTATTTGGAAAATTTCTGTGACTGCTACTTAGGGACCTTTCTTCTAGAAGGACAAATACATGAGAGCTAATCCACAGAAGATGATAAAATGCTGAGCAACCAATACTTTTCTGAGTGCTGAAGTCTTGATCAGGATCTGTAAACCAGTTGCTGCATGTTTTAGATAACTGCCAAGTTACTGAGTTTTTCCCTCAGTGAAGTCTTATGTGCATTAGTAACCCCTGAGGAATGATATTTTGGACTTGTTTACTGGCTGATCATCAAATATCATTAAAGTCTGATCAGTTAAAGGATTTGAGGTAGCCTTGAACTTCATAAGCACCTCTGGTACACTAAGTTATCCATAATCTGCCAGGTTATAAATAGCTTCTGGGGGAGCCTTTTCAAAAGTGATTTACCAGATTACTGATGTGTTTTTCTGTCCACGCCTGATCTGATTCTCCCATGACTGGTAGCTGGCATACTGTTGGTGCCGTGGGCACCACATGTCCTCTTCTCAATTAACAAATTACTCCACTGATTCCTTTGCCCATCCCCTTTTATTAATTCCCTCATGTTTTCCTTCTTCTCCCCCACGCCCATCCCTTGTCAGGTTAAAGTGTCTTACTGTCCTTATTTCTAACTGGAGTTCCTTCTGTCAGCAAACTGAGAAACAGCCTCTGGACCCAATTTCTGGCACCTCATCTAGTTCTATTTTGTAATTTTTCTGGGAAATGTAGTCTTCTGGATGACTAGACAGAATTTTAAAGAATCTTCTGGATTCAGAAGCTGATACTGGAAAGGCTCATATTACATCCCTAACTATACCCTGCACTCAGGAAAGCAATTTCTAAATTTACTTTAATCTTGCTGTCTTCAAATGTCTTTGTTAAGTTTCCAGAGAATTTTATTGACAATTTCATTTTTGTGTCCTTTTTTTGCCAGACGTTTAATGTTGCCTCAACGGCTTTTAGAGAGATGGGAGACTCTCATTAGCTGAAGTTTTGCACAACAGTTAATGTCAGATCATTTTTCACTGATCTCAAAACTGATCTTCCTTTTATCATTAACCGAATGTTATTTTTGTCAGTGATTCACCACAAACAAAGATTGTCCGTATTTGCAGTTGTAGTTAATTGTAGACCCACTGTCAGCATTTTGCCAGACTGTTTGTTTTGTCTGCTTTAGTTTATTTAATGTATCACTTAGATGAAGCAAATAAACCTTTGCTCTGTTTTTCCAACTCATCAGTGTGCAATTCATTGTAATCTATATTAATAAGTGATGAATATACTTGCATTTTATCTTGTAATACAGGGAATTCTGATTATAAAACCTTAAAATTTCATTTTCATTCTATTGTCTACCTATAAACAGAAATAATTTTGTCTACCTTTTGTCATGCTGTTAGCAAACGGGTTTAGATCTGTCTGAGTGCCCTAGTTGCCACTGTTTCATACAATGCATAGGGAACTTGGTATTCAGACACAGCCATGCTGGGCATCAGTTAATGACATAACTGACAATTACAGCTAGAACAAAGGGAATGTTATTCCTGACAAATAATGTGAGGAGAGCATGGAGGAAATAAATTTTAGGAAACAAGGAAAGATAGCACGAAAAGAAAGTATGAATATGTAGAGAAGAAAGCACAGAGCAACAAAGGATAGTCTTTAACCATTAGTGTTTATAAATAATACTGTAGTCTGGAATGAAATTTGGTTCATCCAGGCTCTGTTGACACATGGCCCTGGTACCTTCTGCCTAAGCTGTCTCTACAGATGCGCTCTGAACAACAACTCTCAGACCCTTTTTTCTAGGCTGCTGAAGGATGTCTGGCAGCACCTTGAGAAGGCAGTGGTCCCTTATGAATCAAAATTTGGTGGCATCTTTCTATTCCCTTGGAAATGCCAGTGTGATGCATGATGCTATGATTTACATGTCTTTTGCATCAAAAGAAATTGTATCTTATTGAACACATTGATGATGTACTAACAAATGGTAGTACAAATCAGTTCTTTCCAGATAAAAGCAGTGTGATGGCTCTGATGAAATATATTTGTAGCCTAACAGAATTTATTCCAGGATTATTTTACAAGCATTCATGGGAAAAATTCTATGAGTCATCCCTTGGTTCAATATTTAACTAGAATTCAAGGGTGTTCTACCATGCTTACTGGATGTAACACTGTGGCATGCGGCTGGAACTTTGTGCTAAAAGCCTTTACACACAGCAAGAAATCAAGAAGTGGAATTTCTGGGTACAATAAAGGCTGACAAATGAGCAAGTACAACTAAGAAAGGCACAGCATGTACCAGAGAGCGCAGCTGTTACTTGCCTACCTTGTATGCCAAGGAACTTCCTCAGTACTTATGTTTACAGAAACATTCAAGCCTTTTAAATACACTAATTTTTACTAGCACTGGCTGTGGCTCGTGCACTGGTGTGGTACTGTTGGGGACCATACACAACTGGAGCTTCTTTGCACACCTCAGTGGCTGCAGAGTGGGGACCTGTCAGGGTAGGTTGATGTTTGGATGGAAGACCATTGGGGCTTTTCTCCATGGAGACAAAGATGCTCACTGACAGACTCAAGGGTTTGTGGTAACTTTGTGTTGCATCATGAGTCTGGGTTCTGTCTCTTCTGTGGTTTACTGAAGAGTCCAGCACAGTCAAGGCTTCAGTTTCTGCTAGAAGCTGCCTCTTACTATTGATCCTTCTCTTCTGATGTATTTCATAAAAGGGCAGTGATCAGAGTTCTGATTGTTCAGGCTTACTGGCATTTATGAGTCTGTAATTGGGTTCTGCACAAATACACAACCTTAGTTCTCTAGAATTTCAGTTTTCTGCACCTGGGTGAATAAACCTTGTTGTCGGTTATTTTTGTTCCCCAATATCCTTCATGATTTCATAACCAGCACTTCTATTCTTTCATTGCTTATTAGTGCTTTCCATTGAAAACCAGTATTAATAAATCCTCTGCTCACAGAATTTTTGTGGAATCTACTTCTTACAATAACATTCCTTTGACTGGATGATCAGCTACATTGCAAAAAACCCCCACCTGTGTTAACTGTTCATACTCCTATAACTGAGTTTTATTACCTAAGTCTGCACCCCTGATCAAGGTTTCAGCTAGGAATGAACTCTCTGAGTTGTCTTTGGCATTTCTGTACCTGTTTAGAGAGCGCAGGGCTACTAGCAGGATAAGGAGGCAAGGACTTGCTTAATTTTTTTAAAAAGAAAAATCACCTGTTTCTGTACAAAAAGGCACTATCCAGAAGCCTTTGCAATATTACCATTTTCCAATGACTTTCCTTTAGGCGCCCTAGGCTTGTTTCTTTGTTCCCAAATTACTGTAAATCTCCAGTCCCCCTTGCATTTTACAGCAGAATGAGGTTGCTGTTTTCAGATATGACTCACTTTAACTTCCTAAAATAATAATCTAGAACATAAAATCTTATTTAAAAGAGTTAAATAAATTAAAATATTATTCTAAAAGTCACAATAGTATATTTTGATAGGAGTGGTAAAATTGGAAAACCAAGTGCTGAAAAAATTTGAGAGCACCAAAAATTGAAATTATTCAGTCAATGTTATCTTAGCAGCAGAGTATATCCTGTGGGCTTTCTGATAAAGTTATATTTAAATTTAACCTTTATGCTTGACAACAAAGAGGAAAATTAAAGCTTTGCTTTTGCCCTCTTCTACCCAAATACTAGCAAGCTAATACTAGAGGAGCAAGAAATATGAGTAGAATATCTTTATTTCCAAAAGGTTGGGGTTTTTTTAATGTTTGTGATTTTGTAGTAAATGGTTCTTGGGTAGTCCTGTCCCATGTTTCTCCTCTATACCACTCCCCTCCACCCCCCCATGGTCCCTAGAAAAAAATTACAAACACGAGAAGAAATATTCACAGCTAATCAAGTTTGGTGATTTTAGTACTACTGCCAATTCTGTCAGCGAAACATGAATTCCATGAATTGGAGCTATCTATTTGGAGGTTTGTAAACACTTGAGAGTTTCTAAAGATGCTTTGTTAGAACTTTCAGGAAACTCTGACTAGTGTTCAGTTATATTTAAACCAGGTACATTTCTTTGATGTTATTTATATTGAAAAAATTACTGAAATATTTCTGAAATGCAGATTGATGGGAAGGGATTATGTCTATTTTATACTGTGAGTAACCTACTCAGATCCTTTAAGCTACCAGTTTCTTCAGAAAATTTTAATCTTTTTTTTTTTTTTCTGATGAGTCATTTTGCATGTACACTTCATATTATGCATGACTTAATGCTTGATGAGTTACTATTAACAATAGAGCTCTTTGGGATGAATGAGCACTGTTCATGCCTTATGTCATCTTTTACAGTCCTTCACCCAGCACAGAAGATAGATTTTCAAGATGTCTTTGAATAATACTAAGTTGAAAATCAACTCAGAAATAATACGTATTTTTTAGAAGTTAAAGCAATCATAGAATGAAAATTACCAAGGATTGTCCATACAGAAAAGAGAATTCAAAAGGCACCTGTTTCTTTTAGGTGAGTCATATAGCATGAACCTGTTCACATAATATAAGCATATAATTAAAGAAGTACATTCCAGAAGACTAAAAGCTGATACGTATGCAGGTGATCCAACCAAGGTAACCTGAGGTGAGTAACCGAATTTCAATCCATTAGTCTCATAAGGGGTAAAACTGTCCTACGCATAAATCTGTTTAGTGTGCACGTGCGCAGTCTGGCATATTACTAACACTGCATAGGCCTCCGTTGTGCCTTTGATGTTTAGAGATTACAAGTAGTGATATTTGTCTTCTGATAAGTAGTGAGGGTTTAACTTTGTGCAATTGCCAATGTCTGAGTCAACGGCTTAAATAAGATGAGAAGCTGAACTTTGCACATATACAGGCAGATTTCTGTGAGTTTGGCAGTTGCTGACTTCTCTGATACATGCATTTGTGCAGCAGAGAGCTGAGAGGTCACTTCTGTGATAGGTGGTTGTGCTGCTCTGCTGGAGTCACCTCTATTGACTAAGAACGACTCCCCCTGCCCGGGCCCCAGCTGAGCATTGCAATAGCCCAGTGTTCAATACATAGAAGTAAGTAAATAAAAATACTGGAGTATTAAGAGTATTCATACTGGCTGCTTTGAGTATCTGACTTCACTGCAATATGTGGCACCTGGCCTTAGTAACCTCTGTTTCCTACATATTGCCAATGGAGAGTTGCACTTATATAAAGCAATATGGATAACTTATGTTAGGAAATTGAATTGAAGAGGATTTAGCTTCCAGCTATTGTTTGCAGGTGGCAAACAGTGAGGAACATATTTGCAAGCATGTTTGCTATGACTGAAATTAAATTCTCCACTTAGAAGTCAAAAATGATACCAGATATTTATTAGAAAGAGCCTATATAGTTCTTATTTTCTCAGTAGTTATTATCATAGATTTGTAAAGAGAATTTAGTTAGGGATGTGTCTGTGCTTGTCAGTTGCAGTCTGTCACTTACCATTTGGAATTTAATCCTTCTGTCAGCCTAGGTGTCTCCCAGTTTCTAAGGGCTGCCCTGCATCTCTTGTGGCTTGTGTTCTCTCATTGCCGTCTGGGTGCCTAAAACTAAAGACACATATGAGGTGCTGATGGGTCCAAGAATCCAGATGGTATGGGATGGAATACCTATGAGGAATGGTTCTTATTTTCTTTGCTGGACAATTCAAAGTTATACAGGGATCTTTCCCAGGAGTTCACTGTAACACTCCTGTTTTCTTCTAGGCTTGGCCTTCTGGCTCCTTGTTCTCCATGTATCACTGTGTGTTGTTTGTGCATGTAAATATAGTTTCACAACTTATTATCCACAAGTCAAAATTGCCAAAATTATTTGCATTCCTATGGAAAACTCTTTCCAAAGGAGATGAATCTGAGAGAGAGGGAAAAAAAATTAGCAAGTCTGCACTGTGAGAAGTTTCAAGGCTAGCACAAGGCCCAGTACAAACTGGTAGAAAACATTTGATTTATTCTGTTTAGACAATTTTAGTGTCCTAAGTTCTGTCTCTAAGATTTTAATTAAAGATTATTTAAATATGTGTATAGTCTAGAAACTGGAGAACAACTGTGAAGGATGAAATAAGATATCTGGAAAGAAACAAAAATTCTGCAATCATTTTGTTAGTATAGCTTTTATAAAGTGCACATTATCAGACTACTTTAGCAAGAAGGATGAGCAATGTGGGTTCACAGAGCAGACCACTACCCATGTGCGCAGTTGTAATCATTTGAAAAATTAAGAAATGTAGGGTGCATGACCTTTTTAAGTGATTCAGTGTTTGTTAACATTTTTAGAAGTGCCAAAGGGCTAGATTTTTTATGGATATTTAATTTCTAAAGCTATAAAGATTTTAGAAGTATTTATTTGTGCCCTCAGGCAACTACAGGCAAAAGCCTTACACTGATGAGACTTACATATCTAACACGGTGCCAAAAGCAAGTCCTTTATACATATGTAGATTACAGTATAACTAATGCCATGACATATGGTTGAAGATAGTAAACAAAAGGTGGAGCTGAAGGGCAAGGTAGAAAATGAGTGAAGTATCTGCAGCAATGACACAAAGATCAGAAGAAAGGACCTGTCTGAATATTCATTTTCATTTATCATTTGAGTGTGGGAGTGCACTGATTCGCTGAACTAGAGGGGAAGTGGTAATACATTACACAGACATAATTCCTTTATTGGATCTGGTTTTGTGTTCAGGCAATTAGCCCACTCCTGTTGAAACCTGAGGCACTTCCTAATATTTGTACTTTCTTATTGATCAAAGGCATTTATTGCCTTTAAAAGTGCCTTTAAAACACTTGATAGTGTTTTAAAAGTTTCCTGCTAGGTTATGCACCCAGTGAAGTTTTTGCTAGTGAAGTACTGAAGAATATAGTGTTTTTCTTTTGCTCTGCAAAGGTTCCTAGCAGACTGTAAACTGAAAATGATCTTCTATGGCAACAAGAATATTGTTCCCAAGGGAATATCATTGCTGGATTGCTATGAGTCAAATTCTATTGCATTTTAATAGTAATTTTACCCGCTATTTGATCTACTAAAACTCTTTAGAATTAAGTTCTGCAAACAGCAATATTGTAAACTGTTTTGTTTCTTTGGAGATTGCCAGGTACAGTAATCTCTTCATGCTGAAGAGAGCTAATCTCTTACTAAACATTATATGAATTTGAGACTAGCAATGATTTTGAAATCTTCAGAAGACAGGGCAATTCCTGTGAGCACCCTGTAGCTCACCAAAATTTTCAAGTCCAGCTGTATAAATCCAGGCTAACACAATTCTTACTTGCATGAGTTGCTGAAGTCAAAGCAGGGCTGTTATGGAAGCATGGCTAATTAGCAGCTGGTCTGTGAAAAGAGATTGGAAGAACACGTCCTTACCAGTTAGAACCATAGAATTAAGGGAAAATTTTGGTTTGAAGGAACCATCTAATTTAGCCCCCTGCTCATGTTGAAATTGGATCAAGTTGGTCAGGGCCTTGTCCTAGGAGTGTTCTGGAAATCTGCAAGGATTGAAATTGCACAGTCTCTTGGGCACCTACCCAGCGCTTAACCACCCTTATTGCGAAAGGTTGGGTGGTTTTCTTTCCTGACATCTAGGCAGAATTTCCTTTGCAGCAATTTCTGCCCATTGCCTTTTGCCTTACTGCAGTGTACCTCTGAGAGGAGTCTGGCTTGATCTTCACTAAAACCTACGACTGAAGCTGAAGAGTGCACTTAGATCCTCCGGAGACTTCTTTTCTCCAGCATGAACAAGCTCAGGTCCTGCATCCTGTCCTCATACCTCACATGCTTCATCCTTTTAACCATCTTTGCAGACTTTTTCTGCATTCACTGCAATTTGTCAATGTCTATCTGGTACTGGGGGGTGAAAACTTGGCTCCAAGTCTACTGTCACTGGCAGAATTTTGGGTCTTTTAACCATGGGTCAGTCTACATGACACCAGGCCTGCTGGGGACAGATAAGGTACACCTGTCTCAAAGCGGGGAAAAGGATCTTTGTGCAGGCATTAGCAGGGCTCACTAAAAGATCTTTAAACTAGATTTGAAGGGAGAAAGATATAAAACTAAGTTCACTAGAGATAACCCTGGGCATGGCATGCCGATGTTTGAGGGACACTGTGCTAGCGAGGTTCTTCAGTCTGCCATCTCAGTAGAGACAGGGGATGGAGATCCACACAGCAGCAAAGATGCAAGGGTTTTTGATGTTTGAGAAACCATGGAATTGCCTGAGAATGGTCACATAGGAATCAGGGTTCCTCCTCCAAAAACGATGGCAGGATCATAGAATCATAGAATGGTTTAAGTTGGAAAGGACCTTGAAGATCATCGAGTTCCAACCTTCCTGCCATGGGCAGGGACACCTCCCACTAGACCAGGTTGCCCAAAGCCACGTCCAGCCTGGCCTTGTACACCTCCAGGGATGGGGCCTCAACAACCTCTCTGGGCAACCTGTGCCAGTGCCTCACCACCCTTAAAGTGAAAAACTTCTTCCTAATGTTTAATCTTCCTAATGTTTAATCAATAACCCCACTGAAGTGCCTCTACACCAATGCATGCAGCACGGGCAACAAACAGGAGATGCTGGAAGCTACTGTGCAGCTGGAAAACTATGATATAATTGCAAACATGGAAACAGGGTGGGATGAGTCATGCAACTGTAGTGTTGCAATGGATGGCTATAAACTCTTAAGAAGGGACAGGCAATGAAGGAGAGGTAGTGGGGTAGCCCTGTATGTTAGGGATTGTTTTGACTGTCTAGAGCTTGATGGTGGTGACAAAATGGTTGAGTGTTTATAGGTAAGAATCAAGGGGAAGGCCAACAAGGCAGATATCATGGTGGGAGTCTGCTATAGGCCACCCAGCTAGGATGAAGAGGCAGATGAACAGGCTCCACCTTCAGGCTGGGCGGAAAATGGATTGAGAGCAGTCCTGAGGAGAAGGACTTAGGGGTGCTGGTGGATGAAAAGCTGGACATGAGCTGGCAATGTGTGCTCACAGCCCAGAAAGGCAACCATATCCTGGGCTGCATCAAAGGAAGCATGGCTAGCAGGTTGAGGGAGGTGATTTGTTTAGATTGGATATTAGGAAAAATTTCTTCACTGAAAGGGTTGTTAAGCATTGGAACAGGCTGCCCAGGGAAGTGGTTGAGTCACCATCCCTGAAGGTATTAAAAAAACATGTAGACGTGGCACTTAGAGAGATAGTTTAGTGGTGGTTTTGGCAGTGTTAGGTTGGTGGTTGGACTTGATGATCTTTGGTACCTTCCAACTTAGACAATTCTATGATTCTGTGATTCTGCTCCTCTGCTCTCAAGACCTGACCTGGAATATTGGAACCAGCTCTGGAGCACCCAACATAAGAAGGACAAGGACCTGTTGGAGTGGGTCCAGAGGAGGGCCACAAAGATGATCAGAGGGCTGGAGCACCTCCCCTATGTGGACAGGCAAATCGGGGGAAGGGCTCTTTATCTGCTCCCCCTGCTTCTTACTTCTCAGAGAATCAAAAACTCTATCATTTCATGTTTGCTATGCCCAAGACAGCCTCCAACCACCACATCACCCACAAGTCCTTCTCTGTTCACAAACACCACGTCCAGCAGTGTGCCTTCCCTAGTTGGCTCCCTCACCGACTGTGTCAGGAAACTATCTTCCACACACTCCAGAAACCTCCTAGACTCTTTCCTCTCTGCTGCATTGTACTTCCAGCAGGCACCTGGTAAATTGAAGTCCCCCATGAGAACAAGGGCTAGCAATTGTGAGATTTCTCCCAACTGCTGTTATTTGCCCATAATTTTAATGATTACATTTAAGTCAGGAATAATGCAATACACCAGTAGAATAAATTGCTTTGTTTTGTTTTGTTTTGTTTTTTAATGTTCTTTCTTGCAATGATGCAAAATATTGCCTGACAGAATACTATTGGGCACTGAGGCTAGTTTTGGCAAAGTAGACAAACTAATTTTGGAAACAGTAAAGAAGTTGAAATTGAAGGCTAGTATCAGAAGTAAATGATAATTTGCTTATTTTTTTGTGTTTTTTTTTTTTTTTTTCCCCAGAAAGACATTCCTGCATTATGTTTTACTTACATATTAATTTATATTTCATAATGGAATAATAAAAGTGGAAATTTTAAAATCAGAATATATTAAATATTTAATGATGTAATCAAAGCATCGATTTCAGCGGGAAAATCAAGCCAGTGGAACAACAGTGGACATTTTAGTGTGTTTTGAATCTCTAGTTTTGTTTAGTGTTTCCAACTTACATGATTTTTAGAAAAAAAGATTATTCCTTCACACAGTTGTTTCCAGCTCAACATGAAATACTTTTCTAACACAGACCGAAGCAAAGGGCTTTATTTGGTTACTAAGTCATGTGCCCAGATTTCCTTGTATCATTCTTCCAAGGAATATTATTTGAAGATTTACAATTGTTCTCCCTATCAACGTTATTTTTCCTATGCTGAAATATTTTTAAGGTTTTGACACATGTTTTTATACTGAAATACATTCAGCAGATAATTAGAAACTATTTGGCAAGAATTTCCGCTCTGAAACTGTGCTATTAGGACTGCAAGCTTTCATTTGGTTTAACTGCATCACTGCTACTATAAAAAGCAAGAATGGAGGAAAACATCTCTTCTATTGCTCCAAATTCCTGACACATCATTCTATTAAAAAACTGGAATGCAGGAGAACGCTGTTTTTCCATTATGGAGCAGACCTGTTATGTGACAGAGATCACAGCTTGCCAAAATACAGCAGTTCCTCCAGTATGTCTTGCTGTCTGTGGACTACTTCTCATTAAGTATAGATTAATAAAGGAAAGTAGCGAAGGAATGTCCTTATGAGGTGTAGTTGCTTGTTTTTTCTTTTCCTTTTTTGTGATAGATCGGCAGCTATTGTCTAGGTGTTTGCTGTTTGGATTGTATTTTCAAACATCATTAAAAGTTCTCTTTAATATCTTTATCAACGGCCTGGACAGGGGTATTGAGTCCACCCTCAGTAAATTTGCAGATGACATCAAGTTGGGAGGGAGCATTGATCTGCTTGAGGATAGGATGGCTTGAGAGAGGAATCTGGACAGGCTGGATGGATGGACCAAGGCCAGCAGTAAGAGAATCAACAAGATCAAGTGCCAGGTCCTGCACCTGGGTTACAACAACCCCATGCAGCCCGACAGGCTTGGGGAAGAGTGGCTGGAAAGCTGCCCGGCAGAAAACAGCCTGGGGGTATTGGTTGACAGTCGTCTAAAGATGAGCCAGCAGTGTGCCCATGTGGGAAAGAAGGCCAACAGCATCTTGGCATCTATCAGGAGTAGGGTGGCCAGCAGGACTAGGGAAGTGATCATCGCCCTATACTCAGCAGTGGTGAAGCCACACCTTGAATACTGTGTTCAGTTTGGTGTCCCCCACTACAAGACAGACATTGAGGTGCTGGAGCATGTCCAGAGAAGGGCAACAAAGCTGGTGAAGGGTCCGGAGAACAAGTCTTATGAGGAGCGACTGAGGGAACTGGGGTTGTTTATCCTGGAGAAAAGGAGGCTGAGGGGAGACCTTATCTCTCTCTACAACTACCTGAAAGGAGGTTGTAGTGAGGTGGGCATTCATCTCTTCTCCCAAGTAACAAGCCATAGGACAAGATGAGACGGCCTCAAGTTATGCCAGAGAAGGTTTAGATTGGATATTAGGAAAAATTTCTTCACTGAAAAGGTTGTCAGGCAGTGACCAGGCTGCCAAGAGAAGTGGGTAAGTCACCATCGCTCGAGTTATTTAAAAGAGATGTAGATGTGGTGCTGAGGGACATGGTTTAGTGGTGGACCTCACAGTACTAGGTTAATGGTCAGACTTGGTGATCTTAAAGGTCTTTTCATGCCTAAATGATTCTATGAAAACTGGATGCAACTCCAGTGAGTCTTATAAGAGGATGATTGCTTCCCTCAATATGCTGGATACACGTGTAAATGCAACCCAATACATTATTAGCTGTCATTGCCTCAACGGTGCTTTGATGAGCCATATTCAGCTTGTGCAATGAGCCTCCCAGGTCTTTTCCTGCGGAGCACCTCCCCAGCTGGTCAGTTCCCTGCCTGCACAGGGTTATTCTGCACCATGTCCAGAGCTTTCTATTTGTCTTTATTGAATTTCATGAGGTTTCTGCTAGCCCAATATTCCAGTCTGCCAAGTTCCATCTGAGTGGCAGCCCTGCTGTTCAGTGTTGTCTTGCTAAAGGTGTAGGAATTTATATTATTTGGCCGTAGTAAATCTATGCTGGTTGTTACTGATCACCTTCTTGCCTTTCATGTACGTCCATGTAAATGGCATCCATGAAGATTTACTCCATAATATTCGAAGGGCCTACGGTGAAGCTGACAACTCTAGGCCCTTTCTGGCCTTTTTTGAAGATGGATGTAATCTTTGCCTTTTTCCAGTCGTTTTGAACCCTCCACTGCAATCTCCATGGCTTTTCAAAGGTGATGGAGAGTGGCTTCATAATGATATCGAGAGTTCTGCTGCTGAAACAAAATTCTTGCTGTGTGTAGAAAGAGTTTAAAGGTCTAAATTATGCATGAAAAAATCACACATTTATACCATAGCACCTAAATGAAGCAGGGTATGGAGATGAGAAGCAACAAAGTGGAAATGGGAAAAAGCTGAGGATGGTTACGGGATAGATTATGAGTTTGTGTCTCAAGAGCACTCTTGACTCTGCCTCCCATACCATCCCTCTAGCAACAGCCTAAGACAAGCTCTCCCACACGCACAATAGCTGCTCCACTTTATTCCCTGTGCAACCAACTGCCTTAGAGAGTCCTAGGGAGAAGCTGGCATCAAGACTGTTCCTACCAGATCCAGATTTGAGCTGCTGTTTTTCACATCAAGGGGCAGGGCCAGGTAGGTGAGGCAAAAAAGAGAAGCCTGGGAGGAAGATGCAGCAAAAACTGCTGGGAAGGGACTTTCTCATCAGTGGTATACCCTGCCTCTTATCCCTTGGTTCAACAGCAGCATCAGCCCAACTTTCTGGGTTGTTCTGCCTCTGCCAGAAGGTGGAGAAATAAAGTGTGTTTAGGTGTTTGGGTAGTGTTTTCACATCAAACAGCTATTTACTGTCCAGAATGATACACAGATATTCAGTTATAGGCTATCTTCATCAAATTGAAAGATCTAAGGAGAGATTTTCCAGATTTTTTGAAAATTTTAAAACTGCTGTAGAAACCGCGCATGACATTGCTAGGATCATGTCCACTCACATAACTCCAGAGATATATAGCATACATTGGAGTTAGTGCTAGGTTACCTTTATAATTATGGAGAGGAATAACTACTTCTCAAGTACAGTTCTTCTCCTTCAAAGGTACCTTCCAAAAGTAGTCACATGAATCACTTTCCGTAGGTGTCTATTTCCAGTAATACGCATTATGTGAACAAGGAACCATTTCCATATTTACACTTTCAAAAGTAAAACAGTGTCATGTTTTATTGTTGAAAAAAGCCAGGATTTTGAATATGAACTTGATTAAATGCTTGTAAGGTTACAGCTTCAGAATTAGATTAAGGAGAAGCTTTTTTAGCAGCTGATTGTGAGGCCACCTGTGCATTGCTTCCAGCCCAAGGGAATGTAGAAACTTCACTTTTTGGCAGAAGCACACTCAGATCCAATTAAACAAGATCTGCACCACATCATGAATATTCATTTCTGCTGTATTTATTGCAGCTTTTGTAATTGTGTTTACAGATGTACTGAGCAAACATATTTCATACTTTGTTAATAAAATTTCTGAATAAGCTTTTGGAATTCAGTGTGGAAAAGGGTAAGGTTTGTGACTATGTTAGAATTATGCATGGGTTTCTGTGGACTTCCTCAGCTAGCCTCAGATGTTCTGCTTCCCTTCTTAGACACTTTTAGTCATAATTTTTTCAGACATACCAGTTATGATTCTGCATATGAAGTATGGGAAGTGTGTAGCCCAAATGTTTGAGCCTTCCCAAAGCTTTCTGTTTGTAATATTAAATAAACCTTGAAATAAATTATTATTTTTTTGGAAAATCATACCCCATATTGAAATGAGCAGGCATGAGAGGAAAGTAAAAAACAGGAGTTGCAATGCAAAAGCTTTGTTCCTTTGTAAGAATCTCTTGCGGTTTAGAAGTTAAATGTCTGACTTCTTTCATCAGACCAGGGCATCTTAAACCAGCTGATGGTGACAAAGGCAAAGCATAGCAGTAACTGTCCTTTTCTTTCATAATACCAACATTTTGGTTGCTCTGTTTTTGTCATTTAAATGAGCAAGTAGCTGAGGGCAAGAGAGATGATGCTTTGTTTGCAGCATAATGTGCAGCTTGAAAATAAGCATGGTATTCAATATTGTGAAGAGAGAAATAGATTACTTGGGGACTAGCAAAAAAAATTTACCAATTCCTTGACATGTCTGTACTCTGCTTGTTGCAGAGCTGTTAGTCCATTGTCTCTTTTGAAAGCATATAAAGTATTGTATTTTTGCGGTTTCTAACTTTGGGGAAAAACTTCCCAAACGTTTCTATAGCAAAATCACATACAATAAAACCACCTGAATTCAAGATTATTTGGGTCACCCTCCCTTCCAGAAATAATTAAACAATACGTTTTGACATTGAATTTTATAGAGATCTTAACAGTAGAGACCACTGTACTTTGTCGTACTACAGTTTTACAGAGAGACAGTCAAATGGTATCAACCCCTACTTGATCCTTACTACTGTAACCACCGTGAAGT
Source organism: Charadrius vociferus (assembly GCF_000708025.1). Classification (NCBI taxonomy): domain Eukaryota; kingdom Metazoa; phylum Chordata; class Aves; order Charadriiformes; family Charadriidae; genus Charadrius; species Charadrius vociferus. The sequence continues at coordinate 300,502 of NW_009646931.1, read as the reverse complement.
CTATGTGGTTGAAACTGGAAGCTACTGCACAGTGGACTCACAGTATCTCTTCCTGTAGTTAAACTGTAAAAATGAAAATACCATCCTTGTATGTTTCAGTTGGAATGTGCTTCATCAGTCAAGCTGTGGCCATTGCAAAATTATGGTGGACCTTCACTCAGTCTCAAGAGGAGAGGCTGAAATAATTTGTAAGATATTAACTCAAGCAAAGTGAAGTGCAAAAAGGCAGCAGATTTTTTTTCCATTCAATCCCTTTGTAGTATTTAATGAACTTAAATTATTTTCATTTTAATGTGTAGTGAGTTATTTCCTGCTTTGCAGTTCTAAATCCTCGCCACTGAAAGCAAATATGCAGTTTTAGTTTGTAGAAAGACTTGTGCTTGGTTTATTTTCTCAGTCCAAGTCTATGAATTGGGAAATGACAATAAACCCTGAAAGGAAAGCCTCAAGAAAGCTGTTCTGTTGAAGGAAAGGAGAGCTTGCAGTCAGACAGTTTGCTCTGTACTGGATTTCTGGATTTTGTGTGCTGTCCCATTTAAAGTTTTCATGCCTACACCATCTCCTTTTGATCCGGTTCAAGAATGGCTGTACTGAATCACACCAAATCATCCTGGTCTCCAACAGTGGTATGTTCTTAGAGACCGTAACGAAAGCACAAACATAAACTGGTCTTTCCCCTACCATGTGCCCCAGCTTTCTGCAGTCAGTGGGTTAGGGACTCACTGAGCTGGAGGCTGCGTGAGAATAGTCTATATTCCTTGAACTGGTCCAATACCTTTGGCCTCTTCAATAAGCTGGAATGATGAGTTCCATCATCTGACTCAGTGTAATTTAAATTTATTTCTATAGACTATCCCAAACATTCTGACAACTTCAGAGAAAGGCTTTATTTATTTCTTCTATTTTGAGAAATATTTGATAACCATTCCCCATTCACACACACTATTTTAACTGATCTCTGTTCTGTCCCCATAAAATAAAGAATTTTAAAATCTTTTGTGAGGGAAGCAAGTGGCAGAGACACATCCCAAAGATGTCTTGTTAACCACCAGGTGACTAAGTTTTGAGTTAAAGTCTTAATAAATCTGTTTGTTATGGAGCTCAGTTCTTACTCATGCTATCTCACCTAGCAGATAATCATTTAATATCCTTTACCACTGGCTACACATTTGCAAAGGGATAATGCATATCTGCAACTATTATCCAAGTGGCTGCAAATGTTTTATCTATTCATGCCTTTTCCATTTTTTAACAGCTTGTAATTTTCAAAGCAAATGCGTCATACTTTTCTTGCACATTATCACTAGCCATTCTGTTTCTGTGTCTCAGATATTGTTTTGCATTTCCCAGGCCAACTGCCTGTTTCAAGTCTGCTGTGTCCTGTGCTCCTGTGTTCTGCCACTCCTAGCCCTCATGGTCCTACTGTCTTCAAGAGTCTACACAAATCCCATCCTCTTTGTATGGCTACAGCACAGCACATTCACCAGTCTCTCTAGTTCTTCCTTCCTTCAGCTTTTCTCAGTTGGGTGGCTCTCAACTGATGTGTTCACTTGGTCCATTTTCTTGCACTCAGTGCTGTAAAATTCTCATTTTCACAAATACGTCGAAAAAAGTTGCTTGAGAACATGAAGTTCTTTTTCCTTTGTGGTTTTATATGTCCTTTTGTGGTATTATGGTATTGGGAAAACTTGCCTAATACCAATCTGGTTTGTGGCTAATGATTGATCTCTCTATTTTTATTTATTTTCATGTGGGTGAATTTGTTTTCTTTTTTGGTTTTTTGGCATGTGTATGCAGATGGTTTTGTATGTTGCATAGGCAGGGGAAGGAAGTAGGCCCATCCCCCAGAATATTTCTGAAAGTTCAATGCATGGTTCCTATTAACTTGCATGCATTCAGGATTATGGGATGAATAAAGAAAATGCTGAGCAAAACAAAATGGTGCAGTTAAAGATGTGAATGTAGGCCAAAATTGTACAGTGCAGGAGAGGAAAAAAGGTAAAACGTAGGGAATTGATAGAGTAGTGGCGATATAAAGAGTGTTCAAACCTTATCTATAAAATTTATGTACTCAGTAAGGTGGTACCTGCCTGTTTTTGTTAACAGTAAACAAACCTTGAGCATTCATACATCCAGAGCACTTTCTGTGAAGGCAGTGAGTGGGCTGTAGCTATGAACTGTATCACTTTGGCAGGCACAACTGCTATAAACTCCAGAATCAAATCAAAAACAGTTGCGTCACATCTCGAAGATAATGTAGCAGATGATAACCAGCAAATTTTGTTGTTCCTTCTGTTAAATTCCATTTCTTTCTATGTAGTTGCCTGACCCCCTTCAGCAGCCTCTTTCCAGGGTAGTGCCTACAATATATTTAGAAACGAACAGGGATCCTCACTATCTTGTTAAACACTGTCTGCATTTTACATAAAATAAGAGTATTTTCTGCAGAACTGGGGGACATGCACGTGCTGAGCACTACTGAGCCTATAATGAGGCTCCTCCAGGTCTCAGTTGTGACAGCCCTGGAGTTAGGATTGTGGCTTGGAACATGGGATAAATTCTTTGTCTAGGTTCTCATGGCTTTTAGTAATTGGGAGTTGGGGCATTTGTGTCCCATCCTTAGCCTGCGTTAGGCTAATGTTGGCCATCTAATTTCTAATGTATACACTGTGCCAGTGCAGTAGGTCCTATTAAGGGAGAAGGTGGGTTCTGCTTGCAAAGGATAATTGTGGGTTGTTTCTACCTTGGGAGGTAGGTTTCCATGTTGCTAGAAACAGAAACCACTGCCAACACCAGGCTCTGCTCATAGCCACATCACAGTTACGCAGTATTTTAATATCGTGTGTGTGTTTAAATGCAGAGTCTTTGTGCTTAATAAGCCCCATGACAAATAAGTGTTTTAGCTGCTGGCCGCTTCTGTCCCAAGAGAACTAGCCACCACATCTAAAATGTGCTGAAGAACCTTCTGTGGAGCAGTTTATTTTGCAAACACAGAAAAATAGATTAGTAATGATTATATGTATAAATGTGGGGCTAGATCCAAAAAAGAAGCTTAAGTGTTGCAATACTTGGCTTTTCTACAGTTCACTTGGATCCAGAAGTCCAGTATAATGGAGATCCATGCAAACTTTCTGCATGCATCTCTGTTCAGCCTTTTTTATATACTATAGTTAGACAGGTATCACTTTGCTGTTTCCATTTAGGAAGGGGAATTCAGAATCTTCTCCTGAAAGCAGAAGTTTAAAGCCCTTCTTGTCCCAGTGGGAGAGGGGTTGCTCGTTTCAAATGCTGAGAGTGTTGTTCTGCCCTCTACTGAAGGATTAGAGACCCTCCAAAGGCTCCTGGAGAAGTGCCCAGATTGAAATCCCTTTTCCCAAAGACCAAAACAAGCTACAGGAACTGAAAGGCTTTTATGTTGTATCCCTACAGATGTCTGGGGTCTGTTGCATAAATCAAACTTCACTACTCATCTTTTAGAGGGCTGCTAACCCTTTATCTAAATCATCTGGCCTTGTCATCTAGGTCTGAGAGGAGCACAGAGCAGGCTAGCTGAAGGCTACCCAACTACTGAAGTAGTAGATCAGCATCTTCCAGCCCAGACATGCCCGTGTTTTCCTCCTGAAAGAATAAATTTAAAAGGCTGGTGGCAGTCTAATATTCTGCATTTAGGTCCTGGTGTCACTGCTCAAGTTGTGTGGGAATGCCCATCTCCTACTGGTGGTACTGCATGTGCTGTGTGGATAAACAGGACTATTAATCTATTTTGACAGGAAGAGGTATGAGTCATGTGAGATTTAGCTTTTTCAAACACTTACATGAATGTGCCATTTTTTAAAAATTTCTATTGGGAATAGAATCGGGTGCATGAATTGAATTTCCAGCTAGCACAGGCAGGCAGCAGATGTTATTGCTAATATCTGTTCTCTAGAAAACTCCATCTGAAGAATGACCTGTTATTGCCAAAGACAAGATTGCTGAAGAAATCTGCATTTACATCAGGCAGGAAGATGCTTCTTTCAGCCTGTGTTGGTTTTTGGTTTTTTTTTTTTCAGAACTGTGGAAAAGGCAACACAGAAAAACAACTGGAATAGATTTTCTTTTTCCTTCCAATTTGAAGTTTAACTCTTCCCACGGGTGTTGTGATGTTTATATCCTTTTTATAATTACATAGAATAGTACAGTAACAAGGGGTGTTTAAGGATGGGAGATATCCACAGATATTCTTTTCCACTGTGGAAGAAGTGCTGAGCTGCTGTTGTCAGCATCTGAGCTAAAAAAAAAAATAATAAAAAATTTAAAAAAAAAGTCAATGATGTTTCCTGCCCTGTGGCATTAATAATGCAGTGTTATATGGTATAGATTTCCCTTTACTCAGGCACAGAAATGGTCTTTCCAAAGCTCCTTCAATTATTGTTCTGTCTTGTTAACTGAGGTGGTACCTGTGTTGCCAGCCTGTGGGCAAATGTTGATATACCATGTTGCTGTTCTTCATTTTTGTTTAGAAGGTTGTCAGAAGAATGAATGACCACTCGAGTCTTGATGACACTGTAATTAGGTGCTGTAACACAGCACCTGTTCTGATACTATCTTAGCCATGCTCTGAAATGAGTTTGAGGTATTTTAGTGTCTTTTTATTTCCTTTTCTAAGCTTTTATGTTGCTTTTGTCTTTACATGTTTATCTCATGCTTTACCTACCTAGTTTTCTGTTGTACCAGATATTTTTCTCATTTATATATGCATAAATGATAAGAAACCTTTTTATCTATAGGAAATCCTCTGTATTTGACAGTGTAACTGACATATGAATCTGAACCAGTGATGTCATTGGTATATAATTATCAGTACACATGAAATTTTACATCAGTTTATTTGGTCACAATTCTGCACACTCATGGCAACAGCTTTTTGTTCTGTTAGAAGTGACTTCTTGAGCTAATGATAGGAAGGGAAGTTCAAGTGTAACATTTGAGGAGATGTGAGGGTGACCCCCAAAAGAAATGAACTGAATTAATCAAAAGTCTTTGAGAATTTTGTTTTTCAATCTCACAGTCTGTAAAAATCTTTATTATTGTGTTAAACTATCATCTTCAGTACTTTACTTTTGTCTGTTTACTTTCAAATGACTTCCTTCACATAACTAACATTTCTTTGTCATGTGTGACTAGCACTGATTCAATACAAAAAGATAAGCATGCTTTGCCTGGGTAGGCAGAAAGCACAAAAATCCTGGAATTTGAATTACTTAATTTTGAACAGCAAATTCCCCTGCATTTTTCCCTTCATCATGTAAGCTGATATGTTTCCATGCTGTTAACTGGAAATTATATATGAAAAAGGGAGGTTGGTCTTGGTTTACGTTTTGTGTCCAATTTTTCTTTCACAGGTAACTGTGAATGCAACAATTCCATTAAAAAGAGTTAAATTTTCTGATGTTTTGTATTTGGCTAATATAGGTATTAAAGAAATTATTATATGCTACCATGGGCCTATCCAGCACCTTTGTTCATAGGAGTGAGATCTTGTATTTAGTTTGCATTAAGTGGTGCACTTCTGGGTAGATGACAGCATCTTTCCGAGCTGGAATCAGACATGCTTTTTTAGTGAGTTACTTTTTAGCCTCAATACAAAAATCACTTGGAAAACAATTTGAAAGGTAGCTTATTTGATAAATACTGGCCATATTGTTCAGAAAATTTATTGACATTTTTTGATTCCTTGTATCCAAGTAGGTATTAATGCATCTGAACTGACAAGCTTTGACTAAATGAAAAGTCAGGAATATTTTTCCTGTTCTTCTTAGTGGAAAGATACCAACCAATAACTGAAAATACAACATGAGGGAATGCAGTAAAGAGAGAAAACAATTTTACAAATACTCAGTAAATTCTAACCTATTCTTTCAAAGTTAATTAGTAGAGCTTGATTAATACTAGGTAAAGAATGATTCTACACCTGCACATCTAGTAAAGTAAGCTTTTTTGTGCTTTTAAGGTCTTCGGACTGTGTGCCAGTTATTAGGCATGTAAATTGTCTTCTTTGAAAAAGATAGAATACAATCATTGGGAATTCAGCACCAGTAAATCATATCTAACATCCTTGAAGAATGTAAACATTTCTCTTGGTTTACAATAACTGTAAGAAGCTGTTAAGATCCTTTATGTAGCCAATAAATCGAAACAGGAAGTGTCTGTCACATCAAATCACATCACTGTTGAAAACAAAGACGGATTTTACTGTTCTTTGCAGAGAGTTGATTCTTCTTTAGAGGAATAAGCAGACAGGTAAGAGAAGGCTTAAGGGGACAACAGACATAAAGGTATTGCTTTGCTCTGAAAAAAAAAAAAAGAAGAGAAAGGAACTGTGCTTGAAATGCTAGTTAGGTGCAGAACATGTGAGGTCTTTTCCCGGTGCTGATGATGGTTGGTTTTCTCTTCTTAGGAAATAGGACTCTGACAGAGGTGATTGCCACCACTTTCTCCTACTAGCAGTAATAAACAACAGTGAATAATGTGATAGAGCAAAGTTCAAAAACAGTAACCATGCTGCTTGTATTTTTCTGTCACAGCAAGTAAAAGATTTAGACAAAATGGCTGAAGACCTTGTCTAAGTGCTGATGAAGGATGAGTGGAAAGTTTCCTATTGGCATTAGGGGAAACCTGCAGTATATAATTTTGCAACATGCTACACACCAACATGTGCAGAAGCAAAGGGTGAAAATGAGCCATGCTCCAAGGGAATGCCTCTGATTCTTTCTGGATAAAGACTCAAGAGCTTATTCCTTTGTATTTGATTCACATTCAGTTCCCTTGTGATTTTTTTCTAATTCTTCTCTGGAAGGGAAGAGGGAGTGGACACAAGTGTCTCAGGGTGTACTTCCATTGCTGAGTGCTGGAGTTAAACCAAGGGGAATGCAATTGTTTACCTTAAGACGTCATGAAGAAAATTCTTATCATAGTTCAACACTTAAGTTTAATAATGTAAACCTCATGCAAACAGTTTGCTCAGTGCCAGGTCTGCCTTTCTCCATGGAGAGTGCATTCAGTTAACAATGTACAAAAATATACACAAATGTGCTTCATATTTAAATTGAAGTCTAAAAACCTCAGGTAAAAACTATAAAAGGTAAGCAACTACTGAAGAATTAGATTAATGTACTTATAGGGACTGCTAATAGCAGGAAGCAACAGCAATTTTGTCCACATAGCTGAAAATGCAGTATTGTGCTTACTGCCACATCCTTCCACAGGAAGGGTTGAGAGAGCTCTTGACCACCTGTTAATTAGTTCATGTTTCTGGGAGAAAAGGTGGGTGTTGAGGTCGTATCAGGCACTATTCCGTTTAAATGCATTTCACCACACACAGCTCCTAGGCAAATGAGAACGACATTTTCCTGTGTAGACATCTATTAGGTGTGCTTTGAAAACCTGTACAAATATACTCCTCAGCAGGGAGGAGAAACAAAGTACCTGCTTGGGATTTTCAAAGTATGAGGAAGGCATTAAGCTGCCTAGTATTATCAAAACTGCCAAAAAATTGTAACATGGTAATATTCTCCCTATCCTAATTAACATTAATCTTGGAAATTTGAGCACCCAGGATTGCTATATGCCTTCATGTGTAGATGGCAGTAGCAGAGGCCTTTTTTTTTTTTTTGTAAATTTAGGTACCTACAGTGGTGGCAAATTCTTTTGATGCTTTTTTTTAACACAGCCATTAGTTCTTTGTTTCTTTGTTCCCAATTTATGCCAGTTTATGCTATTTCCAGTCACTGCTGCCATCCACTCCCAATGATGTAAAGACACTCAGCGCTTTTGCCTTTCTATTGCATACTGAGTCTTTGCGCCTGATTCAGCAAATATATTGCTTATTACACTAATTTCAACAGTGAAGTCATGGTTCAAGAATGGAATATAGTGTTGCAGGACACAACTTCGGTTTTTAGAATAGAAACATCCCCAGTGTTTTGGACACATCTTCAATAGCAATACTTAGCTGTGCATTGCCGGATGCACGGGGATTGCCAGTGATTACTCCTGTAGGATCTGCACATGGCAGGCGTGCTTCTGCTCCAGCTGTGTTGCGTAGACTTGCATTTCTGCTACCGCTTTGGGCTGGATATGGAACAGGGATACTGAATCTTGTGTTATTAACTTTTTGTCTTGTCTTTCTTGTGACTTGGTTGGCACACTACTATGTTGAAATACGGTAATCGCATTCCCCATTTGAAATGGCTCACTAAATTGTGTATAATGGGTGAGCCTTATCGGTCTTCCTTGTTTTATATTATTGCCTGGGTATCATTTATTCAGTATCACCTTGAAATAGACATGTTTTGATAATAAAAAGTGGGGAACTCATTTGAAGACAGAGTTTTGCAGTTCAGCTGTGATAAATTACCTTTATTGTGATGAAGTTTTGGAGCAAAACTGATAGTATCCTTCTTGTTTGTCTAGTATGAATAGTATGAAGAGAAATTCTGACATAAGGGTACTACCTCCATCTAATACCTGGGTTTTATTTCCCTGTTTAATATTTATTTTGCAGTCTGTCTTAGTCCTGTGCTTATCACTTCACACCTTGGCATTCATTAAATTCACAATTATGCTTTTGATTAAATGATCTATACATTCCCCTGTCAGATCAGGATCTTTGTCAATAGTTCAAACAATATCTGTTATGTTTCTAAAGAAGGCACTGTGGTCCTCTGCCCAGGGTTGAGGACTGGAAAGAGAGCTGAACTCCCTTTTAAGGTTTTCCTACACAACTTATGACAAGTTATTTAAACGTTTGCTTCCAAATCTCTCTAGCCTTCAAATAATGATGATAATCGTGTCATAAATCTTTGCAAAGTTCTTTGAGGCAAAAGCATTATACAAATGGTGGGTAGGCTCTTCAAGGTGCTGTCGTGCTCATTGTTTCTTCTCATTCATCTTATTTACTCACTTTCTGACATCACTGTCACTAGGAATCTGCTTATAGTGTCAAATTTGTTTAGTAAGAATGACCAGGAGGAAAGAAGTATATTCAAAGTCACCTGGAATGCCAGAAGAAGGCATTTGTAGTAAATTATGCTCTTCCATAAAAAGAGCATTGTCATAGATTTTAAGAGCAGAGGCCAAATCTTATAATATCTCAGTTTGACCTCCTGCAAAACCAATGTTTATAAGCCAATAATTTCTGTACCATGATGAAAAATATCCAATCAATGATCTAAACTAAATTGTTCAAATAACAGAGAATCCACCATGTATACACACTGATCATTATGGCACTTGAAAATAATAATGTCTTTTAGTGCCAGCTTCTAATTGTTGAGTTCTATTATACCTTTTGTGCTTGACAAAGGAACTGTCTGGTATTAGAAATCTCCTCATGTATATAGTCATAGACCATTTTGTCTCATCCAGGTGGAATTAATGAACGGATCTCAGGATCATTCTTAGACTTCTTTTCTGAATAATTTCCAGTTCAGCATCCAGTTCAGAACAAAAAACTGCATACAGGCTTCCAGGAAAAGACCTATTATTGAAGCTAGTCATACCTAGCTAACAGACCTGCACAAGTATGACTGTTGCGCTATTGATGCATGACTCCTGCAAGCAGTGGGGTAACTGGCAAGTGTATATACTGGCAAGTGTAAGAAGTGTCACCGAGGAGTATCCATGGCCCACAGAGACCTCCTTGCTAAGATACAGCGATACAAGGAAGGGTGAGTCCTGAGAGCTCACGACAAAAAATATACCCTTATTTCTCCTAACCAGTGCCATACCAACCATGCTACACTGCTCAGTGAGATAAATGTGTCGAACATATTGGATACTGTTTTCAAATCATTAGTATTCAGAAAGATTATAAGAATAATCAAATTTGTTTCCTAACCAAATTATACTGTACGAAGAAAAACACAATCATTTCTGTCTCAAGCACAAATGTATTAGTGTTAATGAAAACTCCAGGGCAGCTTTTAGCAATTTCATTACACAGTACCTTGGAACATGGTAGTTCAATTAATCTCTGCAGTGCCACATTGCATTCTTAACTGCTTTTCAAACGAGTTTCATTGAAAGAATTGTGTTTGATCGGCAGGCTTTAAGTAGTTTAAACAGGAATAGAACATGACAAGAGTTCAAATGGCTAAAAGCAAATAGACTTTATTTAAAATACCAACTTTCAAGATCTCTTATAATACATTTCTGTCAAAGATTCCTGTTGTAAGTACAAATATGCCTAAAAGATCATGAAAGTCTCTAAGTGCAGTAATGCTATACTTTTCATTACATTAGTCCACTCAATAGGAAGAAATATTTAGCCTCAGCCAGTCTTGCAAAAGAAATAAGACTTGCATAGGCAACACGCATGCAGCATTTGAGGATGTCACAAAAGAAGAAAATACCTTCCAAGTAACGGTAGAATTGTCATATTTCTGACAAAGAAACATAGGGTTCATCATGTCCTATAAGTCCATGGCCCATCAAATGCCATTCTTAAACAGGAATTCCCAGTCTGATATTCCTTTTTTCTTGCTCTTTAGGGCTTTGGTTTTGTTTTGTCTGCTAGCTGGGTTCTAATATATGTTGCCATTTACTCTGACTCTGCAGCCATTTTATTTCTTATTTGGAAGCCAAATAACATATTAACTAATTTCATAATCTACCATTTTGTGGGCATGCTTAAAAAATACAGTAGACCAGAGAGGAATGACTGTTCTCTGAGGGATATTTGCTGTGTGCTTTCATATTATATTTATGCGGGTCATCACCACTGCCAGTTTTGGAAGCGCCTTTGTTGAAACAAACCTACTCCTGTCATCCGGGCTACACCTAATGAGAATTTTTTTTCCTCTGGTATAACTGTGCGTTTTCTCAACCATCTTTTGCAGTTTAGTAGGGCTTACTCACTTCTGTTTACCAGCAGCTTCCCTGCACTATTACTATAGCTGGAGAAAATATATATTTTTAACTGGTCAAGCTATAGTCTTCATTTTTTTTTCAGGTTTTCTAGATACCACTGATTTGTCCTAGCCATTTACTTTTCTAACATCACAGTTTCTGTAGCATCTTACCTGGTTTTGTTTGCGAGCTCTTTCACTGCAGCTATCTTTCTGGCATCCTTTATGGTGAAGAATGCTGCAAATAAACTATTCTTAGGCTAATTATATAAGGCTCTTTACAGCATGTTTTATTAACTCAAGAGTGCTTTTGAAATACTGGAGAGTGTTCTTGTGAGCACCAGACCACCTGTAGTGTTTTTGGACTGTGTAATATCCCCGATCACCAAGAGGGTTTCTGTGGTGCTCTCACTGCCAAAAAAAGGGGAAACAAACAAGACACAGAGGTTCCTTCCTTCTCTCCCTTCCTCCCGCCTGCCTTCTGGCATATACTATTAATATTTGGTTCTCAGTCTGCAACCATGCATGTACGTAACTCATGAAAACATTTTGAAAAGGTCCATTTCTTTATTATAATTAGGGTTGGGTCAAACTTCTGAGTATTTTTTTTCTTTTCAAAGTTGCCATGGGTTTGGACGACAGGTCCTTTTGAGGACTGAAAACGTATGAAAGTGTAGGAAGTAAAGGGTAGGGCTTAATTATTGCTTTTCTGGATGGAGACAAAACAGCAGTGGAGGTCCATAGGACTGGTGAGGGACAGGTTTTTTTCAACATTTTCAATAACAGTGAGCTGGAGAAACAAATGCACAGTGAAGTCCCAGTTGTTTTTAAATAGCCTGAATTTTATCCTTTCTGAATCTCTCCTTAACTTTTTTAAAATTTAGCAGTACCAGGTGCTCTGGCTTCTGTCACTCTTGCAGGAATATCAGTGAAGATCAAGTTGTATTTCCTCCGCTCCTGTGGTTCTCCAGCTATCTGCTCTGTGAGGCAGTGCTGTTACTGAACCTGCTGGTGGAAGTTTGCTTAGTGGAAATCATTGTCAGGACAGGTTTGTCTGTGCTTCTCAGATGAGATTTGGGTATCACTGTGCAGTGAGGAGGAAGGTTTATCTCTGACCCTGTTGTAGAAGCTGTCAGCCTTCACCCTGTGTAGTTTGACAGTTACCCAGTTGCTGCAGTTGCTGCTGACAGTTGCTGCTCTGAGATGTGCTGGCTACGCTGCAGCGTACTTGAAATCTTATAGAGATGAGCCAGGGGCCCCTGAGGTAATAGGAGCCAACAGGGAAACACTGGTGAAATACCTGAAAGGAATTAAGGGGTCTTCCTCTAAGAAGGTTACATGGCCGACAGCCCAGCTGAAGTGTCTCTACACCAATGTACAAAGCGTGGGCAACAAACAGGAGGAGTTGGAAGCCACCGTGCTACCAGAAAGCTATGACCTAGTTGCCATTAGTTGGTGGGACAAATCCCATGACTGGAGGTGGCTATTGATGGCTACAGGCTGTTCAGAAGGGACAGGAGAGAAAGGAAGGGCAGGGGCATTGCCCTCTACATCAAGAAATGGATAGAGCATCAAGAGCTGTCTCTGAAGAATAGCCACAAACAGGTTGAAAGCTTGTGGGTAAGAAATAGAGACCACAGCAACAAAGGGAACTTTGTGGTTTGTGCCTACTACAAGGGCACCTGATCAAGGTGGTGAAGCCTTCTTACTCCAGCTACAGGAGGCATCATTCTCGCAGGCTCTCATTCTTCTGTAGGCTGAAGCCACGCCAACATCTGCTGGAAAAGTTGCACGGGGAGCTGTAGGAAATCCAGGACACTCCTGGAATGCATTGAGGATAACTTCTTAAACCAGGTAGTAGACAGCCCTGCCAGAGGGGATGCAATACTCGACCTGCTGGTCACCAGTGCAAGTGAGCTAATTGGTGATGTCAAGATTGGAGGCAGCCTGGACTGCAGTGATCATGCATTGGTGAAGTTCGCTGTCCTGAGGGATATGGGTCAGGCAAAGAGTAAACTCAGGACCTTGAATTTTAGGAAAGCAAACTCCCAGCTGTTGAAGGAGTCAGTCAATAGGACCCCCTGGGAAACTGCCCCTAGAGACAAGGGAGCAGAACAGAGCTGGCAGATCTTTAAGGACGCTTTCCACAGAGCACAAGAGCTCTCGATCGCCAGGTACAAGAAATCAGGAAAGACAGGCAAGTGACCAGCATGGCTGAGTTGAGACCTACTGGTCAAACTAAAGGGCAAGAAGGAAATGCACAGGCAGTGGAAGCCGGGACAGGTATCCTGGGAAGAGTACAGGGATGCTGCCCGGTTGTGTAGGGATGGGGTCAGGAAGGCCAAGGTGCAGCTGGAACTGCACTTGGCAAGGGATACAAAGATTAATAAGGGCTTCTACAGGTATGTCAGCCAGAAAAGGAAAGTCAAAGAAGGTGCACATCCCCATGATAAGCAGGACTGGCAACCTGGTAACAACGGATAAAGAGAAGCCTGAGGTACACAACAACTTTTTTGCTTCAGTCTTCACTGGCAATCTCTCTTCCCACACCTCTCCAGTGGATGGACTGCAAGGCAGGGACTGGGGGAGCAAAGTCCCTCCCACTATACAAGACGATCAGGTTTGACACCAGCTGAGGAACCTGAACATATAGAAGTCTATGGGACCTGATGAGATGCATCCCAGAGTCCTGAGGGAATTGGCTGATGTATTTGCCAAGCCACTCTCCATGATATTTGAAAAGTCATGGCAGTCAGGTGAAGTCCCTGATGACTGGAGAAGGGGAAACATTGCACCCATTTTTAAAAAGGGTAGAAAGGAGGACCCTGGGAACTACTGACCTGTGAACCTCACCTCTGTGCCTGGAAAGATCATGGAACAGATCCTCCTAGAAGCTATGGGAAAACACAAAGAGGACAGGGAAGTGATTCAAGACAGCCAGCATGGCTTCACCAAGGGCAAGTCTTGCCTGACCAACCCAGTGGCCTTCTATGATGCAGTGACTGCATCTGTGGACAAGGGAAGAGCAATGGATGTCATCTATCTGGATGTCTATCTTCGACACCGTCCCCCATAACATCCTTCTCTCTAAATTGGAGGGATATGAATTTGATGGATGGACTGTTTGGTAGATGAGGAATTGGTTGGATGGTCATATCCAGAGGGTAGTGGTGAATGGCTCAATGTCCAGATGGCAATCACTGACGCATCATTAATGACATAGACAGTGGGGTGAAGTGCATCCTCAGCAAATTTGTATATGGCACCAACCTGAAGGGTACAGCTGACATGCCTACAGGGCAGAATGGCATCCAGAGGGACCTGGGAAGGCTCAAGAAGTGGGCCCATGTGAACTTCACAACGTTCAACAGGACTAAGTGCAAGGTCCTGAACACGGATCAGGGCAAGCCCCAGTATTGATACAGGCTGGGGGATGAAGGGATAGAGAGCAGCCCTGTTGAGAAGGACGTGGGGGTACTGGTGGATGAGAAGCTCAACATGAGCCAGCAATGTGTGCTCACAGACCAGAAAGCCAACCGTATCCTGGTCTGCATCACAAGCAGCATGGCCAGCAGGTGGAGGGAGGTGCTTCTGCCCCTCTACTCCACCCTGGTGAGACCCCACCCAGAACACTGTGTCCAGCTCTGGAGCCCTCAACACAGGAAAGACATGGACCTGTTGGAGCGGGTCCAGAGGATGGCCACGAAGATGATCTGAGGGCTGGAGCACCTCTGCTATGAGGAGAGGCTGAGAGAGTTGGTGTTGTTCAGCCTGCAGAAGAGAAGGCTCTGGGGAGACCTTGTTGCAGCCTTTCGGTACTTCAAGGGGGCCTACAGGAAAGATGGGGACAGACTTTTTAGCAGGGCCTGTAGTGACAGGACAAGGGGTAATGGCTTTAAAGTAGAAGAGGGCAGATTCAGACTAGATATAAGGAAGCAATTTTTTACCATGAGGATGTTGAAACACTGGCACAGGTTGCCCAGAGAGGTGGTAGGTGTGCCATCCCTGGAAACATTCAAGGTGAGGTTGGAAGGGCTCTGAGCAACCTGATCTAGTGGTAGTTGTCCCTGCTCATTGCAGAATGGTTGGACTAGATGACCTTTAATGGTCCCTTCCAACTCAAACTATTCTATGATTCTACGCATCAGCAACAATTTCTGTTTGCCATTTTTGATTGTCACTTAATGAGTAAGGTCTGTCAATACTGATAATGAAGAAGAGTCTTTCCTGCAGTGGAAACCTCAACATTTAAAGTCTGTTTCTCATTTGGATTATATTATTTAGTGTCATTCAGATCAGTTACTTACAGGAAAGGATGACACTGAGGTATGAAATACAGAATTATTCCAGCCAGATGAATTACAAATAAAGTAGGGTGGAATTATTTTTCAGTGTCAGGCAATTTCAACCATTTAAAGATAACTCTGTCTGTGCATCCTAAATAAATGAATCGAAGCTATGTAATTATCATTCGCAAAAAGCTGTAGAGGATGCTGTATTTTGCAAGCTGTCAGATACAGTGCTGTAAAACTGTTGCAAGCCTCAGCTAAACGTTGCCATGCAAATGAGCTCGCTGTCTCTCACCAGACAGTGAAAACTATTTGCCTGTTGTAGTTATTTTACAAGATTAACTTGAATCCTAAATCAGGCAGCTGACAAGAGGGTATACCAACTAATCCTTAAGGGGAGATAAAATTTCTTCACTTTTTTATTGCAACATGGTACATTGAATATTTGAGACTAAATGGTTGTCCAAGCTAAAAACATAGCAATTACCTTCTTTTTATTTTCTCTTTGCCTTTTTCCCCCTTCCCCCTTTTCCCTTCCATTGGATGCTGTAAGGTGTCATTAATTTCTCTAGGAAGGTAGCCATTTGCATCACATAATAGAATGTCTTATAATGTACACTGGCACAAAATGAATTAAGGAATAAGTGGGTATTTAATTGTTTCCAGTGCTTTCAAGTCTGAGTGAAATAGTGGATACATAGGGCTAGATTCCACAGTCTTTGCACATGATAAGTATTATCACTTTATTAATACCTTTTTTGATACTATGAATGACTTGTAAGAACTATCTGTGTTTTTTCACAGCCTTACACTGTTGTCCCTATGCTGACAAACATTTTAGCACATGAATAATGTCCTCACACTCTGTTTAATTTTTAAGTACTTGATATTTTATGTTTTGCTGGTCTGGGATGATAAATAAAAACTGTTTCTTGAGCATTCTGTAGTTGTTATTTGCCATGTGTGCAAATTGTGGTGCAACTACTAATCGTCTCCAAACAGACATGTTCCTTTACCCAAGGCAGATTTCCAATTCCATCTTATAAGCATATATATATTTAAAAACAACAACAACAACAACAACAACAACAACAACAAAACAGTGAAAGAAAATGTGGAGCTCAAAGCAAAATTTGACCCTAGTGAACACATCTGTAAAATCATGTCTGCAACCTGTAAATTGAAGGGCCATGAGTCATTTGAAATAAATATGGCAGCTCTGATTTTCTTGTTGTATTGTTTATGTTTTCTATTTAAAGAAATATTTTGGATTTGTTTGTTAATGATATCATGGTTTTGTTCATAATTACATGGACCCTTAAAGGGAGCAATTTTTTTTAGCAAAGGGAGACTCCAGACCTCATGAACTGTAGAAGCAGGTAGGAAACAAATGCTCAGTCCCTTGTTTGATTAGTTATACAGTTATTGCAGTGGTGGTTTTGTGTTTCACCACTTGGTATTTCTGTTTCAGACAATATACACAATGATTTTGAAAGAATAAAGGATTATATTGCACATATTAAATTCAAAAGTGAAAACTATTTGTGTAGATTTAAGAAACAAAGTGCTCGAAAACCTTGGGTGTATTAAAATTGAGGATGTGGGCTGTACTTTCATTTGTCTCAGTTTGCAAAAGATTAAAGTCACTAACAGCAGCATAAATGATTAAGCTGAATACCTTAAATTGTTTCCTTATTATGGGAAGATAAAAAGATTAGTTTAAAGTCTAACCTGAATTCATAAAGATGATAAGTCTTACAAATGTACTTTCAATTTAATACACAGTAAAGAAGGGACAACCACATCTGGTGCTTTTAAGAAGATTGCCATTATTTGCAGAAAAATACTTTACTGTTTGATTCCAGTCTACATACATACCAATGGTCATTTAAAAGGAAACCAGGGTTGAGGAAGGAGAGTAATGATGAAGGTATAGGTCCCTTTAAAAAATTGATCACACCAATCCAGTTTTGGCTGCACAGGAGGTGCAACAAATAACCCTGACTTGTTAGCCTTGAAATGCTTTTAAAAGAAGACTCAGGTCCGGATCCAGATTTATTTTGGTACAAATCTTTGTTAAAGCACTGCTGAGGCTACTCATTTATCCCACAAAGGACTGGACTTTGCAAGCTTTTATCTACATACCTAGGGCCTTCTTTGTTGCATCGTCCTTCAGACAGATATGCCTTAGCTGGACTACACGCCAGATGAGATAACAGTTTCTGCAAGGACTAATTCCTCCGTGTGAATAAGCAAATACAAATGAAAGAAGTGAAAAAGACACATAGGGAGAGGGATAAGGAGGAGGATTGTGCCCAGAAGAAAGGGTGGAATAAAACTGCAGTAGCCTGAAACAAAAAAGATTCATGATTCAGGGTGACAATTCTTCCCATTCCTATATTTGCCACTGCCACATCTTTTGCGGAAGATCTTGCTCTTATGTGTGCTCAGCAGATTGTCTCTCAAAGTCCTCCCATCTCCTCTTAGCCGCGAAGCAGTGATTAAAGAAAGAGAGGTTATAACCCAGAAGCACAGATAAGTCTTGAACCTGAAACTCCCGGCTTTTTTTTGGGCAGGTCACCAATTCTGGAACCAGTTCTGCTTAGGGAGGAAGCACAAGCTTCAAAGAGATGCTGCCACTGGCAGTGCCTGTGAAAGTAAACAGCACAGGAGGAGAGGAAAGCAGAGGATCTCTATGGTAGAACTGCTGATGAGGAGGACACAGTGTCTGCAACACACGTTTCAAGCGTTTTACTTCAAACAATGTCTTGTCTTCCCCGTTGGCCAGAACACCTATTAGCAGCAGGAACAGCTCTTCCAGGTTGGATGCTCTTAGTTCTCCCCATGTTTTGAACCAAGGCACAGTAAGTGGTGACCATTAAAAGTGCACTCCTGAACCAAAATACTTCTGGTGGCCATGTGATGTTTGTGGTCAATGCCTTGCATGATGTACTGTTTAGAAATCACTGAAAATACTTGAATTTCTGTCACTCCAAACTGCATTTCCAGGGCTCCCAGCAGCTAAACCTCTTCACAGGTCACATCCTAGCAAAAAAAATATCTTCAGTATTTGGAATCACAGTTGAGTACTCTGCAGTGGCACTGTTTCACACCATTTGTCATACAGGGGAAAAAAAAAAGTAGCAATGGGCTGTCATTGCTACTGGGGAATCAGTATAAAATAAATCCAGGAGCAAAGAGGTTAAAGCATTTGAAGGTGCTGACAATACGTCTGTCATTATATTTAAATTTACTTTGCTGAGTACTAAAAGGTTGGGCCATCTACTGAACCTGTCATCCAAGCCCACCAATTATCACAACTTATAAATTTAATTTTCTGTTCTTTAAAGCTCTCCTTTATCTGTCCAACCTGAATTGCTAAATCAAAGGAATTTCTAAGGAACATGTTGACTGTGTAGCTAAAGTGTGGGCTGGAAATTCTTTTTTTTTTTTTTACTGCTGCAGTGAGAGAAATTACATATGTAAATTACCTTACTTCATTTTCTGTCATCAACACAAGAATGGATTAAATGAAGTGCTAAAGCTATGGTGTATATATAAATATCTGTGGCTTTTTAATCATTTTACTTTGTATTATTATTTATGTTACCATTTAAGAAATGTTAACAAAGCACCTGAGAACAGTGTTAAATGCTACACATGCCTTATAAATGTTTTGATGCTTTAATAATAGCCTGTAAGCAGACTCTAACTTTACAAATTATTTCCCTCTCTCTTAAAAAACAGAGATCAGAAACAAACTGCACAAAAATCATAACATAAACAGAATAAAGAATTCCTACAGTTTTATAGAAGGTAATCTCATGTTTCATGGCTCATCGCAAAACAGAATAAAAGATATATGTATTATCATGACATAACAAGTCTATTTTATTATTATTGGCTAGCATATTTATAGAACTTGTAGAATTATAGTCTATAGGAAGGGTGTGGGACTTAAAGCAATATCTTGTTTTCTTGGGTAAGAGCCAGCTGAAATGTTACAAAAGGTAATCTGATAATCACAGACTGGTCACAGAACCACAGAATGGTAGGGGTTGGAAAGGACCTTTGGAGATCACGTAGTCCAACCCCCCTGCCAAAGCATGTTCACCTAGAGCAGGTTGGACAGGAACACATCCAGGTGGGTTTTGAATGTCTCCAGAGAAGGAGACTCCACAGCCTCTCTGGGCAGCCTGTGCCAGTGCTCTGTCACCCTCAAAGTAAAGAAGTTTTCCTTATGTTGAGATGGAATTTCCTGTGTTCCAGCTTGTGCCCGTTGCCCCTTGTCTTGTCACTGGGTACCACTGAAAAGAGTCTGGTCCCATCTTCTTGACACCCGCCCTTTAGATATTTATAAGGATTGATGAGATCCCCTCTCAGCCTTCTCTTCTCCAGGCTAAACAGATACATAAGAGATACATAAACATTTCTCATAAGAGGGGTGCTCCATTCCCTTGATCACCTTTGTAGCCCTCTGCTGGACTCTTTCCAGTAGATCCCTGTCTTTCTTGAGCTGGGGAGCCCAGAATTGGGCACAGTGCTCCAAATGTGGCCTCACCAGGGCAGAGTAGAGGGCAAGGATGACCTCCCTCAACCTACTGGCCATGCTCTTTCTAATGCATCCCAAGATACCATTGGCCTTCTTGGCCACAAGGGCACACTGCTGGCTCATTGTCAACTTGCTGTCCACCAGGACTCCCAGGTCCCTTTCCACAGAGCTGCTCTCCAGCAGGTCAGCCCCCAACCTGTACTGATGCATGGGGTTATTTTTCCCTAGGTGAAGGACCCTACACTTGCCCTTGTTGAACTTCATTAGGTTCCTCTCTGCCCAACTCTCTATCCTGTGCAGTTCTTGCTGAATGGTGGCACAGCCTTCTGGTGTGTCAGCCACTCCTCCCAGTTTTATGTCATCAGCAACTCGCTGAGGGTACACTCTGTCCCCTCATCCAGGTCCTTGACAAATATGTTGAACAAGACTGGACCCAGTACTGACCCGTGAGGAACACCACTGGTTACAGGCCTCCAACTGGACTCCATGCCACTGATCACAACCCTCTGAGCTCAGCCACTCAGCCAGTTCTCAATCCACCTCACTGTCTACTCATCTAACCCACACTTCCCAAGCTTACCTATGAGGATATTATGGGAGACAGTGTCAAAAGCCTGGCTGAATTCAAAGTAGACAATGTCCACTGCTCTCCCCTCATCCACCCAGCCAGTCATGACAACATAGAAGGCTATCAGATTGGTCAAGCATGGTTTCCCCTTAGTGAATCCATGTTGACCACTCCCGATAACATTATTTTCCTCCACATGCTTAAAGCTGACACCCAGGATGAGCTGCTCCATCACCTTTCCAGGGATGGAGGTGAGGCTGACTGGCCTGTAGTTTCCCAGTTTCCTCCTTCTTAACCTTTTTGAAGACTGGAGTGACCGTGGTTTTCCGCCACTCCTCAGGCACCTCTCCTGTTCTCCATGACCTTTCAAAGATGATGGAGAGCAGCTTCATAATAACATCTGCCAGGTCCCTCAGCACTCATGGGTGCATCCCATCAGGGCCCATGGATTTGTGGGTGTCAAGTTTGCCTGATTCAATCCTTCTTGATCAAGGGAGAGTCTTCCTTTCTCCAGGCTCTCTCTTTTACCCCGAGGGTCTGGGATTCCTAAGAGCTGACCTTAGCAGTAAAGACTGAAGCAAAGAAGGCATTCAGTAACTCCGCCTTCTCTGCATTCTCCATCACCAAGGCACCCACCTCATTCAGCACTGGGCCCACCTTTTCCCTAGTCTTCCTTTTACTACTGATGGACTTGAAGAAGCCCTTCTTATTGTCCTTGACATGTCTTACCAGGTTTAATTCCAAGTGGGCCTTAGCCTTCCTCGTTGCACCCCTGCATACTCTGACAACGTTCCTATACTCCTCCCAAGTGGCCTCTCCCTTTTTCCACATTCTGTAACCTTTCTTCTTCCATCTGAGTTTTTCCAGAAGCTCCTTGCTCATCAATGCAAGGATTGTGCTGCACCATTAATGCAGTATCTAAACAGACCTTTTCATCTTTGAATATGAGGATAGTAATTTAAAACAAATCACTAAATTATTTTGATTCTAAACTCCAAAGAGATTTTTTTTTTTCCTAGGACGTGACTGAGTGCTTTCCAACTCTTCAGTCTTAGTGATGTGATATCCCAGCCTGGTGAAGGTTGGCAGAGCTACCTCAGAGACACGAGGTATGAAGACTGTTCAAAGGCATTCCCTATAGCAACATCTTGGCAAAAATAAGAGTTTAACAAGCCAGAAGTAGTAGGCTGTGATCTTCCAATTCTAATTCTTTCCACTACATATTCATCCAGTGCAATTTTTAAATCAATCTTTCCAAAGGTTTATTATCTCTTTATCTGGGATATTTTTGTGTACGTAATACAAATGCAGTGAATATCTGATATTCTTTATAAAAATAGAATTAATAAGTACGAATGTTTAGACACAGGTCTGACTAGATAGTTTTGGAAGAATTCCTAGTCTTTCCTAAATTAGTCAATAAAGTTTCTAAATACTAATTATGCCTATCAAAAGAAATCCAAGAATCTTTAATAGAATTAAAGTCTGACTCAGAAGCTAAACATTGTGGGGGCAAGTAGAATCAAAACACAGGATATAGCTACCTATTCAGTGCTGCTTTTAAGTCCAGCTGTTGTGAATGAAACAACAAAACCAACCTTTTTCATTGGCAGCAATTTCTGAATGGTTCTTCCAGACTGATGACATCAGCAGCAGAGGGGGATGGAAACATCCAAGGAAATTCAAATGATGGGGTCATGTGAACTGCAAAGGTTAGAATCTTTATGGGTACATGATGTTTGCATTCACACACATATTTTTGCAATTATTAATATATTTTTATATTTTAGAAAGAAATTATTTCAGATCAGCTTGATTTTTAAAATGTTTGCTGAAGAGCATGTTTAAATGTATAGCTGTATATTAGCAAAGCAATAGAATTCATACATTTTAGGCAAAATGTTGAATCTAGCTTCCTGTTTGAAAATAAGTAAAAAACAGTCTTCCAAAACAATTGGGTTCCTAATAGTGCAGTTCCTTATCAAATATTAAATAGAAGAGGAAAAGGAATTTGCTTGGCTGCCTGACAAGCAAATGCAAGTCTATCTCAAAAGAAATAGAAGAGCTTGCAAAAATGAGAGTTGAAGACTTGCTTTCAGGGTCCATATTCAAGAATCTGTACCTTACCTTGTGCTTGTACTATCAGCAGGAGAAGCACAGAGAGAAGCAGAGCTCCTCACAGAGGAATTGGAAGGACCAGCTGTTCTAGATGTTGATGTCTTTTTCCTCATCACATCTGGAAGGTATACCCTTGCTGTTCCCAGTTTCTAATTTTGCCATTCCTTTATTTGCCTGTAGGTGATCGCTGCACTCACCAAGATAGCAAAGGTAAGAAGAGGTTCTCTCTCTCCAGCATGGCACAGTTAATAGTCTTTGACAGGAGATGGATGAGCAGATTCTCTGGCCCAGTTAGCATCTTGGTATACATAAAGTTCATCTGTAACGAAGTATTATTGAGCATGACACCAGGGCACCACTGCGGAGATAAATTGCCATCTTTTTTGCAGCATCCTTACTTGAAAAGACCTAGGACGTCATAAAAGTTTGACTGCAAAACTGCTAAATAAGCCTTCTCAGAAAAGAATTCTTTTGCTGAAGGGTATTCCTTCCACCCTTCAACCCTTCCAGTATAATGAATCTCTTTCCTATAAATAGAAATAATATAAATTGCTGTTTGAAGTCAGTACAGAGACGGCTTTGGTTTAAAATTCGTTCCTTGTTGCTGTTTAAAAGCTATTCTAGTGTGATTTTATAATGACTGAACAGGCTTTTTATTTTTTATAATGACTAGACAAAAAATTTTCTTGCAACTTCTAAGTCTACGAAACTATAGTTGGCATAGAAAGGTGGTAGAAACTCAGTGTCATTAAATAAAAAACATGGATAGGAATTCCTTTGTAGTACTAGAAATTTCATTCTTCAGTGTTAATCAGGAATGCTGTTTCTTCTAATTCTTCATCCCTTTTCTCATCTGATTTAAATTAAGGCACACTTTTTTTCTTTTAAAAAGTAGTTATCAGTTATTTGGGGCTGAATTTTATATTAAATATTATGTTTTTATATGTGTAGCTTTTTCTGCAAGTTTTATACGGTCACTTTTTTCCACTTTTATTCTTAAATAGATTATTTGTGTTTATTGTCAGTATCTTCTATCATATATTTGAATGATGACACCTAATGCAAAACTCTCATGGTAACAACATTTTTTTTTAGGATTTAGCCTGGGGTATATCATTTGAAAGACAGGTTGCCGTCTGGATGTCTGACTTCAAGAATGCATCTTATCCACATTCTGCTCACAAACTGAGAAATATGTGGGTTTTGGACAGTGTTCTGCCATGACTCTCATAATCTCTCTGGGTTTTTTAGGGACTCTGAAGGGTAACGACGTTGCTGTCTGCACAAAGATTATAATAGCAAGAGTTCTCCTACTAAAAATTTACTCAAAAATGTTTTTATAGACTCACATCTTATTACCATTCTACTGTCTCAGACTTGCCTTTTTTTTTTTTTTCAGGTATAACTTAAGTGTGAGCCCACAATTTATTTGCTTCTGGTTTGACCCTTCAATGTTCAGGGCTAGCTAGCTGTGGGTGAAAAATGAAGATCAAATTAATCACAGCGTATGTATGTCCGCACTGCCTATCTGCCTTTCAAGACTGAGGCATCTCTTAGCAGTCATTTACTAAAGAGCTGTGCCTTTTTTGCAAGCTTTGATTTGGCATTTGTGAATATAGCCAGTTTTCAGTTCACCCAGCTGTCAAACTCTACTGTTGTGATGTAGCAGAAGTATTGTTTTTCATATGAGCTGTATTAATTGAACAAGACACAAAACCTGTGCTTGATCAGCTTACTGAGATAAAAGGACATTTTGGCTTAGTGCAGAAAGGCAGAGGAAAATAACTAAAATTGATTACCCTGTTTATCGCTGACTCTATTTGTTGGTTCCCTTGGCAACTGGCATTGAAGTAGATGAAGTTACTAGTAGCCTGAAGGAGATCAACACATAAGATTTCTATCTCTATCAGCCACATTAAGCATCTTTTGATTGTCAGAAGTATGGAGAGAAAAGTGCAACCTTAGTGGAGGGATTAGATTGCCGTCACTCCAAATGTAGCTAGTCTGACCTAATTATTTTTTTAAATATTTGAATCACATGCTGTCTAGAAAATGGGAGAATATTGTGTTGTACTGCTATATCATTTTCATTTATTGTTTAGTTGTCTGATCCAGAGAGTAAGCAAAGTAAAGTTTAGTCAGTGTTTTGGGTGAAAAACCTCTAAGAAAAATCCCTCTCTAGAGTTTCAGTGAGATGTGATAGGGTTTTTTTAATATTGCTTCTACACTCTGTTATGTATTTGATATGAAGTTGCTTCATTTGAGTTTTGGTGTGATTTAATCTTTGTTGTGAAAGTGCTTGGAAATCCTGTGAAACTCAGAAACAGTGATTTAAAAGAATAGGAATCTTTTCATAGACTACATAGTTCACAAATCCATTGGACAGGAGGAAACACTGTATATAATGGCTATAGATTTCCAGCAAAGATGTGGATTTTCTGCAGTCTTGGTCACCTGTTTGGATGCAGCTAACAATCTTCAATGTAGTTTTGATTTTGAATGCTCTATCCTAAGCCTACAAAAGGAATGGCTGGGAGATTATACTGTTTGTTCTGCTTACAGGGTGTTGTTCAAGAGCTGTACTACATTTCCTCAGAAACGCCTCTTACAGAATCACGAAATAACAGAATAGTAGGGGTTTGAATGGGCCTCTAGAGGTCCAAAGCAGGGGGACTAGACTAGAGTGTTCTCATGTGCTATGCCTCACTTCTGGAGATTTTCTCTTCTGCCTCATTCCAGCACCTTTTTTTGGTCCTTATTTTTTATTTATGACCAAACTGATCCATGAGGATCTGAAAGTTGGGATTTGAAGCTTTTCACATCAGTATTCACAATTCTCCTTTTTTCCTTGAAGACAGATTTTATGAAAAAGCAAACGACGGTGAAGCCTTTTAGGCCTGTTTTCAGACCCTTTTGGACAAATGGAGCATGAAAACTGAAGAACTGGGGAGCCAGACCCTGGCTCTCAGTGGCTATGTCTGTACTTTGGGAACTGGGAAACCTTCCCAGTTTCCAGACTGGGACACTTGCCCTCAGTATGTTGACTCCCTGTAGGACAAAATCTGTCTGTGCAGTTTTCCATCCACACATGCACATACGTACACTCTGTTTCTAAGGAGAAAATCTGGACACGTAGGCCAGCAGGGAGACCTAGTGTGTTCCCACAGTATACCTCATCTGGATTGTCTGGGCTTGCCAAAAAGCACACTTAGGATGCAATCTGGACATATTTGGAATTACTTTTTTGTTGTTCTTTTCTCTGAATTCTATGTGAAGTCATCTATCTCCTCACTGGGATATTAAGGGCAATAGCCCACATATACATGTGTAAAAAAAAATTCAAATATTTTACGGAGCAGGGAATAATTATATCTGAGAGGTTTCTGTATGGCTCTGTTTCAGAAAATTTTAGAGCATTTCCAGTTAATATAGGTCAAGAGAACAGGATTCTTACACACTGAATGGAAAGCATTCAGTTGCCCATAAGAAACATATGCACTGCTGGCAGTAATATAGCAGCAACTGTAGTCATCTTTGGCAGACTCAGACTTTTCTTGTTGTGTAGAAATATTTTCTCTCCTATTCTGTTTCCCTCTGCTGTTGCATATGGGTCTAAGAGTTTGTAGACTTCACACTGGACTTTCCTGCCTGCAGACTTTAAATCTGTTACCTAAGGACCTGCCTCCAACTAATAAAACTAGAATAAAAAAAAAAAAAATCACAAGATTAATTCCAGTTTTCTCTTTTGGTGCTTATTTTATGATGTTTAAATGAATAAACTGCCTTGGAGCTTTTCTCTACATTCAGTACAGAATGCTTACATATTAACAGCTGCACACAGAGTAACCTTTTAAAATAGGGGTTTATTTAATTAAGCCATACGCTAGCAACAAATCCTAACCCACTCAATTGTAAATTGTCACAGTTGTGCAGTGTGCTTTCTCCTGCTAAAATCTGATTTGCTTGGGTTTCTGCCATAGGGTATATATCTGGAACAAACCAAATTCTCAGGCTTAATGAGGAAGAAACTAAAAGACCCTGAAAGCCTATTTTGTTTGCTAGTTTGAGCTCACCAGAGAGATCAGCAACATCAAGAGTTCTGTTCCCAGGCAGAGCTTGTACAGAAAACAGTCACAGAGTCGCTTTAAAGTGTGCTGAAACACAGGCACTGAAACCATCCCATCTGGGAGCAATGTCCTAACAGACTGTGCAAAAGATCAAAATGGGGAAGGCCATCTGGCCACTGGGATATTAGTTCTGCCTACCTGTTTTTCTTCTAAGCTTTCTTCTTTGGGTGTACAGGAATAAAGAAAACAGAACATAGGAAGGAAACAATATACTAATTTGTAAGGTAACTTTCCTATGTTTTAAGAATCCTCTTTCCTTCCCTCTGTTGCTGATTAAATCAGACCAAGTGGTAGTATGGATGAAGTTTATACAGCTATGGCACTGCTAATTGAGATTTCTGCCAGTGCCATCAACGAAACAACAGCTTAAGATTCATACCATAGAGATGATGATAGATTTGTAAAAATAAATTGAAATATGGTGAGGACATAAATCTGCTCTATTCTTGAATATTATGGAAAAAAATTCTGCCCACTTCCCTGGGGACAAGATTTATCCTTCATTTCTGGAATGCCAATTTTAAAGTTACTTTTCCCTTGCCTACATCTGACAGCAAAATCTTACCACCAGCACTTTCCCTTGGTGTCCTATGCTGCATATAGGATACTAAGCTTCCCAATGACTGCTCTTTCCAGACTGGGAAAATAAAATAGATTTTCATTCATGAATCCATTGTTTTTAGTTAGCCTGAACCAAAGCATGATTAAGTCAATGAATCATTCTTCCTCTATTAGAATAAGATACTTCCTTCTGTCTGAGAATAAGTTACATGTGAAAAGCCTCTGCTGAGCAAGAAATGTCCACTCTGTGCAGTCAGGCAAGATTCAGGGAATTCAAATGAATTTAGTTATTTGCCTCTAAGGATATTTGTGTGATCCTCTAGTTTTAAGGTCTAAGAATACATCTAGTAAGTACCGCAACAGACAATTTAGAAATTTAGCTTGGTATGTGTATTAATATTACAATATATGTTGACCAGCATTCAAGGAGCTTCCTGGGGTTTATTACATCACTAACACTCCAAGTCCAGGATGATGACATTGTGCAGCCTCTGAATTTCAGTTCCTCGGCACTTAAATAACGCATTTCTTCCTCTAACCTTCTTTCATTAGATCAGCTGTAGAAATTATTTCATTACCTATAGGCTATCAGTAGTTCTTCTGATTATTTGTTCTTTCCATGGTCTCTATCCAGATTGCTTAATGTAGATCTGTTTTATGAGAAGTTTGTTTGAAGTATCTTTTTTTTTAAAAAAAATTTGTATAATTTGGCATTACTTGAAAAGAAGATCTTGATAGCTTTCTAGCTAGTTTCCTAGGACAAAGAAGTTTAGTCAGGAGATTTCTGTGAAGCTTGTTTCTATTATTTCTAGGATTTCACTGCATAGGTCTTTAAAAGATGGGGAAATAATAATGTGATTGTCAATACCATGGTTTTAACTCTGACTAAGTGGAGATTTGTTTTTACCACTGTTATAATACAGTGTCCTTTGATTTGAAAGCTGAGTTACTGAACTATCAAGGTTTCAAGATAGAGTAAACATCTTTCTTTTCCTGTTTCTTCTCTTAACTTTTCACAATGTGACTTCTGCTTCTGAACACGTTTCCATATGGAGAGTAGTAGACTGAGAGAACTACGTTTTTTGCTTTACAGCCAAGCTGCATTGCAGTGGACACAGATTTGGGAGATGCTTTTGTCTCCTCAGTGATGAGATAAGAATCAGAGGTGTCACAAAATAGCTAGTCAATGGGTACCATTAGCAAAGATAAACCATGATAATGATTTGAAGAACCTTAAGTATAATTCACTGTATGGATATCAGCAACCCTCACCTATAGTTTATCAGCAAAGTATCAAAAAGGGCACTTGTTTCAGTCTGGAGTTATGTTCCATAAGAAAAATACAATTTTATGCATATCAAGAGGAATTTTTCAGATGACAAGCATACAAACACCCATGCAGTGGGGCAAGGCAGGCTGATGAAATTCAGTGTTCTCTGCTTTCCTCTCAGGGCTTCAGCAATACCATATCCATACAGTCCAGTGCAGACACATGGATGCCCATTCTGTTCACAGTCTGAGCTAACTAGCAGGGCTTAACAGTAAATAGAATAACTGCATTGCGCACTATTGTGCCAAATACTGAAAGAGGAAAGCTGACTTTTCATCTGATAAGGCCATAGCAATGTGTTAAGCTCGAAGTATGTGTACTCAGGAGACTGCTGGTTTAACAGTAGATCAAGGAGTTTGCACTAAATCAACTCAGCTAAAATTTATTCCAAACCTTAGCTAAAACCAGTTCTGGAAGGAATATATTTAGTGCCAACAGGATGCTTAGTCAAAGACATCACTGGTAAAACAAGAGACGTAAACTGAGATTAGAGATATCATTGAAAAAATTCCTTTGTGGAAAGAAAAAAAAAAAAAAAGGATTTTTCAGGATTGTATCTGTTGTTTTGGGCAATTTATCCAGGTTGCGCAGCGGAAAAACTAAGATATCTTGAACTTTATAAAGACTCATGGATTTGCTGGATAGCAACATATGTGCTGCAAGAATCTTGGTAAAATGCTTGTTCTCATGAAAGAACTCACTTTTCAGATAAATATTTGCTCTCAAAGTGCAACAGGTTCCCTAAACTTCAGTGTCAGGACCCTTTGGAAGGTAGTGCGTTGTATAAAGGGTTCATGATAAAGCTGATAATTCATTTTTGCCAGTAGCTGATACAATTGAATCGCTTGATGTTTACAATCCCAGTTTTAGAGCATGTGTGTTTCAAAACAAATGCTGAAGACTAGTAGTACAAGCCTAAAGAAGGAGAGTAAGAAGTAGCTACTAACAGTACCAAACTGTCTTTCATGCAGTCTAGCAGGAGGAATGAGAAGATGGTAAGAATATTTCTCTGCAAAACACCTAGGAACCTTTTGGTTCAGGTAGGAAATTGTTAGGTTGTTTTTGTTGGAGAATCAGTGAGAAAATAGTGTCCCTTTTTAATTGATCCTTTTCAAGCCAGTAGGAGCCTGTTGTGTTCACTGACTGCTCTACATAGTTCTCATTCCTTTGCAAATAAAGAGGTATGCCAAGCAATATGAAGGTTTTTGTAATGATCAATTCACAGCATTTCTATAATACATTACTGCTTTTCTTGGGTTGTCTGCTCTCTCAGTCTGTTGAAAATCTTTGATTATTCATTAGAGAACAAAAGAAGTAGCAGTTATGAGACAAAAATATGGGCATAAACTATACATGAATAAATTGAAAACCTTCATAAGACAAGATGAAAGAAATGGCATTTAAAGTAAAAGGATATACCGGTGAATATCAAAAGACTATGCAGGGAGAGGATAATGTAGGCTGGAAATTACAACATTTCTGGTTAGAATGGAAAAAGTCTTTACAATAACCTCAGGTTAATGTGAACAAGCAACTTCAACTTTTTCAGCGTATGAAAGTTTTGTAAATTTGTGTGTTGAGATATGACATGATAATAGGGGTATTGGATTTAGAAATTAAAGGTACTGCTGCTAATTGCGTTTGCATTTTCTAAAGAAAATAAATTATTGGTGCAATTTGTCACTTGCATGAGGTCTTCAAAAGCCTTTCAGAGAAGATATGCAGGGTCTTAGCTTAAGTCAACACTCTGCAGAGAACAAAACTGAACCTGCTGTAGTTAATGATATTGTCCTTTCGATCCTGATGTACATCAGGAGGAAAAAAGGAAAATGGCTAGTTTGTGTTGAAATTCTTTAATTCATCTTTCCAGCTCTCATTTCATCTTTCCCAATTAGAATTCCGGTTTTCTTGCAGTCATGTTGCTATCATGGAATGCTGCCACAAAGCAGCTGATGAAGTAGCCTGTTTTAGTAATTCTGAATAATATTTCATGTATTCTAGAAGTCAACCACATCAAGACTAAGAACTACAGACAGAGCTGCATCGACATTTGTTTAGATATTGTGTTGCCATTACCTCCCTATCTGCTCCCTTATTTTTGCAAGAGTATGATCAGAGAATCACAGAATGGCCAAGGTTGGAAGGGACCTCTGGAGATCATCTAGTCCAATCCCCCGCCAGAACAGGGTCACCTACATCAGGTTGCACAGGACAGCGTCCAGGCGGGTTTTGAATGCCTCCAGAGTGGGAGACTCCACAACCTCTCTGGGCAGCCTGCGCCACTATCCTCAAAATAAAGAAATTCCTTCTCATGTTAAGATGGAACTTCCTATGTTCAAGTTTGTGCCCATTACCTCTTGTCCTATCACTTGGCACCACTGAAAAAAGACTGTTTCCATCCCCCTGGCATCCTCCCATTAAGTATTTGTAAGCATTAATAAGATCCCCCCTCAATCTTCTTTTCTCTAGACTAAAGAGACCCAAGTCCCAAGCCTCTCCTCATATGAGAGATGTTCTAATCTCCTAATCATCTTTGTAGACCTTTGCTGGACCCTCTCCAGCAGATCCCTGTCTTTCTTGAACTGGGGAGCCCAGAACTGGATACAATACTCCAGATGTGGCCTCACCAGGGCAGAGTAGAGGGGGAGGATGACCTCCCTCGACCTGCTGGCCACACCCTTCTTGACGC
>NW_009646931.1:225420-268367 GCF_000708025.1 Charadrius vociferus | reverse complement strand
CCAAGCAGTCAGCCCCTTCTTCCACCTATTGTAAACTCCCTTCTTCCACCTGAGCTTTTTCAGAAGCTCCCTGCTCAGCCATGCAGTCTCCTTCTTCCCTTGCCTGATTTCTTTCTCTTGGGGATGCACTGATCCTGGGCTTGGAGGAAGTGATGCTTAAATAGCAGCCAGCTCTCTTGAGTGCCCTTACCCTCTAGAGCCCTCTCCCATGGGATTCCTCCAAGCAATTCCTTGAAGGGATCAAAGTTCACCCTCCTGCATATTGCTGCAGCCCAGTCTGCCCCCAATCTTTACATCCTCCACCAGTCCCTCTTTGTTTGTCAGTACTAGGTCCAGTAGAGCACCTCTCCTTGTGGGCTACTCCACCACCTGAGTCAAAAAGTTGCCATCAATGCACTGGAGGAACCTCCTGGACTGTACATGCCTGGCTGTGTGGCCTATCCAGCAGATATCAGGGTAGTTGAAGTCCCCCGTGAGAATCAAGGCCTGTGATTGTGAGGCGATTCTCACCTGTCTGTAGAAGGCCTCATTAACTTCCCCATCCTGATCAGCTGGCCTGTAATAGACACCCACAACATGATCTTTGAAGTGTTTTGAAAAAATAAAATAAAATTGGAGCTTAAATGTTTCAGTAGCATTTAATATATCTGTCACGTGTAGTCTCTTGCAGAACAGGTGGAGAGGACACCCACGCATCAAATTTACAGTGTAGCTTTAATGAGATTTTTTTAAAAATATTTGAACTAGAAAAATCAATAGTTATTTTATGACTTTTTTTTTTTTTTGTTCCAGGAACAGTGAACGTGCTGTGTCAGGTTAGTCATTCTTAGCCACCAGGTTACCTATCTTAGCAAATCTTGCAGGGTGAGACTTTACACATGCTGGTGTTCTGCAGTCCTGCAAAGGCTTCCACACACTCTCTCTTCCACATCAGCAGTAAATGTTTTGATTTCATCAGGATTTTTTCGGTGCATAAATTTAACCATGTGTACATCAACTGAATAAATGTGATGGGTCTTGCTTTCTGTAAAGTTGATGAACTATTACTGTTTCACCTATTTCTGTCACTTAGGAGAAATTTATAAAAAACCTCTATGCTACAGTCCATTTTTCCAAACAGAAATTGAGAAATCCACGTCTAAAAGGAAGGCAGTCCGCATATTAACATAATATTAGAGGTTTCTTGACCAAGGGACTGACAAAGGTCCTGTCATGTATTTTAATCACAGTAACAAATGAATAGTGATTTGCACTTTAAATCATTTTTCTTTTCAGTTTCAGGTCAACATGAGATTTTTTTCTGTTGCAGGCCCAGCAGTCAGAGCAACTGTCTCACTGTGCAAATTCAACAGGACATCATAGGGCTCTCTTTTCAGAGGGATTCAAGATTCCCTTTTTGCCTCTTTAGCTCTCTGTTGTTGAGGTATCATTTTGTTTGTTACTTCAGCTGCACAGAACTCAATGCCATGTAGTTGATGACACAAGATGGACAGAATTGATTTTTGAGGCCACCGTTCCTTTAATAGCAAATTTGTGCCTTCCTGAGCATTTCTAAATGTGTGCTTTAGTGCTCTTTGAAGGTTAGTCGTCTTCAGGCTGTGCCCAGCTCAACAGTCCAAAACTGAGAGGGACATTAGACTTAATTTTTTAAAATGCAGGTTTATACCTATATAACTCCTGGAGGAAGGATTGTTTCTGTTTCTACATTGGCTTCGTGAGCTTTGCTCTCTTCAAGTTATTAAAAGATTTTTATTTTCAACTATGTTTGTTTCCTCCAGAAAAGGCTTCAGGCTTGGCCTCATCTGAAATATTGCTTTGATGATAGCCACGCTTTCAAACAGGAAGAACAAAATCTGTTATATTCTGTAGCTGGTAATTTTAACTCATTTTTTTGGAACATGCATGGACTTGCATATACAGCCTGCATTAATAACATCCTTCAAAAATACTAACCATCTAGGCCATTTTATTTGAGACATTCTGCCAAGCTGCTTGAAAAAGGGGTTGTTTGCATTTTATATTGTCTTCTTTTCCAAGTTTTCCTGCTGTTACCTTAATTTCCCTGATGATTTCGCATTTTGTTCTCCAGCCACACGTTTGTATTGCTACATATTACATGCAAAATTAGGTAATCTTTTTTTTTTTTTCAGGAACTTGTAATGAATTGGGGACCTTTCTAGCATTCTATCAGCTGTTCAGGTACAATCTGCAGGGACTTTTTAGGGGTCATCTGTTCTACAAACCAGTTTACTGACTTCTGGTCAGCTCAGCTCCTCACTGCATGAATGCTGGAATTAACTTTATTGTCCTGCAACAAAGCCTCATTGATTTTTCACATGCAAGAATTATTTCTGCCCAGCACCTCTTGATGTACATAAGTTTCTGTAGCCTTGTTTACTTTAGGTTTTTGTACCTCCAAGGGTAAATCTTTGGCCGAAAATTGGGATTTCCTCACACAATTAACTGAAATGCCTGAACCTAAGACTAACTCAAATGTTCAGGCACATCTTCATCTCACAGTGCAGTGCTATGTACAGCAGGCAATATACTTAGGCAGAAAACTATTCTTTTCTCATGCTGGTTTTAGCTCATTCAGAGATAGGTCAAGTATTTCTATGTTGTGCAACAACCTTGTTTTAAGCTTTATTTTCAAGTAAAAACTGTTAATGAAACGATAGGAAGAGACCTTTAAAGGACATCTAGTCCAACCATTCTGCAATGAGCAGGGACAACTACCACTAGTGATCAGGCTGCTTAGCGCCCCTCCAGCCTCACCTTGAATGTTTCCAGGGATGGCACACCTACCACCTCTCTGGGCAACCTGTGCCAGTGTTTCAACACCCTCATGGTAAAAAATTGCTTCCTTATATCTAGTCTGAATCTGCCCTCTTCTACTTTAAAGCCATTACCCCTTGTCCTGTCACTACAGGCCCTGCTAAAAAGTCTGTCCCCATCTTTCCTGTAGGCCCCCTTGAAGTACCGAAAGGCTGCAACAAGGTCTCCCCAGAGCCTTCTCTTCTGCAGGCTGAACAACACCACCTCTCTCAGCCTCTCCTCATAGCAGAGGTGCTCCAGCCCTCGGATCATCTTCGTGGCCATCCTCTGGACCCGCTCCAACAGGTCCATGTCTTTCCTGTGTTGAGGGCTCCAGAGCTGGACACAGTGTTCTGGGTGGGGTCTCACCAGGGTGGAGTAGAGGGGCAGAAGCACCTCCCTCCACCTGCTGGCCATGCTGCTTGTGATGCAGACCAGGATACGGTTGGCTTTCTGGTCTGTGAGCACACATTGCTGGCTCATGTTGAGCTTCTCATCCACCAGTACCCCCACGTCCTTCTCAACAGGGCTGCTCTCTATCCCTTCATCCCCCAGCCTGTATCAATACTGGGGCTTGCCCTGATCCGTGTTCAGGACCTTGCACTTAGTCCTGTTGAACGTTGTGAAGTTCACATGGGCCCACTTCTTGAGCCTTCCCAGGTCCCTCTGGATGCCATTCTGCCCTGTAGGCATGTCAGCTGTACCCTTCAGGTTGGTGCCATATACAAATTTGCTGAGGATGCACTTCACCCCACTGTCTATGTCATTAATGATGATGGATGTAGTGTTTATAAAAACTCTACCATTTGTCAGAAAAAATGGAAAGAGATCTGTGAAATAAACAACACTGAGAGAGAAAAGTGATAGAGAAGAGAGGAAAAATTAAAAGAAACCAACAAATCTATGGGAGCTTAGAACTAAATTTATTCCTATTTATTAACAGAGCCTATTACTTCTGTGTTATGGTCCCAACATACAAACAACAAGAATTTGGAAACTGATTCATATTCTTATTTGTGTTTATTTTTTAATCCCAGCTATCATACTCTGAAATATTATTGTGTCTGTCTGTAACAGTAGGTATGGTGTCTCCCATGTGAAGTAGGAATAACCGATGAAGATGTGAAGTAAACACGTGTAGGCCACTTATTTGAGAGGATCAGATGGCAGTTATATAAAGAGATAGAGTATATAAATACATGCTGAGAAACTTCAGAAATAGTCTGCATAGTCAGATGGACGCATGCAGGATTATGTAAACCTCTAAAATATTATAAACTCTTCAGTTACTATATAATAATTATGAATCATTAATAAATAGTACCTCCATAACTAAAGTGACAAGTTGGTATAAACATTTTATATTAATTTTCAAAATGTAATGAGGCATAGAATTTGCATCTAAAAATATATATGTCTATACATCACTTCATTTCCAGTTCAACATTAAGCGCTAGTTTGGGTAATAGGAAATCTACACATTTCCATAAACATTAATGTATTTTAACATGAGGTTTAGCCCAGTGCTCAGTAGACTGAACAACCCCTGACATTTATTTCTGCCATCTCATTCTAAATTGTATTTTAGATGGTAGTGTAAGCGGCTGACATCCAATAGTTTGCCTGTTATCTGGAAATAAGTAAGCCAGAATGAAGCATTTTACCCCCCTATTCTAATTAATTCCATCAGAAACTCACAACAGTAGGGACATCATCTAGAATTTTTCTGTTGTATCTCACATGTTCTCTTTTCCTTAGTTTTCTATCATATAAATTTCTGCAACCCTGAACCATAAGAGATTATGGAAACAGCAGTGTTAAAGAAAAAATTCACCAGTATTTCAATATATCTATACTACGTGTCTCTTGTGATAGAAAATTTCGTAAAATTAGTTGGACATCCTTCCCAAACCCTGTGCAGTTCCAGGTACAATATATACCTTTTTTATTTCCAGTGTGACTTATCTTATAGATATTTTTTTTGTTTGTTTTAACTAGAAAGCAGTATTTACACGTAGCTCTGACTGTTCAGCCCTCCTTCTGACCCCCATGGTTAAAGCCATCTTTGGAAACCCACGCTCTTCATAGCATGTTCTTTACATGCTATGTGTGGGAGATTGGGTCTCCTTCCCCATCAGTGGTCTTGGGGAAGTGGAAACAAACAAACTGAACCCCTGTGTGCAAGGCTATGATGTGATTTGTAACCAGTCATCTGATTACTGAAAGCCTCTGCCTGGGTTTGCCAAGGATGTAAGCCCTCTACTTGCCCTCAACCTGTCATTGCAACAGTTGTGTAATATTGCTGCTGGTGCAGGTTGTCCCGGGAGGCTGACCCATGGTTTGTTGTAAATACAAGGTATATTATGAGATTTTACAGCTTGCTTTTTCCTTCGACATCTACCTTTGGATGTAGGCAAGCCTCATGTTCTGGGGCACCTGGTTTCTGCGCCTCTGTCTTGGTTACTCCTTTGATCACCCCCACTTCAGTCCTGACATCGCTGCTGCCTTGTTTCCCTCATTCCTGGTATCTGACCCTGTTCCCTCACTGCTGTGGTTCTTGGCTGTTTGCTCTGTTCCTGTAATTTGTTTGCTAAAATCTATGTGCTTCACAATCCTGTTGAATACCCTCCTAGCCCTCATACCTGTCCAGATATTTGTCTTCTGGTATGTATTCCTCTTGATCTTGGTCTGGCTAGCCTTATTGTTGTCTAAAGCATCCCCTGGAACTTTTCTGTTCTCTCTTTGGCCCAATGAAAATACCTGTTTCCTGTCTCCACTGGTGAGACTGAGGAACACTGCCAAAGATATTTTTATCACTGCTTTTTTGCCTATGTTCAGATGAGTTAGTATTTCTCTCAGCCTATCAGAAGGATATTTCAGTTTGGGTTTCTTGACTGACTCCAGCTGGAGCACACAGGCCTTGATTAAGTTGATATTTTACCAAGTAAATTGCTTTTGTCAGGCCTGTAGTCAAGTAGTATTGATTACCTGAGAAAGAAGACCCAAAGTCCTCTCATCACGTTTCAGGGTGAAGCTATCTCAGGCCAGTAGTAATTCTGTACCAAGAGCAGGATTTGGCAGATTAGGGGTAACTTGGATCATGTCTGCAGCTCATAAAGGTCAGCTGCTATTCAAAGGATGTCTTTGCAGCTGCAGATCTCCAGGAGTTTATTTTCCTGTTTATTTTAATAGCAACAAGCTACTACAGTAGCTTTCCTGTAAAGAGTCAGTGGCCATGATAAAAGTGATTCTTTCAGTCTACTGTCAGTTTGTACTCCTTAGAATGCCAAGGGAAAAGTTGGTGAAGAAGCTTAAGATTAAATAGTGTTCTATTCTAACATTACAGGTTTTTCATAATTTCAATTAGACGAAATTGCTGATGAGATCTGTCCTGTCAATGAACAGGCTGGATTTGGAGCCACATCACAAGAAATTCTCAATTTGCATGAAATGGTAACCTTAAATGAACTGGTATTTGTGAAGAATTACAAAGGTCAGAGTCTAACTTTCAATCTTTTTATCGGCTATCTGATTATTCTTTTACTCTTTTGTTTGCTAAGGCACCAAGTCAATGTCGTATACCTCTGCCACAGTAGCTGAAGCAGAGGAACACACTGTACCAATAAATAGTAATGTCTGAGTTGCAGACAGACCTGTAATGTTTGAGGTGAAAACAAAATCTACAGACAGAAAAAAGTCTTTTATGTAGTTTCAGGTAGGACTTAATAGATACATATTTTTTTCACTTGCAAAGAAGCTCACCGTATATGACTGTATATCAAGTTATTTGCTACAGAAAATAGTGTAAAGCTTAAGCTTGTTTCTGTAGTACTGAAAGAAACTAATTTTCAGGGAAAAAAAAACATGAGAGAGTTTCCTAGGCACTAGTAAAAGTGATTTTAATAGTGCATCAAAAAATGACTTCTATACCTGCGGCAGCTTTTGCAGAAATTGTTCCTGTTAGTTCCCAGTGGTAACTGGAAGTTGTACTGCTGGGTATCGGTATCAGTCCTCAGCTTCATAAAGCCACTTCTGCTCTCTGAGGTGCTTTTGCTCTGTGCTTTTGCCTTTCATTTTTTCTGCCTCATAAAATTAAGAGAGGCAACATTATCAGCTATGGTGAATTATTTCTAGGGAGCCTTGTTTCATTTGAGCAGCATTCAGATCAAGGGATGGTGGTTACGCCATCTCACCCAGCCCAGTTTCCTCTGACACAGTCCGAAACACACAAAAACCCATCATCCCCTATCCAAGCATCAGAGTTTGGACTCATGAGCATGTAGGTGCATGATAAATTATCCAATGACATCTGTTGCAAAGCACAAGCAGGTGTGTTCTCCAGCTTCTTGTCAACTTTCCTCATTGAGAGTTAAGAGGTCTCAAGGAACTTAATATTTTTCATGGGACAATAAAGCAATTTATCACAGGTAATTTGCCTGTATGCTGAAACTTTATGTGTAACATCTTAACGAAGTTTCTTTCAATAACACATTGAGAGACAAGGAATGATCCTTTATGAGAAAGTGTCTCCTCTGAATGAACACAAATTCATAGGGGGAATAGAGAGGCAGATCTGAAGTGCATAGCAAATTCAATATTACTTTAGATGCAGTGTAAGGACGGCTCAAAAGAAAGAGGGACTCACAATCCTTAATTTATTCTTAAATTCTGTTTCACAAACTTGAGCTGATATTTCCTTAAAGCTATTTCCTAGTGCCTTTTTTTAAAGTGGTAATGTAATCATGGCATATTATGGCATATATTTTCTATTTTATTTCCTCCTAGATAGATGCAGTGCACTATTGCACTCCTCAAGACTGTCATGAAAACTTAACATTGAATCTCCTTCAGGTATAGACTAAATGTGAGTATATAGTTGGAACTGTAGAACAGTTGTCATTTTATTTCTACATGAAATTAGAAATTAATTACAGAAAAAAAAACCCAACCTCTCTTTCATAAGAAACTAACTTGGGACCTTAACATAAGTATATCCATTTTGCCTCCTGGCACAATGCATTCATGTTAAGATTTTCCCATGTCATCCAGCATAGTATGTAAATAATTCATACGCAGTTTGCACACATAACAAATGTGGCAAAGAAAACTTTAATCTCATTTTTCCAGACATTTAACGTATAATCATAGGACGGTTTGGGTTGGAATGGACCTTAAAGATGGTCTCATTACAACCTCCCTGCCATGGGCAGGGACATCTCCCACTAGACCAGGTTGCTCAATGTCCCATCCAACCTGGCCTTGAACACTTCCAGAGATGGGGCATCCACAACTTCTCTGGGGAACCTGTTTCAGTGTCTCACCACCCTCACAGTAGAGAATTTCTTCCTAATATCTAATCTACATCCACCCTCTTTCAGTTTAAAACTGTTACTACTCCTCCTATCACTACACTCCCTGATAAAGAGTCCCTCCCCATCTTTCCTGTAGGCCCCCTTTAGGTACTGGAAGGCTGCAACAAGGTCACCCCAGAGCTTTCTCTTCCCCAGGCTGAACACCACCAACTCTCTCAGCCTGTCTTCATAAGAGAGGTGCTCCAGTCCTCTGATCTTCTTCATGGTCCTCCTCTGGACCTGCTACAACAGGTCCGTGTCCTTCTTATGTTGGAGGGCCCAGAGCTGGATGTAGTACTCCGGGGGGGGTCACAGGAGAGCAGAGTAGAGGGGCAGAATCACCTTGCTCGACCTGCTGGCTACACTGCTTTTGATGCAGCCCAGGATGTGGTTGGCTTTCTGTGTTGCAAATACACATTGCTGGGTCGTATTCAGTTTTTCATGCACCGAGATACAAGAACTTAAAGTTCCATTTGCTCTTCTCCAATGCCATGAAACTGTACATCAAACCTATCATATTGTTGTGTCTCTATTAACATTTTAATTAACCACTTGTAAACCAGAATATATCAAATAAAGGAGAACACACATGTAGTAAAACATGTATTTTACCTATAGAAGTGCAGTGCTTAAGATGCTGGAAGACTTTGCCACTAAAATCTAGGTAATCACTCCTTTCATCCCAACCTCTGTGAAGATGATGTTCATATTTATTACGGTCTCGCTGTATACTAGTTAAGCATGGATTGAGTCTCTTGTTTAGAGAGACGTATGTTGTGCTCTTTATTCCAGAAGCTCTGGCCTTTTAAAGAGATTATCTTTACCATAAATTTGGGTTACCCATCTTTACATACATATATCAGCCCCAGATTAACACTTAGACAACCTTCAGATTGAGCTAAACCCAGAAATTTGTTTTTACTGCTTTGCTTACAAGCGTTGTCTAACATGTGCTGAAAGTCCGCCCTGGCTGTAACTGTTTTCAGACTAAGAACAGTTTATTACATACTTTTTGGCTCTGCTGTAGGAAAAATGTTTTTTTTAATTAGTTCTCTTCAACTGTTCTGATAAGTAGTACAAAAAGTTTTGAACACAAAATTAGAAAGGAGAGCACCATTATTATGCTTTCTGTGGAGCTGAAGGAAATCTAAGTTGCCACTCCTGATTTCATTTAAGTGTCTTTGAAATTTTACTGATAAGTAGCTTTGATGGAGCAATCTGCTTTTGAGATGAAAGACCCTGATAGGAATGCAAGTTAACAAGATGTTCTAGTATGTTAAAGCCAGCCTTTGAAATCTGGTACCTAACCCCAAGGCAAAACCATTACAGCAGAAAGAAAGTAGAAAAAACCATAAGGTCACAGTATTGTAAAAAAATATTCATGTCTAAAATGTAGAGTTGGGAAATACCCAGTACAAGAAAAACTCTGAAAGTCTTATTTGCTTTTGAATACCTTCACAAGATTATGACTGAAGACAGCAGAGGAACACACACAAATCTAGACAGAAACTGTTGTGCTGTGTGAAGATTAATATTTGGATTGGACAGAGCAGAAGGGGATCAACTAGTATCACCTGTGAGCCATTAAGCTCAGAGCATAAAAGCAAGGTCGTGTTATGAAAACACTGGTGCAGTGCTTCCTACTCCTCACGTTGCCATCTGAGATGTAGCCTTAAAGAAATTTCAAGAAGCTAGTCAGAGGCTAAAGTTGGTGATGAAGGCTATAGAAGAAGCCATAGCAGAGACAAATAAATCCTGATATTTTTTACTCGGTTCTGACAGGACCTTTCAGTATTTTTGTTTTATTTGGGTTTTTTTTTTGGTGTAAGCTTCTTTGAACTACCTTTAAAATTCTCAGCAGAGGCACTGCCAGCAATGCAGCTGAGGCAGCACGGTTTCATTGCTGGAACAACCAAACATTTAGCCCAAAATGCAAACAAAATGGTTGGATTTAGAGTGTTCTAAACTTCACCTTGCCATGGCTTCATTGCTAGAGAAGCAGACACCTCATTCACAACTAGCCTGGCTATGTTCAGTCAAAGCTGTGAAGTTATTCCTCTTTTCTCCTGCTCAACTCTCCTACTTGATATTTTCATAAAACTTATGACTGCTGAGATGAGCTAGCAGTGCAACATCAGGACTCACTCTGTTCCCACGCACTCATTTAAGACAGCACTTTGTCATTGCCCTTTTACATCCTAAAAGTTCTTTGGGGGTCTACGTCCAGTGTGCTTGTTCCTCTACTGGGAAATCCATCTCCAAAAAATGCAATTTCTAACAACTGGATAACAACGCAATCTGGGTCACAGAAAAGCCATCTTAGGTAATTTTCACTATTCTGATATGATCCTGCGTAAATGCTTCCAGGAATGGGAGCTGGGGGTGAAACTGCACTGGTTTGAAGAGTGCCCTGTGAAAAACCGCCATGGTTGCTTATGGTTCAAATGCCATCTTTCTTCCTTTCCCTAGGATTTCTTTTTTATCCATGTGCTGCTGCATATGTCTGCAAGTAGAAAGAAAAAACTTGCAGTGTGATTCCCGAAAGATAAATTTGTACTGCTTCCCA
Source organism: Charadrius vociferus (assembly GCF_000708025.1). NCBI lineage: Eukaryota > Metazoa > Chordata > Aves > Charadriiformes > Charadriidae > Charadrius > Charadrius vociferus. Next base: position 257,636 of record NW_009646931.1, on the reverse strand, counting down.
GTTTCTTTCATGGTTTCTTTTTGTCTTTGTCTGGCTTGCCAGTTCCATCACTTTACCTAACAAAAAGGAAAGTTTAGAAGTGGAAATCTGGTTCCATTGCTGCTGCTTAACATTCAAGGGCCAGGCTTTTGGAAAAGGTTGGTTGCCCTTCTTTTCCACATATTCTTAGCTCTCACTCGCTGCTAAACTTAGAGAACGGCAGAGTTAACAGATTGCTGCTGTGGAAAACACCAGATGTTTGAATAAGCAATATTTGCCAACATAAATCTCAGCTAATTTATGTACTTGAGTCTGTTTTGATTTCATACGTTGCAATAAACAGACATGTATATTATAAAGAATGATGTGCTACTTTCTGATATTTTACTGGAACATACAGATTTCTCTTCTGGAGATCACTTCGAGGTTTACTATCATCTGAGTGAAAGTAACATCAGGACTTCTACCTAATGATGCTCTTTTCATAAGGTCAATGAAACAGAGGTCAAGAGGCAAGAACAGCAGAGAACTAGTTATGCCTTCTTTCAAAAAAAATATTTCTAGAGTTGTAAATATGAGGTCACACAATATCACCTCAATCTTATCTCCCCCACCACACAAAAATGTTTTAATGTGTCTGTCATTTACATATAAACATTTACAATTTTTTACTTTTTGCTTTAGATCAAACTATTTTTGGAATATGAAGAGAATTTTAAACAGATCAAATTTCTCAGGTTGAAAGCTATCTACTAAACAGGAAACTCTAAATCACCTGTACTGTTCTGATTTTCTCCCAAATCTTTTACTTCCTCAATCCAAACTGCAGGTCTGGTTCGTTGCTGAACTCAAAATGGGACATTTCCAGTCCCTGTGTTTGCATAATTTCATTATAAGAATAATATAAGTTGTTAAATGTTTTATTTAATAAGAAACTCAATTACTGAAAAGATGTGCTCCAAATCTAAGTAATAGAAGGGCATGAAACTTTCTTCATCCACCTCACCAGCCTGCACCTGTTTATGTTTTACCTTTATGTCCTGGTACTTACTTACTTTAAGCACGTTTTATATAAAGGGGATAGGGGGAAAAATAATCCTAGGTTTTCACTTGACTATTAAAACATGCTGGAAATCCTCTTCTTCTGACTGTAGTATTAGAAGTTCAGGGGCCTGCTTCTTTCAATTTTCCCCATGTATCAGCATTATATGCGCATTATAAAACCACCAGTAAAACAGCTTTTTCTTTTCTTTTCTCCTCAAGTGAATTTGTACTTCTTAAGGAAGACCTGGAAAGTTGTTTTGTCAAATGAAGTGCTGTTGGAAAACATAGTTTTGGTATGATACAGCTTGGTCAGTTAATCAGTCGTGGTTTCTCCATATTAAAAGAATGCTTGTCAGTGTGACTATGCATCTACTTACTCTGTGTAGTAGTTTCTAGCAGAGTGTTTTCCTTCAGAAAATGAAATGTTTGAGTTTGAAAGTGTTAACACAGAATGTTTAAAAATGTTCAAGAAGCTTTTTGAAAATGACCTTTTCCCACAAAATATTTTGGTTTAGATGAATCAACATTTCCAATGAAAACATGTTTCACCAAAAAGAAATAATTTCCAACGAGCCATGTGCATCCAGTACTGCCAATACTAAGCACTTAAAAATTCGTCTGTTGAACCTCAGAAAATCTTTAGAAGTTTAGTAGATCTGGGATTCATTTCATTTTCTTTCTGGTGCATGTGGGTCAGATTAAGCTTCCCTCCATTATCATAAGCAAATCCTGAGATTCTCACCTTATGAAATACAATATTACAGGGCTTGTGATAACATCTGCACAATGTGCTGGTAGTGCTCCTATGCAGCTTAGCAATCAAGAAAACTGCTCTCCACCTTTCTCATGCGTTGCTCTGTGTTCATCGTCAGGACAGGGCAGCGAGGGGCAGGGCTGCAGGTGAAGCAGGAGACACCTGGATGTCAGACATAGCCGGGGAGAAAAATCAATGGAGATTTCATGGGGTGGACAGATGCGGAAGACCACAGTGTCTACAGGACACTGTAGAAACTGGTGAGCAGGATAGAGCTGATTTGGATCTTGGTGGGGAGAATTCATTATAAGCAGGACTGAAAACAAAAGACTTGAAGGAGGAGAGGGAGCATCCTCCAAATGGCTAGAATCACCTCTGTTAATTTTGCTAATATTCCTATCAGTCATATTTAAGAATAATATTGCAGGTTTTAGTGGAGTTATTCATTTGTTTGAGACAGAGAAAAATGGAGAGAAAAAAACGTACTCCAGGGAAGTTTAAATTTCAAAAACAAACCAAAATGCTAAATGTAATCCCCAAATCTCATGCTTTCCAGATGTCTCACACTTCCGAAAAGGTCTGTCTTGTTACATTTTATTTGACCTGTGATTTTTAAATTAGGAAGTAGGCATGTTATGCACCAGATAAATACAGTAATAAATTATTTAACTCCCAAGTGTGACTAATATTCTACAATTGCTTTTAAGATCTCTATCCTGTGAATCAGTGATGATTGTATAAGAATATCCATCTGGAAATGGATATAGAAATATAGAAATATTTTTGCCTTGGTAAAGCCCTGACTATACTAATAATTTTAAAGGAAAAATAGAACAGAGCATATTCAGTACGTCACCTGCTGGTTTCTCTCTTCTACCTACGATATGGAGATCATATTGTCCTGTTGACTGACCATATTTGTCATGGAAGAATATTGCCATTACTGTGGAGACTGATTAAAGAATGATAAAAGTACAGAAATAAATTTATCTCTCTCCATTTAAAAGGGATTTTTAGGTAGTTGGATCTGTTTAGAGTTTTACTACTAAAGGAACGCATTTTTATTGTAAAGTCATAAACACCATAAAGTGGAAAAGGGTAACAGGATTCTCACCCTGAATCCTGACATAATGGGGAGCAGAACCTACCAGAAAACAACAGTTCCATAAATTAGTAAAATATTCTGACATCTAAAGGAGTGATTCAATTGGCAATACTTGAGTATATTTGCAGGCACAGTCTGATCCTAACATTTAAGTTTGCAGAGCTAGGATTTTCTAAGCTGCCTGCATTCTGCACAACTTCTGAGAGGTTACAGCTGCCTTCTCTTGCCAGTTCCTGCTGGCTTGTGTGGGTGACACTGAGCTTACAGAGCACGAAACTCAGTAATGACTTACCTTAAAAAAAAAGATTGTTTTTAATGACATGACCAGAAAATAGAATTCTGGCCAACAGAACACTTTGCTGAATAGGTAAATAGGACACCCATTGGTTTAGTTTGAGAAAATAAATGCTGCTTTTCTAATTGCATTAGTTCAAGACATATGTAGGCACATCATGTGAGCTGTGGGCTTCATTTTGGAAGCTGCTGTTCAAGTATACATTGAGAGGGTTCCTGCTCCCAAGATCTTCAGTCAAAAGAGAGAAGGAAAACACGATCATAGAATTGTTGAAATAATTGTTTGAATCAAGAATAAAACCCACCACTCTCTTGTTTATGGAAGAAGGCATAAGTTGCCAAATCACACCATTTCTGTAGTATAAACTACCAGAAGAAGTTTTCAGCTTTGTAACTTCATTAATAATTTTCAGTAGTTGATTTATTTTTTAAAAAATGAAGTTTTTGTACATGAGGTTTTTGAAGAACTGCATGCTTTGCTTTTCAGTAAGGCACAGAATTGTAATTTTTCAAAGGAAAATATTAACAGGCTGTAATGATAAGAATACTTAGACATTCTGTTCTGTCTTATACCTGCAATGTGAGTGACAACATAAATCTTGAATTCCTTCCTTTATTGAAGTACATTTTAAAGTTTGATAGACTTATGGAACAGACATTTGGCATTTAGACTTTCATTAAAACCATGATGTTAGATTTAATACAAGCCTCTCAAACTGGGAATGTAGTCTTCCAGTTAAATACTTTAAGCAAGATCCTGAATACACCTGCATAGAGTTTTCTTTTTTAAAACATGTAATAATGAGATCATCCAAATTTGTAATGAGAAAGATCAAAATGGAAATAAAATTCACCAGTGGACAGTGGAGGAAAAAATCTCGAAGTCCAAAAGGGGATAAATTTGGCCCTAAACAGATACCTTGAACTAATCTTTTCTTAGCCTCAAAGGAATTAGCCTGAAGTACCATAAGCTGTATGGCACACAAACTCCTTGCCACAGGCAAAACTGAAGCATAATACACTTGAACACAGTCAAACACTGCTTAGTGAAAATATGTCTATTCTCCATCAACACTTCAACCTGCAGAAACCCAAACTCACAGCTCTGGAAATTACTCTAGCCCCTGAGCAGGAGAAGGTTGCACATTCTTCCTGGTAAAGCGATTTCTCTTTGCATGAAAACATCTGAAACAACTGGTAGATGAAAGTAAAAGACAGAATATCAACATGACTTGCCCTCCCAGCTGGCAGAGACATGGATAGGCCTCCATTTCCCACTGAAAACATGTATCGTTTATATGAAGAGCAGTTGAACAAAATGCATACACAGAGCTTGAAGATCTGGGCTGAGTCCCTACACAGAGGCTGGCCAAGGACCAACTTGTCGTTGGATTCCTACAGGACGCAATAGCTAATATTCCGTCTAATATTCCTTCTCCAGTTAAGAAAGTGTTTGGGGATGCCTACAAATATACTTTAGACACATGGTATTTTGAATGTCAAAGCTGTGCAGCTAACGATTTTAGACACTTTTATGGTTCAGTAGCACTAGAGTGGGAGTCTGAAGAGATTTTAGGTGTCTCAGATATTTGGATGCCTAAATATTCATGATAAAATATCACCCTTTAAAAAAGGGGATGGCTCTCAGACTGTAGAATTTCATTTTACAGTGGCATTATTCTGTTCCACCTGATAGAATATAAAGGGAAGTCAAAATCAACAATCTTTTTACTTCAATTTTAGTTATTTACTATTTAGTTATTTACTATTTCTATATTTCTACGGTGCCGTATCTTCCTCAGGCCAGCACTGAGCACTAGTATGCTTTCATGTGGCTCTTTAACATTCCAAAACATTTAAATCCACTTAATATTTTTTAAAATATTGGAGGCGTCATATTAATTAAGATACATTTTGTTGACTGATACAAATCTATAAGAGTGCAAGACTGAATTCGTTCTTCTATGACTTTTGAACCACAATAACCAGAGCCTTCAGTGTGCACAGCCAAAAGCACTGTGATGGTTTAAAAGGTTGTGATGAGGCTATTTCATTGTTGCTATCATTTTAGACTTCAAAAGTGCTGATTTTGACTTTGTGGCTTTGTCCTGGTTTGAGGCAAAACAGGACCAATTTTGTTAAGGAACTTTACCTTTTAGCTAGGCCACTTCTAACTACTGAAATTAACAGCACATTGTGCAGACACTGTTCGGTCTCAGAGTGATCAGACCTCTGTTTATAGCTGATGCCCAGGCATGGTATGCAGAGAGGCTCTTGCTTATACTTATTGCTGTAACCCCGAAGGGCAGATAACTTTGTTATTTGCCCCTTTGGAGGGTCGGAAGCAGAAAAGTGTAGAGGGGTCCCACCTGTGGGGAGGAGCAGACAGGACAGGTGACCCAAAACTGACCAATGGGGTATTCCATCCCATCTGTCTCATGCTCAGTATAAAAGCTGAGGGATCAAAGGGTCAGCCCTCTTTCTTCAGTGGCCGCTGTCCCAGGAGGACTCTGTCTGTTCATCTGCCTTTGATCCTGATCAGGAATCCAGATCCATAATCCAGCTCCCATCTGTCACTGAGTCCAGTCTGGGACTTCCCCAGTGCTAGATGGTGACGTGATTGTCATCCTGGGAACTTGATACGATACGATACGGTTTTCTATATATTTCATTATTTCCTTTTTATTTTATTATTAATATTTCATTAAAGTAGTTTAGTTCCTTCTGAACTCATAAGTCTCTCTCTCTCTCTCTCCCGCCTCTGTCTTTGAAGAGAGGCAGGGGGCACCATCTGTCTGTCACCCAGTGGCTAGTTCGGTGCAAACCACGACAGGCTTTAAAGCACAACTTCATACAAGAGTTCAACACCCACAAACACAGGAGTATTTTATTTCCTTGGTGACATCCATGGCACTGAGTTCTCTTGCAACCTCCACCTTATGGAGTTGCCTGAGTAGAAACTGAGGTCTGTTAGTAATCAGGCCTGGTCTTAAATAACAAATTCTTGAAAATGTGAGCTTCAGACTATTGTAATGCTTGGCTCCTTTACCTGGTTCTTTCTCTGAACCATTCTCTAATTTGATATCAGCTCAGGCACTGGAAGACAGTAGGCTGCTTGAGAGGAAAGCAGCAAATCTCTCAGCAAGATATTGCCGGTCTGGAATTGTCTTTCTGGAATTCATTTTCTTATATTGGAACAAAACGTCAGAAACATGAAGACTTCCAGGACATGCCAACAGGTGCCTTTGGGACTAAACCAGCTTAACGACCAGCTTAAAGGCCAGCTCAGTGAGAATGAGTTATGTTCGTCTTTTTCTTTCTTTTTTTTTTTTTTTTTCAGGTCCCAATTAGAACTGCTTACAGTTTTGTTGCACTGGATTTTTGTTGAAAGCCAAAAGTCATATGCATAACACTCCATTAAAAGCTAAATGCTCCACAGACATGTTCCCCTTCTAATAGCTGTTGCTGAAGTATAACCTGGGTTCCCAGGAAAACTCATATGTCAAATTTGCTGTGGGGAGCTGGGGAGCTGGCAGTTCCTGAGGCGTCAGTGTTTCCAGAAACCATGTCTTCATACTGACCACCTCAAAGCCAAGGGCAACTACATTTCCAGCTGTGTATAACACAGAGGCGTCTGACAGCCCCAGCTCAATTAGGAACACATCAGCCCCTTGGGTTGGTCTTCTTTACTTCTCTGTTCTGACACATTTTAGAAATTATTCAATTTATCCAACTTAACAACAACAAAAAAGAAACCCTTTTGTTTGCCTTTATTATGCCATTTTGACAACAAATTGTATAGGAGTGTCTTCTACTGGCTTATAAACAATATAAGTAATGACTCTCACCAGTGGCAAGTTCTTTTTATCTTTTCCTGGGAAAAGATTATATTGAATAGATTGTCGATAGAATGTTTTATAAGGGCTTCTAATAAACTGTTGTGTGTTCATGCTAGAGAAGGCAGATTGAAGAAGATTGCTTTGTGCTTAAGTGCAGGGCATGGGAGCCATAACAACTTGGAGTTCACGGGGAAATTCCACCACCTGCCCTTACTCCACTGGGCTTGGTATAAACTGCCTTAGTGCCTAAGAAGCAGCACAGTCACTGCCTTTTTCTGATCGCTGTAAGAAAAAAACTGTTCATCCTTCTTCTTTTCTTTACCATTTACTGTCACAGGATCCAGAAGAAAAGTGCTTGGAACCACTGCACTTCCTGGGACCTGGTGGATAACCCTTGACAAATGGAAGGGCCAGCCCAGAAATTTAGTCAAGTGCTTGTTGGATGGCGTGATATAATCTAGAGAGGGTCAAAGATGTAATATCCGTTCCCAGTCATCCAGGAGAGAAAAACAGAAGTTCTGGTGTTCCGCTCACCCTGTAACAATATTAAACTACATCCATGAAGACAGGATCATCATTACCAGCTTCTGATTTGGAAATAATAACTTGTTGCATTTGCTGAAAGACTGGAAAAAACTAAACACCTTTAGATGAGGTGACTAGGACGAGGAAATAAAAATAATAAGAAGGCACTGAAACCATTCATACAAATAAATGGATGAGCTCAAGTTATTAACTGGGGATGATTAATTCATGTTGTTTCAAACTAGGCATACACAGAATAAGTGAAGAGGTTAACACTTCCACAAAATCAACAAAATGTTCCACCTTATCCTAGCAACCCTAAGTAACTTCCTGGGTGTATTGTACTATATCAGCAGGTCTGGCACCTGCTATGCCAAGTGTTGTTTTCATATGCAAATCATATGCATATGCAGAATTTCAGCCTTTTTCTTTTGCACAAACATAGACACACCATTTTGTGCCAGGTTCTTATCATGCTTTTCTTCTGTAACCAAATACATCCTAGGCAGAACTTTGAATGCTTGTTTATACTTTATTTTTCCTGTTTTGTTTGCTTACTTCTGTGTATAAATATTTGGGATCTTTGATTTAAATTTCCACCTTGTGCGACAGACCACCTTTGATGCTCTGCAGGCCAGAACCCTCCTTCATGATTTATTTCTACCTTCTTTAGCATAGAAGATGACGTATGGAAGGTGACATATCTAATAAAGAGGAAAATCAGAGTTACAGGGCTAATTCCAGGGATTTTGTCAGGCCAGGGATCCTACTTCAACATGATACTAAATTAACATTAAAAGTAATAAAAGAAGTTTGGCTTTGCTTTTTTAACTCCTCTTCCTACCTCCAAATTTTAGAGAAATAAAATTTTCCCAAAGATATCTTCCTTTCTCATTTTGCCTCCAACATCTCTGGCTTTCATATCCTCTTCAAAACCTTTTTGTTCTTCTAAAATGATCTTTTCCCTTCCCATCTGTAAGTCACTACTGATGATCAAAAGAAAAATTTTGAGATAGTATGTTTAGGCTTTTTTACCTTACCACTCACTTTTCAATTATCTTTGATTTATGTAAGGTCTATAGTCAAAAGGTATCCAGTCATCACAGTGCAGAGCACAGCAGGTATCTGGTCTCAGAAGTATACTCCATATCTCTGTCTTTGGCTTTTAATCTCTGTAAACAACATGTACAAATATTAAGATTCTTACGAAAGGCATCCAAAAGAACCAGCACACCAGGTGAGTAATCACCCGATGAAGTCTAAAAAAAAAACCCAAAACACCAGCATTCATTAAGTTTCATACTTTTTGGGTCATAGGCAGTTTAATATTCATGGACGAGCTTCTGTCCACTAAGAATTTGTGGTCTAAGCCTTCCTCCACTGTTCCTATGTCCATTCTCTTGCTAAGTGAGGAAGAAGTAGTCCTTTCTTCCAGAAGTGGGTGATGATGATGCTTTCTTGATCCATATTGCAAGCAAACCACAATGACATTTCTGCTTCTGGAATTTGAGCTACACTGGAGTTGAACGGATTAGGAGTAAGAGAGTTTTGATTTCTTTCTTGAAGCTGAAGACTAGCCTTTACTGTCTGTATGCCACAGAGCATTTAATACAGATAATGAAACATTAATTAGAACAGTAATAGAACTTCAGCTCTCCCTTGTGTCAGGGAAGTGCTCTAGCGACTAGATCATGAAGTCATGAAAAGCCTTACCATTTCCAATGAATGGAAATAACTCCACATAAAGTGAGGGAGGACAGAACGGACTTCCATTCCAGCACCTACAAATTGGGGTTTTCTTTTAGGAGGTAGAATATGTATGTTAGGATCCATCCTGGAAGACAAGGAAGTAAATCCAAATCTCCTGCCTTCTGACTGTTGGTCCAATCTTTGAGCCGAGTGAAAAGGCAAGCAAGGGTTTCTTCAGCCTTTTGTTGCCTGGAACCTAGTCTGACAGGCACACATTATTGAACCTTGGCAAAACCAAGGTGCAGAAACTTCTCTCTAAAGAATCACAGCTAGGACTGATTCTAAGGAAAGTTTTAAGCCAATGAACATAAAATTAGGTACTTCCAGGCACGTTCTGAATCAAACTCTAGGAAGCCTAAAGTTCAGCTGAGACATTGGCTAAGACGAGCAGTGCCTTCTGATTGTGCTGCCTCCAGACTTGTGTTGTGCAGAGATTGCAAGGACTGTAAATTCAGCAGCCTCCAAACAGAAAAACTAAATACTAGCAGATAAATTGGATAGTTCCTGCCTCCCTTGGATTTACTATCGTAGTGTTCTTGCAAACTGCAAGATTCATGCCTATGGTAGATGTCTAATATCAGGACCAAGAGAATCAAAATAAAAATGTTTTTATAAATAAATTCTTTTGGAGTTAATAGAAACTTTGTTGAAAGCACTGCAGTGGTCTCATAACATCTGTCCCACTCTGTTTGAGAATACCACGTAACTTGCTGATATTTCTCTCTACACTGTGTTTTCACTTAAACAAGATTTATATCATTTACTTCCAGCTGACATTTTTCATCCTCTTTTAATTTTGTATTTTTGTTAGCTTGAGAAATACTTAGTGTTTAAGGCCAAGGATTCCTCATTTCTGATCTGTGGAGGTCTTTCTTCACGTTTATGTTCTGGTGTAGATTTGAGAAATCTGAGACTAGTGAAATACAAATACTGGGTTTGGGGCGAGAGACTTGTGTGTGTGTGTTTTGTGTTTGGTTTCTGTGGGTTTTTTTGTTTGTTTGTTTGTTACAAACTCAGGAAGCACTAAGAATGTAATTCCATATATAAACATTCAGTAGTCTCAAAACACAGAATCCCAAAACAATATTGAAGCCTATCTGTAGGTATCCCAAGTTTCTAAAATACTGAGCATCGGCACATTCTTTAAGGAAAATCCAGACTGCACAGCAGAATCTAACCAATTCTCATGCTTTTTTTCTCTCTCCTTGTAATCAAGTAGGAATGCCTGGCATGATAACAGCTGCCTATTCATGTTTCAAAGCTTCGAAGAACAAGATTAAAATTTATTTAAGTTAATCACAATTTTGCCATTGACTTAAAGGGTTTCTGTATTACATCCCAAGGAAGGTTAACAATTAAATGCATATACATGTTTTAACAAGAATAAATTAGGAAAGTAGAAAACAATGTAGACTATCAAGAAAAACATTCAAAACCTCTAAGGTCTATTGGTCTGTTGTGATAATGACTACTAAACCAAAAAATGATATTCTCATTGCTGAGAGAGAAATGACCAGCAAATCTTCTTTGCAGGCAAGGAGGAAAACAAAGAATTTTATTTATGAGAAATGCAGTTAATAAGCTAACTCTTGCGAAATGAAATGTTGTAGTACATTTCATTACAGTTACAGAATTAATAACAAGTCTTTCGATCTGGAGGTGTTCAAGGCCAGGTTGGATGGGGCTTTGAGCAACCTGGTCTAGTGGGAGGTGTCCCTGTCCATGGCTGGGGGGCTTGGAACTTGATGATCTTCAAGGTCCCTCCCAACCTAAACCATTCTATGATTCTATGAATACATACCTGTATGACTGACTTTATGGTATGCTTTAGAAGAAATTTTTAAGAATTAATAATCAAAGTCAGGGAAGCAATTATAAAAGCAACTGGAGTATATCAGTCCAGATTGTCTTAATACCTTTCTTCTGTAACTTTCTAGGCAAACAAATACAATAAACTTCAGAAGGCTCTTGCCTCCCCACTAGGTAGCTGCCAATCACTATGCATGCAATTCCTTGCCAAAAGGCACACATGGACTCATGAATGCTGCTGCAAACCAGAAGGTGTGTATGGTCTCATTAGCAAGTCAGACAGCTGAGCGGAGTACAGGGTATATTTCAGCCCACAACAAAGGCTAAAAAGTTTGCGCTGACTTTCAGTACTCAGGCCAAAGAAATGGGAAACAGGAAACATGGTGTTCCGTGGGGTCATTTGCAATAGGAAACAGAAGAAGGAAGGGAAACAGGATTTCAAGAGGGAAGAGATAAGGGTCATCGTGGCAGATTTGGGAGTGGAAATAGAGTAACATAATATGTTATTCTCTAAAAAGTGGGTGGATGTACCACATGGTGTGGTATGTGATCTGATAATCTGGTATTTGGGATTTATAATGGCCCATTGTTTTGTTTCATTAAAGTATTCTGGTTTAATGTGCTCTGTGATTGCAAACACAATGAGTTTACCTGCTCCTACTGTCAACTTCCGTGGAATTTCCCAGAAGTCATGGTGGAGGAGCTAAATTCCTTTCGTTTTACACTGTACTGTGCTGGGTGTGTCCCTCGTCCTCAGAAGATAGCCTGGAACTCTTCCATTTGGTTTTGAACCTCTTCACGAGGCTGAAAAGGCGTAAATTTTTAGCATTTATTGTTGTTCTTCTTTTCCTATTTGTTATTTAGCTGTGTTTTTAGGTAAGGTTAAGCTTGTCACTGTAAAGAGAGTTTTACTTGTTTCTGTTCCAGGTTCCATGACCTTTCTTCAGGCAAGTTTATAACAAGATACCATTTGGCATTACTCTACTGGTAGTTTACATCCTGATCAACCTTTTGCCTTTCACTGCAAGGTGGTCCCTTTTCCTCCCACAGATTCAGTGAGTGGGTGGAGCTCCTCTTGGTCTTTGTAGTCCACGCCAAGTGCTGACAGATCCCTGCAATGTGAGACAGTCCTCTGCATTTCTTGCATCTTTCTTCATATGCCAACCATCCTTACAGTTCTTTCTTCTTTTCTGGCCACACAACATGTAGTTCCATTTACTGCATTGATCTCTTCTTTTGATCTTTACATGTCTCAGTTGTTTGTATGTCCTGCAAAATAATTTGGTTTTTATCAATATAGTGACATGATAACTTTGTTCACCCTCTATATATTTCAGTATGTAATGTATGACATAGATTGCTTTGCACATTCTAAAAGCCTTATAGATATTAGATCTTGATATCCTAATAGGGTCTCTCTGAAAGTTCAGGTTTGGGGTTGGGTTTTTTTTTTCTTCAGTTGTTCTGATTATCAGTTATATGATATTTTAACAGAATTTCTATCCCAAAGTTTTATCTCCATTTCTGCAAATGGGATGATACAGAAATGATGGGCAAGTTGCTTAAAGGTCATACATACAAAGATGTTTTAGATTGTAAGTTCTTCTCTGAAATCTTCATGAATCTAGCATTGCTTGTCTTAACATTTGTCCGTTTTGAGGTGCAAACCCTACAGGAAAGGACTGCTCTCTCCACTTGTGTATTCCTGGAGTACTTGCTGCATTGAGATCCCAGTCTCAGCTATGGAGATTCTGCGCTCTGTACTTATATAAAAAATAATATAATTGAACAGTTATGTCTGTACAAATGAGGATACATTTTCCCTGGCAGAAGTTGTGTGTATTTGGCATAAATCAACTACTGGATGAGTGGTTCTTTTAGAAGAAAAATACTTTTAAGCCATACAAAACAACAGGGGACATACAAATATGTATTAAAAAACATCCTTTCATTTTCAGCTTTCAACCTGTCAATTGCATAGATGAAAACAAGTGAAATGTGAAGTGCCTTGAAAACATTAGCTATGGGTTTGAGTGCTTCTTATTTTATTACCTGCAGGTCAAAATGGGCTGTCATATTAAGATGGAAAATGGAGAAGCCCTAAGACCAACGTTCCTGCAACTTGGCATATGTTGGGTGAAAATCAAAGAGAACATTTGGTTTATTGATGTCTGTGTAGGAGCTGCAGGTGCAGATCATCAATAATCTCAGTATTATACCTTTTAACTGAAATACTGTAGAACTGTTACAAGCATGTAGTAAAAAGATACGGACTTCAGTCTGTAACTAAAATACAAAAGGTACTGAATAGACGCTGCTAGCTTTCCTTCCATTCATAGGGTAATTGCAGCTGTTTTCAAGCAAGCTATAACATGATAAGGAGTAAAAATTCAATGTCAGTAATATAATTGGGTATCATATATCAGCGTTTCTTAGCAACAACACAGTAATGTTCAGTGAAGGCCACGCTCAAATGGAGTAATAAATATCAGTGCAGAATATTTTCAATGAACTGTTACACTTCTGTTTTTTTCCCTTTTTGAAAAAAATCTAGATGTTAAAAAAACTTGCTGCTCTAGATTGGAAACATGAATCACTGGGTTGTTTTGTTTTGTTTTGAACAATCTGCGTATAATTCAGCTGAGACAGTGTCCATTAACTTGCTTCAAAATACTTTTGCTATCTTTGTTGTAAAGGTAGATTGTCTGTCCTGTCAGGAAGTCTGTATTTCAGCCCCTGAGACCTCTCCTAAGTAACAGTCTTGTGATGGACCCACAGTGTTGAACGGGTATGTGTATAAAGTGTCACTTGAAGGAAGAAAAGTGTTTTTTCTCCCACGTTCAAGGTACTTTGTCTAAGATATGTCACAAGCCCTCTCTTTTAAAGTTCAGCATATTTCTGAAACCAGGTGAACTTTTAACATTTCAGCATCCAGAGGGGAATGAATTTAGTCAAATAATTAAAACAGAAAAAGCCAAGGAACAGAGGAATTCAGAGATTACTACTAATACCTGATATTCTACGTAGCATTTTTACAACCTTACGATTCTTTATTCATTAACCAAAAGACAAAAATTTTGTGTGAATTAATACTATTCTGACAGAAACTTGGATCAGGATCAAATTCTCTGACGCTCACAGATGTGGCTTCATGGAGGTTTGCATTACCTGAACTTCTCCCCCTGTATGGTGAAAACTCTTGAGAAAACCCATCCTCTGGAAATATTCTTGCCTGACGTACTTTGCCTTTGAGGTAGATCACTTCGACTTTTCTTTTTCCTTTCTGATCCAAGTGTTAGGGAGATATATAGCCTTACTGCTTTCAAAATATGAACATTTTGCCATAGGGAGCACAAGGATAAGTAATTGGACTTTGATCAAAGAATGAGCCTTCCCTTGTCAGGACAAATGCTTAATATGCATGTATACCATTTACCTCAAAAGGTTTTTTCCAGTGTGTAAACAAGCATTTAAGGTCTGGGAGAAGAGTTTAGCCTCTGAAAAAGACGCATTTTGTGTCAAAGCAACAAAGCAGATGAAACTTGAAGACAACATAGTGGGCAACTGACATACATTAACCATAAAGCTGGTAGGTATCCCTGGAACCGGAGATCTGTGTCCATGTTGGTTCAAACAAGCCATTTACTTCTCTACCCGATTCTCAGCATCTCAGATTTCTCAAGGGTGTGGAAATGTTAAACTTGGCAGGACAACATTTCTATCTCAACAGACCACTGAAAGCTTTATCTGGAGTGGAAAACTAACCAAAACAAACAGTTTCTCTCTACTGAGAGCCCTTCCCAAACAACATATGTTTGGACTGGGCCTCTGGGCCAGTGTCTTTGCATTGACAACACCTCGACTTGCAAGACATAAAATCCTGATGTCATTCGGAGAGTATTCAAACACTGATTGCAAAGCTGACAGGATTCATAAATCCTGGGAGACAAATTACTTATTTTTTCTAACTCGTCGAAACAAAATAGAAGCAACCAAAGAAAGGGCTCCCTTAGATGAAATAATTGCCTTGTGTCACACCACGTAACTGATCCCCCCTCCAAGGCCATGCAGGGGGCATGTTGACATAGGTGGATGCAGATAGGGCATATCTCTCTCGCTCCCATTCCGGTCAGGCAAACACAGACTGGCTCTGGTCAGGAACCCTTGAACCCCTGTAAACATGCCACCGAGCCCAGGGTAATATACTTTATCCCTTTCAAGATTTCTACTTTAGGTTCAACAGCACTCCAGCATTGCTGTACAGCTTCTGAACAGGAGCCAGCTTCCATCTGTCAGGCCCCAAGCGGGCGCAGGACAGATGTATGGCTCTGCAGCTGCTGCTGGAGACACGCCATCGGTCTTGCCCGGCACTGCGTAGTTAAGGTAGGAGGATGGAGATTTCTACATAGGCTCAGGCTACAAAACCTGAACTTAATGGTACTTAGCACAGGAGGCTGCAAAGAAAAGCATGAGAAATTTGAAACTGTCATTGCTAGAGCCACGGACCCATCAGAAAACGTTATTCCTCATCCAGGGGGACAGGAGGGACTGCATTCCCTGCAGTTTAGCCAACTAAACCACCACTTCCAATCTGACTTGCTGTTTGGGCTGAGGCTGACTCTTTTAAGTGCCGGGTGCTGCACTTGGGTCATAACAACCCCATGGAGCGCTACAGGCTTGAGCAGGAAGGGTTGGAAAGCTGCCTGGCAGAAAACAACCATGGGGTGTTGGTGGACAGCTGGCTGAATATGAGCCAGCAGTGTACCCAGGTGGCCAAGAAGGCCCACAGCATCCTGGCCTGTATCAGGAACAGTGTGGTGAGCAGGACTGGGGAAGTGATCATCCCCCCCGCACTCAGCCCTGGTGAGGCCCCACCTCGGGCACTGTGTTTGGTTTGGGGTCCCTCACTGCGAGAGAGATGTTGCAGTGGTGGAGCATGTCCAGAGAAGGGCAACAAAGCTGGTGAAGGGTCTGGAGAACAAGTCTTATGAGGAACAGCTGAGGGAATTGGGGCTGTTCAGCCTGGAGAAAAGGAGGCTGAGGGGAGACCTTATCACCCTCTACAACTACCTGGAAGGAGGTTGTGGCAAGGTGGACGTCGACCTCTGCTCGTTAGTGACAAGCAATAGAACAAGAGGAAATGGTCTCAAGTTACAGGAGAGGTTTAGGGTGGATATTAGGAAAAATTTCTTCACCAAAATGGTTGTCAAGCATTGGACCAGGCTGCCCAGGGAAGTGGTGGAGTTGCTATCCCTGGAGGTATTTAAAAGACAGGTAGACGTGGTGCTGAGGGACATGGTTTAGTGGTGGTTTTGGCAGCATTAGGTTGATGGTTGGACTTGATGATCTTCCAACCTAGACAATTCTATGCTTCTATTCTAATTCCTACATGCTCTTTTTCTTTCTCTTCTGCACTGCAGATGGTGAGGAGAGAAAGGGGTCAGAGGGAGGAAGTTTTAACAAATCTACAAAACACAAAGTATCTCTGCAGATCAAAATATACTTTCTGTTTTCAAAACAGTACAGGAAGTTGAAAAAGCGGGCCTTTAATTTGTTTTTTCATAACAATTCTGTAATATGCCTGGAAATCTGACATTTCATTTTCAGAATCTCTTTTTCCCCCTTTCTTCACTGAAAGTTTCCTTTTGGGAAAATAATGTTAGATTTATGATTGTGCATAGCAGTTTGCCCTAGAATCAGCAGCAAAAAAAGAAAACATAAATGCGATGTGTACGTGTGGTAATACTTAGGAAAGAAAACTAAATTAAATGTGTGCTATTTAAATAGCATTAGCCTGCTATGTAAACAGCACAGGCAACCTCTTAGTTATCTCATAATTGCATTCCACTTTACACAGAGCCAATGGTGGTTAAATAGATGGTATGATGATGTTACATTTGAGGGAATAAATGTAGCATTTTACTTGCTAATCCCATCACGTTAAAATGATTTTCTCTAAATCAGTTTCTGGAGATCCTGTCAGTGTTTGCTCCAAGACTTAAGTAATCTTGACCTACCCCAGTAACACACTGGGAATCTTGCTGCCTGTCCTAAGGTCCATGGTGGGGCTGCACAGGTGTAATATGCTTGACATAAGGTAAATCCAGTGCTTCCAGGAATGGTCAGTGTTGGAACGTGAGATATGTTCAGGAATGCTATTTCTTGGCTCAGTCAAACCTACTGCTCTGCGTAAAAGCCCTGCCTGCACTACTGTATATCCAGACATTTTTAAACATTGATCGAGTATTTACAGTTCATTTTAAGTATACAGAAGCTGTAGACTCTCTGCACACAGAAAACAGGAGTAGCTGGGTTTCATGAAGGTCTCGCAGTGTATCTGTTCGATCTAACGTTTCAAGTGTATTTTTCGGTCTTTTTATACATAAATTTCCCATATTGACAACTGATTTTTTGACACTTCGAATCTGACTTATTTAATCTGTTTGTGTTTCGTTCCATGTCAGAAAGGACATTTGGAGAGGTAGGAAGGGAGAAAGGAGATTTTATTTGGGTGAAACTGAAAAATAAAATTTTCTGATTTCTTACAAATAAAAGATATTTTCATTTTGAATCAACATCAATTGATTTGAATTCTGTATCCACAAACTTTCATTTTCTCTCTTGTCTACTTAGTTCTTTTTATAAAACATTCTATGGTTTTTTTTCTTTTGAAAGATGTGGATCAGTTTGTAAACATATAATGTCATTTCAAATTTAAAAAATTGAAAAGGATGTTTCAGATGTGTTGAAATAAGATATTTCATTTGCAGTAATTTTCCTCTGTGTTTCTTTTTCTAATACAAATTGTTTATTTAATTATTCTCATTTCAGCAATATTTCAAATCTGGTTTTTGTGAATTCACTGTCAAAAAATTATTAAAATGACTTATCTATATTTATAAACAACTGCTGCTCTCTGTAGGAGTTGGAACTGGTTTTGGTGGGATACCGTTTAAGTCACATTTACCTCAGAGCTTGCTATTTTTTATAAGAGTTGAAAAGTCTGAAATATTTGGGGTTACACATTCTTGAAGAGCTACATCTTATCAGAGATCTAATTTTAGCCCTACTTATGGTTCCTCTGGTTATACAATCAAACATCTTTGAAAAACATCTGTCATAAAAACAAAAGTGAACTCTATGGGAGATTTTACACAAGTATACTGAAAACTATGCAGGATCATTGTCATGCCTTTACGATCATTAAATCCTTTGAAAACTTCATAAGCTCTACTGTGATTAATTCTGACTTCAGTCATATATATTGTCCTTATTGATACTCTTGTCTACAATGAGGGTAAACTGGTGAAAATAAATCTGTATAGCTTGTGTAGTCCCAACACTGTAGTCTGTACAACTCCTGATAGAATTCCCCAAAACCCTTAATCTGCATTTTACCTGGCTTTAGGAATCTGGCATTAAATTTTTGTGACAAATCATAGCAACTGGAATATGCTTTCAGTATGCCAGAATCTGAGACACTCAGCTATGAATACTCACATTACCACATAGTTTTCTTAGCTCAGGTTTGGAAAGGATATTGAGAATTTGCCCAGAGCTTACTAACTACTTTAACAACAAGATGGTTATATCAGATGATGATATTCAGGTTATTTTTTGAAGCAATAAACAGATTATTGAGTGGCTAGAATGAAAGCTTGAACAGCTATGTTTGATTTGGTTATTGCCTCATAAAATAGAAATAATAAGTAGGTTAATTTTTCCAAAGTGAATGAATTTGCATCAACATGATATATCCCAGTTTTTCCTAACTATGAGCCTAAATAATGTTATACTATTAGAAGACCACTTGCAGTGTTCAGCAAGCTGATACAACGTTTGTCAATAAGTGGTGACATTATTGTATTTTTAATTAAAATTGCTAAAACATTGGATGTCCTTGTTTGTGCTTCTTCAGTGGCAGTTGACAAGTTAGAAAAACTGGTCTGTAGTAAACCATCAGTTCTGACTCTTCTGTAGTGCTCGGTTTCAGAAAGCTCACACATTCCAAACTGTAAGGTCCATCCTTAGTGCCCACTGGCATCCAACGTGACAGAGAAACATTGCCATTATAAGAACACAGACTGGAAGGCAGTCACTGCCCCAAAGATACACTGCCTTGTATTACATGCAGAGGAAGGGAAGCACGGTGAGTCAGTGGTTGATCCAAAGTCATGTAAGGAACTACTGGAACAGTCAGGAGTTTCCTATTTGCCCTATTAACTCATTTTTTTAACTGAATAATGTATTGCTATTCAAAATCGATATTTCTGAAACAGGACTACTGGAAAAATGGAAAGGCCATAGTGTTTAGCCTTCTCTGAAATGCTTTGTTAAGCTATTTAACCATATTTGACATGTTTAATATTAAAATTGAGATATAATTAAAGAATGAATGTATGCAATGGAATGCAATCAGACAGAACAGGTATCAGCAACTTTAGCAACGTATGAATTCTTGGTTCTAAATTAAAATTGAATGTTTTCTTCCATTTTGGAGTAGGAAGATAGTATAGAAATGTGATATACCACCTTTCAATGAGGAAGAAATGGCATTTTCATGTCACTTGTTACTAAACCATTTTTCTGCCTAAATCTCGGCTGTGATATTTCAGTATCTGATGCCATTCTCTTTTCTCTGTCTACATATGCAATTCCAGAACTAATACATGCTCTTAATTTTTTCTGCACTATACAGCTGGTGGTGACTGTGTAGCTATCTCTTCTCTTCTCCTAATATAACTAGCTTTTTATTGCATTGCGAAGAACAAAGAGTTGAGAAAAGGATGATGAGGTGGACCCAAAGGAGCCATAAGTCTGTGACCCTAATTGCAATGAATCAAGAGATGAGAAATAATCCAGGAACACTATAATGGGAGAATTACAGAAAAGTGTGGAATAAATTGAAGAGAGAAATAGACATTTGTCTCATTTCTGGACAAGAATATTTCTAACTGCTTGCAGTGTTCAAGAAAATACCGTAACTGTGGCAGGATATTTAAAAGATGTAGTACTAGTCTTATGCATAAATGAAAGGTTTTTATCACAAGTTTCATGTTTTAGGTTACAATAATCTGCCGTTGATGAACATCAGACATTGCAGTACTGTTGGTTAGCTTTTCATAGCTTATTGTTGGTTAGCTTTTCACAGAAATAACATGTATTAGTCAACCTAATTTAAATATAATACCATGTCCTGATTTTAGAGGAAATAAGAATCCTTTAAATTTGCCTGAATATTCAGGAAATAGTGTTCTATCAGCCTGTCCTTAATCTTTGGACAGATTTGGTAGGAGCATAATTATTTATTTATGTAATTAATTGATTTGCACTATTTATGACATTCAACAAATGTATGCTGCTCTTGACAGCATGTGTGCTCCACCAGCAAATCAGTCACTCCAACCTGAAAATACACTTTCGGCTACCTCCTAATGGAGGAATTCAGAGGAAATAGTGAACAGGACCTTGATGACACTTTCCTATGTGATTCATTCAAATATAAGTGTATATAAATTTGATAATACCCCTGAGTTTGCAGGTATTTGAGTCTTCTGAGGGACAGACTCTGATTTCATCCCATATGAAAAAATAGTTACATTGAACTTAGTGTAAAAAGTTCTCTGAAAGAAAGATCATATTCACAATTGCTAAAAATTGTTCTCTTCATAAATATTAATGGCGCAAGCCTGATAAGACCTGTAACTTTGCTTAATTTTAGCATGTAAGGTCTCAGTGTAGTGAAAACTATCACTTTAAGATATTTGAGGATATTTATTCTCTTTTGCAGAAATCTGCGTGGATATGTATCATTCCCCCCCCCCCCCTATTTTAAATTTATCGCTGTGGCTTAGCTGCATTTGTGGACCAACAGTTTATCAACAAGTTGCTACAGCCAGAACAGTAGACTGTGAAATGCTAAGTATCTCCCAAAACTTGCTTTCTGAAGGTGCAGCCCAGAGCGTAGCTCAGAAGATGTGTGAGGACTCTACGAGACCCAGGGTGACAGCCGAGCCGTCAGGACATGCAGAGACCACCCTGGGACCACAGTCCCTCTCAGCGCACCCTCCAAGCCAGGTCTTGCACGGTACTGGCCGTGCTATGGCTGGAGCAAGTGTCACCTTCCAGCTCCTTTGCAGCACCAGTTTCTAAGTGGGTTTCCTACACGTGGGACAAGATAGTGCCAACTCACCGCTCCCAGCCCATAGGGCTGATAAGACAAACTGCGGCTGCACAGGGAGCATATCTTCCAGGAAAAGCAGCAGAACAGCTGTGCTATGCCAAAATGATGGACTGCCCTACCTAACCTGGTTCTGGTGTCTTATGTGCATATAAGCCAAACTTAGTATCTCCCCTTTGTACTTTTGGCTGGACATGGCAACCAACAGCTGGGGACCTGCTACTGTTATTCTCAAAGCCACAATGTGAGACACATTTTTAGGGGTCAAAAAGCTCACTAGAGGTGACTTACTCATGACTTGAACCTTGCAGCCTCGTATTTGCTTACAACTAATTCTCATTTGCTTATGAATGTCGATATAATGTCCCTTATTCCATGTGAATGCAGTTGATAGGCTACAAGGAGTACACTTAAAAATCACTGCCTTACTGCCACCAAAGCACCTCTCATTTGAGTGTCATGGATTCCTCCTGAGCACACAAAACTGAAATAAGTGATTCTCTGATACCTCTCTGCGTGCCTCAACGCAGAGCAATCCCATTTCCATTTTACACTGACCTGCATAAGTTGCAAGGCAAGCATATCCAAGGTCCTGGGCTCTATCGATTAATTTAAATGCTAGCCTAGCATTTTTTATTGTCTAAGGTATTTTCCTAATGTTCTGTTAGTCCTCAAGCCAGGCACCTTCTGGTTTTGAGCTTTTACAGTAACAAATTGATTACAGTTTATTTACCCCTCTCTGTTGCTTGGAGAAAAATGTCTATAAAACACACCTGGAGGCATTTTCTTCAGTTATGCCTCCCTCACCTGGGTCCTCTCTTATTCCTGTGCAAGGATAGCCAGAAGCAGTCTCTATGACCAGCAAATTTAGGGTGCTGCTTGGTCATGCTTCTTCCTCTTCAGCACCCTTGGGGCTTGCCCCAGCTTTCCTCTGACCCCGTGAGATGACACAGTAAGGTGCTTGAGGTTTCACCATGGTGGTTTCCTAAGCTCACACAATCATGCAGAATCAACCATAGGAGTTGCAGTGTTTCAGGTCCACCTTGCTAGGTAATTTTGCTATCCTTGAAAATCATTCCCCAGTCCCAAATGGGTTAGGGTGTTAGGGTTTTTAATATCTGGGGGCTTCAACTGGTTTAGGTACGTGCTTGAGCACATGGTCAGAATAAGGTGGAGCAGTAACATGAATTATTATGCTGAGAAAGGCTTAGGATTATAGAGAGTTCAGGCCTTGCTATATTTCACAAGGGGAGTCACTGGCTTGCTTCAGAGTTCACATTGCTGGATCATGTTGTGTTCTGGGGCAAATACTCTCTTGGATTTTATATATGAAATGTGATTTGTTCCATGGTAATTCTTTAAATGCAAATTGAAAAAAAAAAAACCCAAACAACAAAGAGCAGGGTCTATTTCATATATATACACTTGCTACAATTTAAAACATGACAGATGTATGTCAGCAATATAAATTAATGTCTTCGTGCTTATTTTTTCTAATGCAAAACTCCAGCTGCAATTGAAGCTTTCACTCAGAACAATGGGTTAGTTCATTTGTATTTGTGCACAACATTGCAAACGTTACCTGTTCTCATAATAAGCAACATCTGTCATCCTCCTGACCTCCCCTTCTTCCCAAGACTATGAACATGCAAAATTTAATCTTGTTATCTCAGATAACTGGAGTAATTGGCTGTAGTGTGGCTGTGTAGCTAAGAAGGCGTATACAAAAAAAAAAAAAAAAAGATAAGGGCATCCAGCATGCCTCTTCTCTTTATGTAAGCCATAGCACAAAGTAACATGAAGGGTTCAAGCAGTATCCACAGTAAAAGAGAATTATACCCCTTGAAATAACTTTGAAAATGTCTTTGAACTTTATTCCTAACATAAACAGATATAAACATACATATTATAGAAACACAAAAAAAAATACTAATGTTTCAAACTTAAGGAAAGTATACAATCTGAAGCTCTTTGTGTTCTGGGAGAGTTCAAGACAGCTTCAAAACATGTGCAGACAATCCATTAAGTACATTAGAAAAAACCATCTTTTTCTGATGTGCAGTGTGGATTTTTAGCATCTGTGATGGGCCTTGAGATGAATTTTTAAAATAGGGCAGTAATAGAGAATGACATTTCATTCTGCAGTTTCATCATCACTTATTGTTCCTAAAAGAGTTAAGAAAATATGTTAGTCCTCATTTAATAGCACTGACTACCTGATTGATAGGGCACTTCTTTGGGAGTCTATGAAAGGGTTTATGACCCCCACAGCTAAGTAGTTAAATCGGACCCATTCTGTGTATGTGGCCACAAACACAGCTACTCTCTGCCTTCAAGAGGGAGAACCATATGCCATAGCAAAGGGCAGCAATCAAAATAGCACAAATGTCTTTCATCGGTCCATTAGCTATGTTAGCGTTTCACAGCAGTGATGGACTGTTCTGATAAACTCTTTACGAAGCCTCTGCCTCCCTGGTGAGTTGAACTCTTTCACCCTAAGCTGGCATCTTTATTTCTTTGCGCGCAGCCAAAAGGCTTCCTCTAAGATGGAGGAGTCCGCTGGCATGAATTGATATGCAGGACTAAGCCCCAGGTTTTATTCTGCCTTATTTCTTGTATCTGTTGTTACTGAGTATTATTACAGTGCTAACCACAGCTTGCATTTTAAATTTTCTCTACCGAGATTTTAGAGGATATAAAATTTCCAGCCAGGAGGAAAACAAAATCTTGTGCTTAATCTGACTCACAGTAATTGTCCTATGGGCAGCCCTCCTCTTGATCCTGCAATGAGTCAGACCCTTACATGTGTTGCACAGCAGTGACCATATCACACATGACAACGAACGAAACACACGGACCTCCAAAAGAATCTCCAAGTCACAGCACCACATATTACAACAAATTCTGTCTTCCAATAGTATACGCAATTAGTCGGTGATTATAACTACCTCTGCATGCAAAAACATACCTTGCTGATCTCTGTAGTATTTCTTATGTCTGAAATACCTCAACTGTTTACTGTACAAATCCATGTTATGCACAGTGTAGGTTATGCAGAGAAGATAGTGATAGTGGCATTTCTCCAGGGCTTGTTATATCATTTGTGGTCATTTAAGTTGCTAAGCAAGAAGACTATTCAGCAATATTATTGTCATCAAGATGATAGAAAGGAGAGATGCCAAGCTGTGCATTGTAATATATTCATAAAATCCTACTGATGCCATTGTTTAGCAGTACGCCAAGTGTTTTTGCCCTCCTATCAGCTTGAAAATTTCCTTCTTCCAATAACATGTAGAAATATTAATTTTTCAGAATTCAAATATTTTGCCATGTTGCAGGATTAAAGTTGAAGAATTGACAAGTATGAGTTTAAATAACACAGTGGCAATCATTTCTATTGATTGCAAGAACCCTTCAGGATCCCTCTTTTAATTAACACTGCAGGTTTTCCTCTGCCTTGAGAATTGTTATGGCAATATTTATGGCTGCAATTGAATAGAAACATTTGTAGTGGAGAAATACACACATGCCACAGCTGATCTTGCACTACTTTTATTACATGAATATAAGTACCACTTAAACATCTGCAAACTCTTATGAGAAAAATGTGCTCATGTGTCAAAAATCCCAGTCATCAGGAGGGTGCAGGCCAGTGCCACTGATACGCCAGCATGTCGTCTCTGAAGTTGTCTCAAAATGGTTTTTAGAAAAAAAAAGCAAGTCCTTTCTGTTGTGCATGCTAGTTAAAAAAAAAAAAAAAAAAAAAAACCAACCAAAAAACCAAACCAAAAATGACCAATGACAAATTTTATCATGCATCACAATCAATAATGATACTTTGATAATTGTAACAGTAGTATAATTGGCATACATAGGCTGACTTTTCTTATAAATCTTGGATAATTGGAAAAATGTTTTAAATGTAGTCTTTGAAGGTGAAGTATTTTTTTTTTTAATTTAGCTCTGTCTTGACATTCCCTCTTCTAGTTTCACTGGGGGTGAACATTTTGCATGCTTACAGACATATAGCTACTGAATATTCAGATACGAACTCATTTGGACATTACAAGGACAGAATTCAGCTTCATCATAAAGACTGTAAAGTCAGGACAAGATTTGTGTTTTAGGTGTAAATGGGCAGTAGCTGTTCAGTTTAACTGAATTACTGAGTGTGAAACTGCCATATATATATCAAACCGGCAGCAGGCTAGGTTCCAGCAGAGGGAACAGCTGAAGGGCACCCACATGCTTTTTTTTGGTAACAGAGCAAAGAAGTCCAGTTTTGAGTCAGCCTGTCTTACCCCTTCCATCTGGGACAGCAGATGATGGCCAAGCTGCAAGTGATTAAAAACCACTTAGCAGCTCCCCACTCAGGCAAGCCCCTCCTCCTGCCTGGAGGGAAAATTTGCTCTCCACCCCTGAGTTCCTGAGAAACTTCCCCTGGCAATCTCACAGAGATACTAATTTCCCTACTTCCACCACCACCACCTTCAAAACCAAGAATGGAGGTCTGTATGCATTACCTCCTTCAGTCAGGTTCTTACAAAACAGGCCCCCCTTGTCTCCCACTGGACTTGAGGGCCGTATCAAGCCAGATGTGAAAATGCTTCCCTGGGGTATAGGCAAATACGCCAGAAGCAGAGCTAAATTACTCTACAGTATTTGGCACTGGTGAGGCCTCACCTCGAGTACTGTGTTCAGTTTTGGGCCCCTCACTACAAGAAGGACATTGAGGTGTTGGAGCATGTCCAGAGAAGGGCTACAAAGCTGGTG
Organism: Charadrius vociferus; assembly: GCF_000708025.1. Taxonomy (NCBI): domain Eukaryota; kingdom Metazoa; phylum Chordata; class Aves; order Charadriiformes; family Charadriidae; genus Charadrius; species Charadrius vociferus. Next base: position 231,585 of record NW_009646931.1, on the reverse strand, counting down.
AGGGGTCTGGAGGACAAGCCCTATGAGGAACGACTGAGGGAACTGGGATTGTCTAGCTTGGAGAAGAGGAGGCTGAGAGGAGACCTTATCACCCTCTACAACTACCTGAAAGGAGGCTGTAGAGAGGTGGGGGCTGACATCTTCTCCCTGGTGACAAGTGATAGGACGAGAGGATATCGATTCAAGTTATGTTAGGAGAGGTTTAGATTGGATATTAGGAAACATTTTTTCACTGAAAGGACTATTAAACATTGGACCAGGCTGCCCAGGGAGGTGGTGGATTTGCCATCCCTGGAGGTGTTTTAAAAAAGGGTGGATGTGGTGCTTAGGGCCATGGCTTAGTGGTGGTTTTGGCAGGTTAGGTTGATGGTTGGACTTGATGATCTTAAAGGTCCCTTCCAACCTTAATAATTCTACAATTCTATATATGATAAGAACTATTCATTTGAATGGACTTTCTTTTGAAGAAAAAGAACTACCCTGATATCTGCTGGGAAGGCCACACAGCTGGGCACGTACAGTCCAGGAGGTTCCTCCAGTGCATTGATGACAACTTTTTGACTCAGGTGGTGGAGGAACCTACAAGGAGAGGTGCTTTACTGGACCTGATACTCACAAACAAAGAGGGACTGGTGGAGGATGTAAAGGTTGGGGGCAGACTGGGCTGCAGCGATCATGAGAAGATAGAGTTCAGGATTAAGTGTAGAATAGACAAAATGACAAGTAGAGTTGAAACCCTAAACTTCAGGAGGGCTAAATTTGATCGTTTCAAAGAATTGCTTGGGCAAATCCCATGGGAAAGGGCTCTAGAGGGTAAGGGGGCTCTAGAGAGCTGGCTGCTATTTAAGCGTCACCTCCTCCAAGCTCAGGATCAGTGCATCCCAAAGAGAAAGAAATCAGGCAAGGGGAGAAGGAGACCTGCATGGCTGAGCAGGGACCTTCTGAAAAGGCTCAGGTGGAAGAAGGGAGTTTACAATAGGTGGAAGAAGGGGCTGACTGCTTGGGAGGAATACAAGAATGCTGTCAGGGTATGCAGGGAGGAAACAAGGAAAGCCAAGGCAGCCTTGGAATTGAACCTGGCGAGGGATGTCAAGGCCAACAGGAAGGGTTTCTTTAAGTATATAGGAGACAAAAGGAAAACTAGGGAAAATGTGGGCCCGTTGTTGAATGAGACAGGTGCTGTGGTGACGGATGATGCAGAGAAGGCGGAGTTGCTAAATGCCTTCTTTGCTTCTGTCTTCACTGTTCGGGCCAGTCCTTGTGAGACCCCGACTTTGCAGGTAACAGAGAAAGTCTGGGGGAAACAAGACTATCCCTTGGTTGACAAGGAGCACGTTAAAGATCAGTTAGATAAATTGGATATACATAAATCCATGGGGCCTGATGGGATGCACCCTCGGGTGCTGAGGGAGCTGGGGGAAGTCATTGCTGGGCCTCTCTCCATTATCTTTGAAAGGTCCTGGAGGACAGGTGAGGTGCCTGAGGACTGGAGGATAGCCAATGTCACTCCAGTCTTCAAAAAGGGCAGGAAGGATGACCCGGGAAACTACAGGCCGGTCAGCCTCACCTCCATCCCTGGGAAGATGATGGAGCAGCTTGTTCTGGGAGTCATCTCAAAGCACCTGGATGAAAAGAAGATTATCAGAAGTAGTCAACATGGATTCACCAAGGGGAAGTCATGTCTGACTAATCTGATAGCCTTCTATGACAAAGTAACTAGATGGGTGGATGAGGGGAGGGCAGTGGATGTTGTCTACCTTGACTTTGGCAAGGCTTTCGACACTGTCTCCCACATCATCCTCACAGGAAAGCTTAGGAAGTGTGGCTTAGATGAATGGACGGTGAGGTGGATTGAGAACTGGCTCACAGATAGAGCTCAGAGGGTTGTGGTTAGTGGCGCAGAGTCTAGTTGGAGGTTAGTAACAAGTGGTGTCCCTCAGGGGTCAGTACTGGGCCCAGTTTTGTTCAACATATTCATCAATGATCTGGATGAAGGGATAGAGTGTACCATCAGCAAGTTTGCTGATGACACAAAACTGGGAGGAGTGGCTGACACGCCAGAAGGCTGTGCTGCCTTACAGCGTGACCTCGCCAGGCTGGAGAGTTGGGCAGAAAGAAACCTTATGAAGTTCAACAAGGGTAAGTGTAGGGTACTGCACCTGGGGAGGAATAACCCCATGCACCAGTACAGGTTGGGGGCTGACCTCCTGGAGAGCAGCTCTGTGGAGAGGGACCTGGGAGTCCTGGTGGACAACAGGATGACCATGAGCCAGCAATGTGCCCTGGCGGCCAAGAAGGCGAATGGCATCCTGGGGTGCATCAAGAAGAGTGTGGCCAGCAGGTCGAGGGAGGTCATCCTCCCCCTCTACTCTGCCCTGGTGAGACCGCATCTGGAGTACTGTGTCCAGTTCTGGGCTCCCCAGTTCAAGAAAGACAGGGAACTGCTGGAGAGGGTCCAGCAAAGGGCAACAAAGATGATTAGGGGACTGGAGCACCTTTCTTATGAGGAAAGGCTGAGGGACTTGGGTCTCTTTAGTCTAGAGAAAAGAAGATTGAGGGGGGATCTTATTAATACATACAAATACTTAATGGGAGGATGCCAGGGGGATGGGAGTAGTCTTTTTTCAGTGGCACCCAGTGATAGGACGAGGGGTAATGGGCATAAACTTGAACATAGGAAGTTCCATCTTAACATGAGAAGGAACTTCTTTACTTTGAGGGTAGTGGAGCACTGGAACAGGCTGCCCAGAGAGGTGGTGGAGTCTCCCACTCTGGAGACATTCAAAACCCGCCTGGACGCTGTCCTGTGTAACGTGCTGTAGGTGACCCTGCTCTGGCAGGAGGGTTGGACTAGATGATCTCCAGAGGTCCCTTCCAACCCTAACAATTCTGTGAATTCTGTGAATTCTGTGAATTCTGTGAAATCCTTGTCAACTGAATCCTATATGAGCTGTAATGGAGAATTATGCAGATTAAGTTCAAAAGGGAGGTTAAAGAGCAATAAAGGGCCTGGATGGGCCTGACAAGGCTAAGATGTTTCTAGATCAAATAGCTGTATATATGCTTTCCCATGCTGCGAATATGCATATGGGCGATATTTTCCAGAGAACCCTCAGAGTGAATCACCTTCCTTTTTAGCATTTTCACCTAGTTTTATGAAGAATAAAACTTTTTTTTGTCTCCCACCCCAGCAAAAGGCACTCTCACTAAAGCAGTACGGTCGTGTAGACAAGATGAACTGATTTTAGTATACCAGTTTTATACATGAGTGGCCTCGAAATAGTCTGACAGACTCGGTCTGTACTCTTTGATCTTTGTAACACTATTACTTTTCCCTTGTTTTTTGCATTCAATTCTGTCCATCTTTCAGATCTCACAGGATGAGATATTTTTGGTCACAATTCCTCTTTTGACACTAAAAAGGGTATGGATATTTTTTCTGTCTTTAAATGAAGGTCCTTTCAGTGCCCTCAAATGATCACTGGTGTAAGCAGAACAGTAATGTAAATGAAACATAAATGTCTCCAGTGCTGCAAACTGTGTATTCCAAGAGGACAATTTTATTAGGGAAATAGGAACATATGAATTAATATTTTATATCCAATTATAATTATAAATAATATCAATGCATTTCTATAAAATTATAATAACATTAAATGTTCAGTATATGAGTAGTGCATATTAGATATATATTACATGTTTTATACAAATTACATCGCAATATAATTAAAAATGAATTGACATGGTTATATTAGTTAACACTTAGTACATAGATTAGGCAGTTATTGTTATCTGTGGAGCATTTTTGGATAAGAGATTGCATGTAAGGATCCAGGTCTCTTATTTCATTATAATATTGATTATTTTCTCTGAATGTATTACTCTGAATTGTAAAAATTAAGAAACAGCAGAAATGCCAAAATGAAGTCTGTATGTTTAACCTCTATGTTGCCCAGTGTTTGCAGTGTAGTGATGGGATTTGGCAAAGCACAAGCACCATTGTTATTCAGCTGAATAAGTCACTTAGATGCTCAGAAGAAACCACTTGAACCTTCGCCTTACTCCCCCAGAAAAGGCACTTTTGTGTTGTGAATGGAAAGTTGAGAGTAGATGAGATAATGTTAGAATACTTATTTTCCTTCCCTTCAGTCATCGTGTGACTTTGTCTTGCTTATTGCATGCAATATGAACCTTGTATCCACAATGAAATTAATTCTTTTATGTTAGGTTTCTCCTCTGGTGCTTGTTACCATAGGATCAGAGCAGCCTACAAACACAGATGAGCTGGCCATCTCAGCTCCCTGACATGGTATTTTGCAAACTTCATAAATATTTATCCCATTATTTACAGAAGCAGCCTCTAAGCCGAGTGCTTCATTACCTGTGTACTTCACTGCAGATGCTCAAAACCTGTCCTATAGGTACCAGTCACTCACAGCATCTGCTGGCTTCAGCTGTACTGACTTGTCAGCGTCTATGAAATCAGACTCCAGCTGTCTCGGGCTGGAGACCCAGAAAACAGGGAACCTATCATTAGCGGTCCAGTGTGGTTGTTTTTTTAGTATAAAATGAAAATCCACAAAGCTGCAGTCTGGAATCAACTTGCACCACAGTCTGCACTAATCCTCACTTTACTAAGTTTACAGCTATCTGTTTAAATTCTTATTGTTAACCTCATCCTTTGAAATAATGCACGTGGTTCTTTTATATATACATGAGCTTCACAGTGAAAATAGTAGCGCAATCCCTTCCAAGGGACAGGGTGTGCCAGTCAAGTTGAATTCTTCACATATGTGCCCCAGTAAACATCAGTATGTCTTCTCATGTTTAACACCAAGAAGACTCCCAGAAAGCTCCAGAGAGCTGCTGTGATTAACATCTACTTATTTATTATGTGAACAGAAGTCAACAAACATATTTTAATAACAATTTTTTCTGCACTAAACCAACGTGAAGAGTCAGAACATTTGCATTTTCTATTAGAGGAATCATTAGATTGCATCTAGGCTGTGGTACATATCACTTGCACAGAAAATGCACTTGGTTATAAAAGATTATAAATGAAACGTTTCTCATGGGACAGGTCTGACAGGTAAAGAACTTTATTTTACATCCTTTTTCCTTTGAAGATTCATTAAATGATCCTTTTAATTTTCCACCTTTGATAATGGTAGTATTTTAGGGTTTTCTCATGGTTTTGTGATTTTTTTTTTTTTTGCTTAAGTAGATATTTTTATATTAACATTGTCTACCCTTATGGAGTTTTTTTCTATTAGCCTGAAAACTTCTAGAACCTGTGTTTCTGACAACAGTCAACTATCAGTTATCTGGATTACTGACTATTTGTGTTACATACAGAAAGACTGTCCAGGTATGGCATGAGCACAGTTCCACCGTCTCTCGGACCCTTCAACATGTGAGCTCCTCTAGGCCCTCCAGGAGACTACTTCAGTGCTTCACTTCAGGACAAGTGTCATCACTGCCATGCAGCAAAAAACTAGAACCTAAAAACCCTGGGAGATCCAACACACCCAGTCAGGTCAGGTGCCTCCTGATCTTGTGTTGAAGACCAGGACTGCTGGGGTGTATAATGCAGAAATACATCCCGCCTCACGCCTCTCTGAGCCCCAGAAGCTTGTTAGGTCTGATGCAACCCCATGTGAACACCTGGACCTGGCTGAGCTTAGTACTTTGTTGAGTCCAGCAACAAGCTAGAAGCTAGGAGAGCAATGCAAGTGCACTTCTTTGGATGGCAGCCCAGGTATGCCACAGCTGATGCTGAAACTGATCCCAAGGGCTAGAGAACATCAGCTTCCATGTCTTTTTTCCTCTGAAGATTCATTCCATGCTCCGACTTATTGTACCTGAGTCTTAGCACCTTCAGGCTTCTAGGAGGAAGTGCTGCCTTGAATGCAGCACCTGGTTCTGTGCTAGGTCTTGTATTTGCACTGCGTTGTGCCATAGCAGAGGCAACAAGCCCACCCAGAGTACCAGGGGTAGTACAGAAGTGCATTGTAGTTGCTGCGTGCAAGTCAGACAAGGTCCAGGTGAATTGTCATTAAACTAGAGCTAATAAAGTCTGCTTGTTTCCTGGTGGAAACACTGGCAGTGCTTTGCACCACGTTCTCTCTCAGTAGCTATACCTCCTTCATGCAGGGCATTCCT
>NW_009646931.1:222815-225396 GCF_000708025.1 Charadrius vociferus | reverse complement strand
CTATAGAAGGTGTGGTGACATAATCTGAATTTAGGTGTCTAATTTAGGTGCTAAGAATCACCATCCAAAGATGCCTGCATTCCACCACAGGCTGTTATAGACAATTTATGCCCTTGAATGTACGTGCTGTGTATCAAGCAATCAAAGTCGCTGAAGGTATATGGTATATGTGTCTAGCAGAATGGGGTTCAAATCACACTATTCCTTTGTATTTTATTACCCGGAAAATTGCTTCAGAAATAATTACCTGAAAGTTAGTTGAATTCAAAATGTTGAAAGAATACTTCAGATCACTGTTACCCTTGCTGGAGCAGTTATTCAGTTCAAAGTAAACAGAAGTAGAAATACTTTATAGCTACCAAAGTACTCAATGTGGGCAGGGACCTGCCTGAGTGAAAAGTCCTCTCTCGGCATCTGTTAACAAAGAGGGGAAGTGAACAACTGTCTATCAGTTATGTACCAGATGTGCAATAACTTAGGACACTTTTAGTAGAAAAAAAAAAAAATTATGAAGTTGAAGTGATTGTAGGACTGCAACTCATGCCTGAAAACTTACAGAACCTAAATTGTTGACAAATATTCCTGTAAAAAAATGTTACCCTGACTCAGCTGCAGCTGGCAATGGTAGGGTGAAAGAGCTTGAGACAAGAAAAAGTCATGGTCAATACTGTCCATTTTTGTAGTAAAGAGTGCGTTCGTATTCTCTTTAAGAGTGAAGCACTGAAGTAGTCTCCTGGAGGGCCTAGAGGAGCTCACATGTTGAAGATCAACAGCACCTGGGGAAGTGCTGTGGTAATGATGACAGATGTGGGTAGTGAGGCAGCAAGAGCAGTGGCTGAGATGAAGAGCAGCAGTACAAACAACAGAAGCTGCCTTTTATCCAGCTATACGTTCTCCAGGGTGCCGCATATTTCAGAGATTGATTATTTCAGCTACTTCTTAGCTGGGACAATGAGGTTAGCCTACATCTGGACTGCTGCCCTGGACCTGTGAGAAGGTTAGAATCTTGCCTGCTGCTAAAATTATGTAGACTTATTTTTTATCTCTTACTGGTTTATTGTTTTATTGTATTTCTTTATCCTTTTATTAAAGTTACCTTTGTTCAAACCACCTTGACCCATGCAGGTATTCCTCACTGTTTTCTGCCTTATTTCCCAGGTTTCTGAAAGGGAGTCGTAAAGCACAGTTTCTTAAGCTTTCAGAAGGCACGGCAGAGCTTGTATTGGCTTCTTGTAAGTGTTAATGAACATAGTCAGTTTATGGTTGCTACTGCCTAGGCAGTCATAAACTTTCAACTCACCTTTATCTTCCATGACAAGACCTAGAGTTGAGTTCAACACCTTCTGTACTGCATTATTTCTTTGCATTTTTAGAAACTCTCACTGCATATGACTTGCACAGAATGTTCCTCTCTTTACGATTCTTCTCAGAGAAGATCTGTGCATTTGCAGCATGTAATGTTAGTCTGAGCTGTATTTGACATTATAGTACCTTCCCCTGCATTTGTAAGTGCTTTCCTGGCCACATGGTTTTGTGGCTGGATCCAACCCAACTGAAATCAGTGTACAGGTTTTATGACTGGTGGGAGTTGGATCTCATCTTGCAGCCTGAAAACCAGTTAGTCAAGTATACACAAAAAATACAGAGGTGTTTAGAAGTGACAGCATCATACCTACTAAATTAAGCTGAATTAATCTTACAGGGCGACAGATTTCATAGAACAAATGAATCATAGAATGGTTTGGGTTGGAAGGGACCTTAAAGATCATCTAGTTCCAACTACCCTGCCATGGACAGGGACACCTTCCACTAGACCAGGTTGCTCAAAGCTCCATCCAACTGGGCCTCCTTCCAGGGATGGGGTCTCAATAGCTTCTCTGGGCAACCTCTTCCAGTGTAATACCACCCTCATAGTAAAGAATTTCTTCCTAATATATAACCTATATCTACCCTCTTCCAATTTAAAACCATTACCCATCATCCTGTCACTACACTTCCTGATAAAGAGTACCTCCCCATCTTTCCTCTAGGCCCCCTTTAAGTACTGGAAAGCTGCTGTGAGGTCTTCTGGAACTTTCTCTTCTCCAGGCTGAACACCACCAACACTCTCAGCCTGTCCTCATAGGAAACTCATAGGAAACTCCAGCCCTCCGATCATCTTTGTGGCCTTCCTCTGAACTCAATCCAACAGGTCCATGTCCTTCTTATGTTGGGGGCCCCAGAGCTGCATGCAGTACTCCAGGTGGGGTTTCATGAGAGTAGAGTAGAGGGGTAGAATCACCTCAACCTGCTGGCCATGCTTCTTTTGGTGCAGCCCAGGATTTGCTTTCTGGGCTGCGAGCGCATATTGCTGGCTCATGTTGAGCTTCACATCAACCAACACCCCCAAGTCCTACTCCTCAGGGCTGCTCTCAATCCATTCTCTGTCCAGCCTGTATTTGTGCTTGGGATCCCCTCAACACACCTGCAGGACCTTGCACTTGGTCTGGTTGAACTTCATGAGGTTTGTACAAGCCCACCTCTCAAGCCTGTTCAGGGCCCTCTGGATGGCATCCCTTCCCTCCAGCATGTCAACTGCACC
>NW_009646931.1:212726-222419 GCF_000708025.1 Charadrius vociferus | reverse complement strand
CGGCTCCTGGGGAAATTAACCCCATCCCTGCCGGAACCAGGACACCTTTCTTGCTCTGCTCCCTCCTTGCTGCCCTAAGGATATTAAACTCCACCATTTCATGGTTACTGCAACCAAGGCTGCCCTTGAGCTTCACATTCCCTACCAGCCCCTCCCTGTTGATGAGAACAAGGCTCAGTATGGCACCTCTCCTCATTGGCTCCTCTGTCACTTGGAGAAGGAAGTTATCATCAACACATTCCTGGAACCTCCTCAATTGCTTATGCCGTGCTGTCTTGTCCCTCCAACAGATATTGGGGTGAAGTGCCTCATGAGGACCAGGGCTTGGGAATGTAAGGCTGCTTCAATCTGTCTACAGAGGGCCTCATCTGCTCAGGCTTCCTGGTTGGGTGGCCTGTACCAGACCCTCACTGTAATGTCATCTGTCCTTGCCCTCCCTTTGATCCTGAACCCTAAGATCTCAGTCAGCTCTTCATCCATGCCCAGGTAGAGCTCCATGCGCTCCAGATGGTCATTGACATAGAAGGCAACACCCCCTTTCTTTCTGATAAAAAGGTTAGTAATCCTTTTGCAATACTCCTTCATCGTTTTTTATGACGATGTTTTGTACTCCCTCTCTACAAGTTTTCCTGGCTCACTTAATCATTATGTACATAAACTGATCCTCTAGACAGACTACTATGGATGTGCTTAACGGCAAATGTGCCATGCTTGGATATACAACCGGGCAGCTACAGCAACATATGGGGGAAATGAAATTCTGAAATAAGTAAAGAAACAATATGGGGGCTGTAATAATGTTGGTCAAGATTAACAGGGATTAAAATGAACAGCATATTTAGTGAGCACTTTTTACACAGTGTGTGCAAAGATACCAAAAAGCAGCATCAGGAACGACTGTTCATCTCTTCATTTGTGATTAAATCCTTGCTATAAACATCCTTGTTACAAGGTGTACCTTATCCCTCTCCTCAGAACAGTGTTGACAGAGGCTATGGAAATTCCCACAAGATAAAACCTGCTTTTAGATCAAGATCATGGAAAGGAGTTCTTGCCTTATAGCACACTGATCTGGTGGTAATGAATACGTTTGTCTATACATGCTCTTGTAGCATCTGACTTCCACTCAGGTATCCTCAGAAGCATCAGTATAAGGGGACATAAATCAATGAATGTGGGCATCTGTAAGTGCATTTCAAATCTCATGAATAAGCTTTTCATTGCATTTTTTGCACTTTTTTTTTTTAGTTTCAGAAGCAGATAGCAAGATAGTACTTGGCACTGGTGAGGCCACATCTCAAATACCATGTTCAGTTTTGGATCCCTCACTACAAGAGAGGCATTGAGGTGCTGGAACATTTCCAGAGAAGGGCAACAAAGCTGATGAGGGGTCTGGAGAACAAGTCTTATATGGAGCAGCTGAGGGAACTGGGGCTGTTTAGTCTGGAGAAAAGGAGGCTGAGGGGACACCTTATCTCTCTCTACAACAACCTGAAAGGAGGTTGTAGCAAGGTGGGGGTCGGTCTCTTCTCCAAGTGACAAGCGATACAACAAGAGGAAAGTTATGCCAGGGGACGTTTAGATTGGGTATTAGGAAAAATTTCTTCACCAAAAGGGTTATCAAACATTGGAACAGGCTGCCCAGTGAAGTTGTGGAGTCACCATCCCTGGAGGTATTTAAAAGATGTGTACATGTGGCGCTTAGGGCCATGGTTTAGTGGTGGGTTTGGCAGTGTTAGGCTGATGGTTGGACTCGAGGATCTTAAAGGTCCCTTCCAACCTAGATGATTCTATGGTTCTATGATTGTAAATCTAGATTTGTATGGGAGACTAAGAAAGAAGGCTCACTGCCTGCTGTCTATAAAGGAGCAGAAGCTTCTGTTCTTGCAATGCTGTGGGTTTTTTGTGGGGCAGAAGGCATATTCTAAAATTGAACCTAGGAGTACCAGGAACCCAGAACCTGAGAACACAGTTGGAGCTGGAGCCAGAGGAATTTGAGGGAATGGTTAGGCTTCATGAATGTGGGAGGGAATTGCAGCTAGTGGGAACCAGACCTAAAGAAGATGGGAAGTCTGGAAGTTATGGTCTTCAAAAGGGAAGACTATGGAAGGATAAGAGCACCAAGAGAAGGCATGAGCAGTGACAATTGGTAATATATGTTGAGGGCTAGCTGGAGCACATGTATTTTAAACAAGAAACAGTGGAAGGGTACACAGGTAGATTAAGGCTAGAATGAAATGATGAAAGAATGGCAAAGGAAAAAGGGTTTTGTCTTACCAGGCTCTTTACTGTCAGGGAGTACTAACAGGAGAATTTTTTTTTTATTTTCCTCACTAGCTAGATAGCAAGGCTGATGTGCCCACTGCCCTTCCTCTGTGAAAAAATTGGACCCCTTGAAATTTGTGTTAATGATCACCTTCAAATAGAACCTCTCTAGCAATTGGTTGCAACCAGGCTGCTTAACAGACTTCTTTCCCCCACCACTTTTTGAAGGTCCTTTATCAGAAAGTTATGAGATTATTGCTATATTAATCCAGTAGCTTATTTCTGAAAATGAATTTCACTGACTTGCAAGACTAGCCATTCAAAACTATAGAAGCTTCAATTCACAGGATCAGTCTAATTTTTTTCCCTCCAGTTTCAATATACATGACATCTGAGTCTGACTTGGAATGAACTTTGAACTTTTCCAGAGTGTGGTTTGGTTTTTTGGGTTGGGTTTTTTTGTTTGTTTGGGGTTGTTTTTGAAGTTTTTTTTTTCTGTCAAAGCCCTTTGGATGGATGTCTTAAAATAAGCTAAACAATCTCTGTAATGTTTTGAACCAATTATAGAGACTTTCCATCAATATGCCATCCAATAAAATCCCAAATGCCAAACATTGCAACAGTCAGTCAAGTGCTTTCTCTTGCATACAACTTTCTGCCTCTTCCAGCTGGGAACTTAGAGGTTTACTTACTGAATTTATTGAATTAACGGTATTTGTATTTTGCGCTCTGAACTTTACTGTTCATCTGAGCAGCAGTATTCAACATGGGGACCTGTAAAGGAGAAGCATTACTGTACCACTGTATTTTTGATTGTTGGTATTTGCAATAGGAAATGTCTAGAATCTCTGACAAATGTAAAAAAAAAAAAAACAGTTTGCCCCATCTTGATATTATGTTCAGAAATAAATCAGTTTTGCTATCTGTTTTTAGTTAGGAAAGATTATTATGGTCCAGGCTGATGCTATTGCTACTTTGGAAATTTCTACAGTGGTAGTTTTCAACTGTGATGTGGCACCTTGAGGTTGGTGTCCCTGTGCAAGTCCTCAGGCTGGAGCCTAGGAACATCTACCTTGCCTCTTTCTCTCAAAATCCACCTCAGAAGGGGAAAAAAATGGTTAAATCTTGAAAATTACTGCTATACCCAAAACCGGTTTATGGCCTAGTTTCAGTTTACAGCATGGTACAATTTGAATGGCAAATATTGTGTCTTGTTGATGACAAATGTTAAGTGACTGGTTTTCAAGGTGTGCTAAAGGTTGCCTGTGATTTTAACCTATAGTCCTCAGCTGCTGTTTTAGGGTAAGCTTGTCTTCACAAATTTTGTCTGTGTATTTATTTGTCCATTTCCAGTTTGTCATTGATTTATACTGACAGTGCAGTGGGAGTAAATGTCCCTCATTGCCAAGTGCTTCTTGTTTGCTTGGACCCTAACCAATTGTAAGAGAAAACAACCCAGCAAAATCACAATCCTCCCTTTTCATCCTTTCTCAAATGATGCACTGATTGTCCCCCTAATTTCTTTTGGAATGCACTGCACCTTCTTGGCCTTTTACCAATCCACGCAAGCGAAAAATAAGTCTTTCTACCGAGCGCAAAAAACTCGGCTGTTTCTTGAAACCAAGTCCTTTTTTTTTTTTCCTCCCCTGAAAGAGAAAGTGGAAACATTAAAGGAAAAATTACCCAACACCTTCAGTAATATTTCAGGCTGCAAAATACTCATGCCCAATTCCCTGAATCACTAACTACTTCCTCTGTGGTTTTCAGTGAGAAATTCAGGACAGGATCAAACTCCTGTTTAGATGGTCTAGTTTCTGCAGTTATCAAGGGTCTCTCCACAGGCAGTGGGGATAGACAAATGTCTCCAGAGGGTGAACCTTTTTAAAAGTCACCCTCTGGAGGCCTCAATTCCCATCTACAAGCAGGGAAACAGCACTTTGCTACATGGGAAATGTATTCTGAGGATAAATGCATCAAAGAATGTAAGGCATTTGCACTTTGACACTACAGCTGTGTCAGTGCTGGAGACAGACCATGTTACCGAGGCTTCGCAACAAAAATGGTCAAAAAACTTACTGTGTCAGGGTGACTGTGTGATAGGAAATGGAGTTTTACTTGGCCTTTGCTTCTGAAATTTCCTTAGTCATTTGTGATTATTGAAGACACAGAGGCTGTGAGGACAGTAATTACTTCCCTCAGATAGAGAAGAACTGAGGGCATATTTGTGCTGAGATATGAGCCGAGCTCTGTAAGGGAGATGAATTCAAGCAGAACACTAAAAGGGAAAATGAATGATGGTGCCAACTGATCATAGGCACTAATGAGGGTTTACAGCAATAAGTAAGCCAAGTAGAAAGCAAGCATTACAGTAGAGCAAACAACAACTCTTCACTACAAAGACAAGCACATCCCCATGTAACGCCTGACTCTCAGAGAAATCTGGAGGGAATGTAGTCTTTGAAGATTGCCTCAGAAATAAGTGCTCAAAGCTCACAGGCTGGCTTAATGAAAGCAAGTCACCCATTAACACCTCCTCCACATCCCAAGTGCTTTGTACCTCACAGCACCTCTCCTCTCTGGACACAGAAGAGAAGGCTTTTCTCTATAATTTTGTTAGTGATGAGTGACCAAACCTACCATCCGAAAGCCATTTATGCCTCACTTTTATGCTATTGCAGGCTATTTTTTTTTTGGTGGGTTGCGGGTTTTGTTTTGTTTGCTTGTTTGTTTTTACTCAAGCTAAGGATAGAACCTATGTTATGGACTCTTGTGTTCCTTTCTATTGCCCATTCTGCTTTCTGAATCTTGATCCAGGGCTTCTCCTCACCATGTAGTATGTACAAAGACCTGTCTGGTCAGGGAGGATGGAATCTTCTTCTGCACTAGCAGAGTAATGGAGCTTTGAACAGCAGCATCCTACAGTGAAACCCTATACTTCTAGAGCTGAGATGCTGATGAAATATAACTGGCCAGAGCACACTGCTGTTAGTGGCGATGTGGGGTGTGAGTGTGATAGGACACACCTCCTGGGTTACCTAAGCCTTGGGAAAGAGCAAGGGTAAACTCAATCACCTGAGCTGGTAGAGCCAAATCCAAAGATGATGTTTGTTAAGGTTAAACAGCACCCCCCTTCTGAGGCCTTCTACTTCGCCAGGGGAAATCACTATATTCACCGTTGCCTCACAGTAACTGCCAGAAATTCTGTAGGACCATCATGTGGAATGGCTTCTGGTGAGGAAAAATAGAGAGGTCATCAACAAGTGCTCACCTGGAAAGACAAGGCCCTCATTTAAATGACCTTGAGGTGCCTTGGTCACAAGGCAGAGTCTGGCAGAGATGCACTCATGCTACCCCCAGTCTCTGTCCAGACTGTAATCTGAGGTCATGCCACAAACCCTGCTGACCTGGGAGCTCTGCTGGTATTTATCACTCCAGCAAACAGTACACTTGCCAGCCCAATGAATTAAGTAGCTCTGGGGTGAAGTTGCAACATACGAGGCTCACTAACTTATTGTGAAATAAGTAGAATATTATGGAATAGCACAGATTATCAGGAAAGGATACACAGGACCAACATCCCCTTTGTTCCTACAGGCAAGATTATCAGGTCACGGCATAACTTTAGCAAGACTTGCTGCTTCCAACATTTATAGGTACTTAACCGCTCTAAACGCCTTGTTGCTTAACTATTTTTGAGCCCTAGCTGTAGGGACAATTTTTGATGCTTATGAAATAGAGTAAGAAAAAGAATGAGTACTGTGATGGTTACAGCAGCACTTCATTTCTGTTCTTCCAAGCTGCATTTCACATTCAATACAAATTTCTGGGGTTCTGCCTTTGAAGCAGAAGAGAGGAGTCTCATCCTTAAGAAGGACGAAGGTTTGGTTTAAAAAAAAAAAAAAAAAAAAGACAATGAAAACTCTACATCAATAGATGGATATCAGCTGCTCTGCACTCTCAGCTGCCTATAAATGGCCAGGACACTGACAAATAAACAGCTAGCATGCAGAGAAAAGGGAAACATTTCCCTTAATAGCTCAAGGCATTACAAAATGTGTTGTTAGGCTAGATTATGGGAACTTGAGGAATTATTTTTTTAAATTATAAGGCAATATAAGAGGCAGTTTAGGGATGGGGAGAAGAACAGCTGGATACTTTAAAAGGAAGTTGAAAAGCAGTAAGAGACACATCAGCATAGCAAAGGAAACTTCCAAGTCTAATGTCCAGAGGGACTTCCATCATATCTGCAGATGCCTAAGTATCTGGGGGAGGGGAGAATGGGTAGTAACCTCTAGAGCAGATAAATGAGACCTTAATATTAAAAATGGGAAGAAATATAATGATCATACCAAATTTGTACTTTGGAGTGTAGTGAGGCAACTCTTACAGGGTAAAGGATGAGCAGTGTATGTTTGAATGCTGCAAAGAGTCCAGGAAATACAGAGGAAAAGTTATCATCCTTATTGAGAGGCAAATTGACCCTCTTGTCTTTGTGCAACATGAAGATGATCCAGGTTATTATAGCAGGAGAAAGGACTAAGTGATTCAGTGCATCTACTCTACTGGTATCACTAAGAATCAAGTCATTCTCATCTGCTGTAATCAAATGTAATTAGGTAAAAAATGAGCAAGTGAGTATACTTCTGGTTTAGCCTGCCCGCATTGGATTTTGATTTAGACTTCGTTCTGCAGTTTTATCAGCTTCACGCTCCTTGAAAGAGGCCATTTCAGTTTGTGACCCAGGACGCTCTGCAGCTGTTTATCATTCCCGTTTTAGCAAAAACACAAGGTCTATGAATAAAACAGCAGGAGAAAACAAGCAGCAAAACTGTAACTAATAGCATTCATTAGCTCATTCTGCTATTAATGAAAGCACAGTTTAACATCAATATTTGTTTTTTGTTTAGTTTAATGACAAATGTTCCCATTAGACTCAACTTTTACTTTTGAAACAATAATCGTGGTCTTCATTTTGCTGGAAAAAGGAGTGTGATGATTACCACCCAATGGGGACAGATGGGGATTAGACTCTACTGTATACAATATTGTGTATATTTGTAAACTTAGCTCTTCTGTTTGAATAATTCATGACCAGACTGGCTTGGAGACTCCATAGATATTACACAAACAAGACTGGCACAAAAGTTTTTGTTTCCCTTCCCTCTACTCCCATTGCCCTGGGATTTCAGAGCTCGACACAGTTCTTAGCCTTGTTTTGATTATGAGACACCCAGTCCATTCTTGGAGCTGGTGCTCTCAGACCAGATCCAGTGGGCTGTGGAAAGGGAGCTCAAATGTTGGCAAGCAATGACCCCTGCAATTATTTATCTCACTAAGTAAATGTCTCGGTTCTCAGTGTAATACCTTCATTCTGCTTGAATTTAGGTACTGCATTTCTTGCCTCAGCTGCTGTGGATAGCAAAGTTCTCATGAGCATGTGAATGGTCAGGACCTGTGGTGAGGCCCTTTTTTGAGCCTGGCAGATAAAAAGCAGTGAATATTTTAAACAGCAGAGTTCAGAGTAGTGTCCATCTCATAGCATTAAAAATTCACAGATTTTATTTTAATGATGTAAATGAACAAATCCTTTCAGAATAGTATTAAAGCTTTGTTTCTGACAAATATCTTCACTGTTTCCTTTCCTCTAACATACTTATTCAAAAGGATCTTTCAACCATAGACCTGTAAAAAACTTGCAAGAAAATAAATAAATCATGAAAGTGGGAAAGGAAGATAGTTTCCCCCACCATGCAATAGGGAAGGAGTTAACTGACTTCAGATAACAGAAAAGCCCAGGAGTCCAAGGTACTGCAATCATGGGTGCAGAGGCAAATAATCAAATCAGTGACCAGATAAGAGACTTGTTCTTCAGCAAATCTTTGAAATTTATAGTTTAATTACCAGAGTGGGTTGGAAATGATCATAAGGAACCTCAGCCTCTCTGAAAATATTAAGCTGAACTGAAGTGGAACTGTGCAGCTGAAAGTGGGGAAGGAGAGAGGTGGGATCTGGGAAGGCTGGCAAAGGTTTGGAAAGAATATTAATATATATAAAGGTTAATGTTTTCCTTTTACATGGAACAGACTCCAGAAAGGGAAGCTTGATGTAGGATGCAGCAGCTGAAAAGGGCAATTGAGACAATGAGGACAGCTGCTCTAGTATTTTTAATTCCAACTACGTACTTCTGAACTGTGATCTCCGAAAGTCATGTCTGGGTGGGGGGCAGAGGGGTTGTGGTTGAAGATCACCAGCTGGGAGGAAAACTCTCAGAAGTTTACACAAAGCACCATTTAAAAGCTGAGTGCATTGGCTTAAAGCAAGCTTTCGGTTGGGTTACATAGACAGAAAACTGGTAGATGTTTGGATAGAGTATAATAAAAAACCCTTGTTTTCACCCTACTGAGTTTTAAATTATGGAAATTAATTAGAGACAGCTCAAGCAGGCAGATGACTGTGACTACATCTGTACTACTGAGTGAAACAGAACCAGTCACAGATGGGCAATGCCCACACCACATAGCTTTTGGCCGTGGGTTTCCTCTGGGCCCCCATCCAGCACTTGTGTAGCATAATGATTATTTCAGTGCAGTAGCTAAAATTGTGTGAAGGCTCAGGTTTCAGTCTGCCAGACCAGTGTTTTCGTAGCGTGAAAATGAGGGCAAAAATGAGGGCATGTGTTGCATACCCCCGATGTGTACCGTGTTGCATACCCCCGATGTGTACCATGTTGCATACCTGGGGATTGGGAGGCTGCTGGGACAGCGCTGAAGGACTGTGTAAGAGCAAGGAGCCAGCTCCAGTGCTTCAGGGGTCTCCATACTGTCTACTGGAAGCAGTCCCCAGCCAGTGTTATCCCAGTGGCATTATTTACGACTTGTTGACTCAGGTCAAAACTATGCCAAAGAGCATGTGAAATAATGGCTTATTAGCTGGCTGTGTTTTATTTAGCATTATGGTGAAAATATTTTCATTAAAATAGAGGAGATGGGATTTAGTGCAAGATGAAAAAGGGAGTGCAGAACTGATGACTGGGTGCAGCTTAGCCAGCGATGCTTAGGGAATCAGGGTACATACATGCACGTACTCCTGTCAGGACCTCCAAATGCAGTGCCTGTCCTGCTCCTTGTGTGGCATGGCTTCTCTTCTTCCCCAGTAGACGTGGCCTCTCTTCCCCCAGCAACCACCAGCACTGTAGGGGCCATGGCTTGCTCTAAAGGAGGGACTATGGGCAGAGAGATATATCAGACAAGGGACTTTGTATAGAGACAGGCGGCATTAATAACGCAGAAAAGACAGTTCACTGAACAGTCTGTTTCACACACTGAAATGTGTGATCTGGACTGTGTAGGCTCTAAGGAGCCTCAGCAGAAGCCAAGGCAGGGTTGAATTGCTGGAAGCCTCCCAGAAACCATGCACTTTCCTCACACT